>NC_083279.1:13943453-14280953 GCF_963506605.1 Zootoca vivipara
GTTCAGGGATAGGTTTTTTGTGTGTTTTTTAAAAAAATAATTTTATAAGTTGTAGCTCTTTGTTTCTTAATCCTTTTACATCGTTTGTATGATTTGTGATATTTTATGTATTGTCATTTGCTGCTATTTTTATCAACTAGAGATGAGTAATTTTTTATTGTAATTGATAAGTGCAAACTGTCTAATTATTACTTGCTGGTGTTTAATTTTACTGTTTCCTATTGGATTCTAATGCATTATTACACATTGCTTTATTTGGTATAAGTTGTTTGTTTTAAAGTTACAGTGGTACCTCGGGTTACAAACTTAATTCGTTCCAGAGGTCTATTCTTAACCTGAAACCGTTCTTAACCAGAGGTGCCTTTTCGCTAATGGGGCCTCCTGCTGCCACCGCACTGCCACCGCACGATTTATGTTCTCATCCTGGGGCAAAGTTCGCAACCCAGAGCAACTACTTCCAGGTAAGCGGAGTTTGTAACCTGAAGCGTTTTTAACCCGAGGTACCATTGTATTGTGACTTCTTATATAGGATCTGATTGTTACTATTAATGTTTGATTTTTTTTTATTAATTTTGTGTCTGTTGGAAGCTGCCCAGAGTGGCTGGGGCAACTCAGCCAGATGGGAGGGGAATAATAATAATAATAATAATAGTCGAACCCCCTGCAATGCAGGAATCTCAACGAAAGCATCCATGTCAAGTGGCCATCCAGCTTCTGTTTAGAAACTTCCAATGAAGAAGAGTCCACCACCACATAAGGAGAAGTCTATTGCTTCACTGTCAAATAGCTCTTACCATCAGAAAGGTCTTTCTGATGCTTAGTTGGCATCTTCTTCCTTGTAACTTGAAGCCATTGGTTCGGGTCCTACTATCTGGAGCAGAAAAAAACCAAGCTTGCTCCATCTTCCACATGACAGCCCTTGAGATAGTTGAAGATGGCTATCATATCTTCTGCCAGACTGCTCTTATCCAGGCTAAACATACCCAACTCCCTCAACCATTCCTCATAAAGCTTGGTTACAAGACCCCTGACCATCTTGGTCTTACTCCAAAAGTCCGGGTTAGGTTTTAAAGCACCGAATGCTTCTTTGACCATGTGGAATTAGCTGCAAGAGTCTTCAGATATTGTCTGTTTGTTGTAACCAAATGGATTCCTTCATACAGGGGTGTGTGTAAATACTCAATCAATAAATTAGGAGGCACCGGAAAATAAATCTGGGGGCCAAATATAGATGAAATGGCTTCCATATATACACAAGGGATTTTCACCCACCCATTTAAAACCACAAACAGCACACTAAATGTGATAATTCATGAAATGTTACATGAGAGGGTAGACAGACCCTCCAGTGGAGTATCCAATCCTTTACAAAGCTACATCTGTTCATGACTAATATCTGAAGGGATTTTTGCACTAGGTTTGCAGGAGTCTGGCTCAAAAATCTAGGACTAAGCTGCTATTGTAAAATAATTAAGCTGAATAGATATTCTAGGACAAAAATGTAGCCATGAGTGGCTTGGGATGATTAATAGTTCAGAAGCTGAAATTGGTTGTAGTGTAGCATGACAACGCACAGGTACTCATCAAATTGTCACCCATCCAGAGCGACAGTTTCCGATTTCAGACTAGTGCTGCACTGTCACTCATCTCATTTGAAATGTCACTCATAAGCAGAGCTTCAGTGGGTGAAGTGCTGTTCTGGTGGCAAATTCTTTCACTTTCTGGATTGTTGAGCCTTCTGATAGGAATGGTTGAGCATGGTGCTTCTGAGAATCCTACAAATTTTGCAGCAAGTCACCAAACCCACGAGAAGTTAAAGTACTTCAAAAGGAGGGGGCGATTCTAGGTGAATGCCCTTGATCAGGCATCCCCAAACTGCAGCCCTCCAGATGTTTTGGCCTACAACTCCCATGATCCCTAGCTAACAGGACCAGTGGTCAGGGAAGATGGGAATTGTAGTCCAAAACACCTGGAGGGCCGAAGTTTGGGGGTGCCTGCCCTTGATTGTCATATACAGATGAAGAAGGGGCCATTAGAATCACAAATATTTATTTCATGGATGAAAGTTTTGGGTTAATTCCACTGCTGCTGTGGGGTGTGTCAATATTCTGAATGATTTGGCACTTCTCCTGCTACCAAACTTCTATTTCCACCAACTATTATCTATTTTTGCCTCCAGCTTATATGCTAAAGCACACCTGCAGAATGAAGAAATCCTATTTAAAACCCACTCCATATTAACCTGTTTACATATTGTGACAGAAATCACCAGACAGTTATGTGTATACATAATTTTATGGCAGTCCAGCTAGGGAAGTACATGGAAGCACATAGGGCTAGTACATGGAAGCAAGCAGTTTTGTTTGAGAGGTTTTGGTTTGTTTGTTTTTTAATTTTGTACAAGAGCATCTGCTTTTGAACAGAGAAACTCAGTAAGGAAACAGCATGAAGCTGGATGAAGAGCCGTATACACAAATGGGAGCCACTCTGGGCTGGATATTTCTGCTGGGATTCTGTATAAGGAACCTTCTCCCAGGCATTTGGAGTCAATTAGCAACTACTTTGGTTATATTCTTAATTACTCATTTCACCCATTTCAGTTCTACATATTTCTACATCAGTGTGATTTATTTATTTTTTATAAGTCCTCATGGAAATTTATGCTTCTATACATATATATTTTTTGAAAAGCAATTTCCCCCCAATCTAATCCATTTCAGATGTTATTTCACTACATAGCATGTGTATTTTTGTTCACATTGGTTGACTGAAAAACTGAATTGCAAAATTCAGAAAAGTGTGAGTATTGGTTGTGTTTATTGGAATCCTCCCTTCACTCCTGCTAGTCAAAATGAGAGGGGAGCAATTCTGATTCCATTTGCAATGAAATTCCATTCACAATTGCAGTGTGTATATGTTTTACCACCACACAGTGGTACTGATTCAGTTTGCCCCACGAATTTTTATAAAAATCAACTGCACAAAGGACAACCTACATGCCAGATATACACAGTTTGATCATTATATATCAATGAATAAAGCAAGTTTGAGCAAAACAGAGAGGATTCATTATTTATAGAGATTAATTAAGGAAGCAGATATTATATCCTGTGAAAATAGTATCTACTGATAGCTGCTGCATTCTATTCTGTGTATGTGGATGGGTGATGGCGGAAAATTGTAATAAATTTAGAGAATCAAGTTGGAGGTATGCGAGACACAGGGCAAAATGCATGGGAGACAGAGGGCCCTGGAAGAATCTAAACTCATCACAAATGACAGCTTTACAGAAGGTGATAAGTATGACATTTCTCAGCTTGCCTGGGAGCAGGTCTTCAAGACGGGTCTGTGGCTGTTCTCATTCCATACAGCTCTACAAAGTCTGATCCCTTCCTGTGTCAAATGCTATAAACACTGGAAGCATGTCGTCTTGCCTTCTGCATGGGCACATTTTAAAGAATTTCATCAAAAGGAAGTCACAACAGTTTATCTGAAAATATGCCAGATGACAAACTCCCAGGGAACTGAGCAGCCTTGCAGAGTCCTTGGCAACTAGCTCTGGGTCTTTTGGCTTGACTTTCCTTTGGCTTCACTCACTTTCCATGTTTTCCTTCATAATGTGTGTAATGTTGAAAACATCTGTCTCACCCATCTCAGGGCAATCAACAGCCAATGATGATGAATTCCCAAATGTCATGAAGAAATTGTGTTCCCAGCGAAAAGAAACTGTCTTTGTCTTTCTTTGCCCACTAGTTGAATTAGAACCAATCATCAACTGTGAAAACGGAGGAGTTGGGAGAATGAAGAGTTGAGAATAGAAGCGACAACCTTTAAAGCAAGGGGTAAGCCATCCAGATGCTGTTGAACTGCAATTTCCATCAGCAGTGGTGGACTTGGGACTGACCATGAGGCCTCCACAGAAAGTGCAGGAAAGGACAGTTTGGATCCAGGTTCGTGGTGGTGGGAGAAGGACACACCCCAGAGGGAGGAGAGCTGGGAGATACTGGAGGATGAGGAACAGGGGAAAACAAGTAGATGCTCCAGCCCTGAGCAAAGGCAGGAGTCAGGCTTAATGGCTGCAATATGGGCAATAGGTGCAATATGGGCACCAGCTGACAGTGTGTCTGTTGAAAGCCTGCCAGCTCCTCCTCTCTCCCCTTAAACAAGGCAGTTCTGCTTCACATCAGAACAGAAAACTAGGCAGAAACAGAGAGGGTCCCTTGGGACTTGCCGTAGGCAGTGGGAGGGATCTGACAAATAGAAAATAGACTAGATAGGGAGGAGAAAGACACTCTGAGCAACAGCTTGCGGTGAGGAGTATACTTCATGAATCTCCAGGTGTTTCTGTTTTGATTGTAAATAAAAGCTGCTAGCTGTACGTTCGCTGTGTGACATTGTCTCTCTCTGCTCTTTGCTAGTTTTGCTTCCTGTCAAGCTCCCCTGTGATGCAGAGCCCTTGTACCTTCTTCCCAAAGCCAAGTGCTTCACTTACTGAGCTTTGAGATGGTGTTCACACAGCCCTAAATCCACCCCTGCAATCTGCTTCCGCCAGCATGGCCAGAGGTTGATAGGCTTTGTAGTCCAACAACACCTGGAGGGTCACAGGCTCCCCTTCCGTGCTCTAAAACAGAATGATATGACTGGCTTGCGGGCCTACTGGCAGGGATTACATGAACAAGTTTCCTTTTGAGGTGGGATCCTGTAGACATGTTGTGACGTGGGGTTTGTGATTTCAGCTCTCTTGACATAACATGCTGGAGACAGTTCTCTAGTAACAGCTCTTTATTAAAGTGAACAAGACTGAAGACTGAGGAGAGGAAAGCTACATTTATAGGGACAGGGGACTAGCTAGGAAGGGATACATTTTGGAGGGAACAATATCAAGCAATCACAGTGCTGCCTTTTGGAGGAAACCAATAAGACAGAGGATCCAAATACAGCAGCTTAAATGAACCAATAGTAGCTGTACCCTCTGGAACCAAAAGGCAGTTACTTTATCCTAATGCAAATACAGACAATAATAATACAGATATAAAATCCTTTGACTCAATACACAACACCCCTCCCCCCCTAGTGAGCACAGCAGACGTAATCCCTCAGGTACTGTGGGGTCCTACAACTTCTACCTGATCTCCTGACAACAGGTGTTGCAGGTTCTGGATTGGGTGTTACCTGTGGTGGAGGGGCTGCTATAGGGGTTTCGTCAGGAACAGATGGAGTCCCAGACATCTCAGGGTCCCCGACCTGTACCTCGTCATCCTGAGGACTAGCAGACCCTGGTTCATTTGCTGAAGCCCCTGGTGACTGCACCTCTGGGCCATCTTCACTCTGGTCTCGCAGCTGTGCGTCATTAGCCAGGGATGAATTATCTGACTCCTCCCTGCTGAGCGCCCGGCGCCTCAGCTGATCTATATGTCTCTTCCAAACTTGCCCATTTTCCAAGGTCACATAATAGGACACAGGTCCACTAGCCCGGGTGATCACACCGGCCACCCACCGCGGACCTCGTGAATAGTTCCTCACCCAGACCAGATCTTCAGGGGCGAGATACCTTGTTGTGTCAGTCTCAGCCTGGGGGGTTGCTCTTGAATTACGGTTTGGCATTTTATCTGGGTGGACATAATCCAGCACCGTTACCAGTCTTCTACCTAAGAGCAGCTCGGCTGGCGACTTGCCCGTCGCAGTACACGGCGTCGCATGCTGCAAAAATAACATTCGCGCAATGCGAGCCGACCAGTTACCCTCCATTAAGCGCGCAATGGATTCTTTGGCTGTTCTTACCATGCGCTCAGCCTGCCCATTGGAGGATGGGTGAAAGGGCGCGGATGTGACCCCTCTTATAAAGTTATCAGCCAAGAATGCCCTGAATTCTTGGGATACAAAAGCTGCCCCATTATCTGATACAATGGTCTCAGGTAACCCGTGGGTAGCAAACAGCTGCCTCAACACCTTGATTACGGCAGCTGATGCCATGCTAGGGACCATCGCCACTTCTAACCATTTGGAATATGCATCAACGATAACCAAAAAGACCTTCCCTTGGAATGGCCCAGCAAAATCTATGTGCAGCCGGCTCCAGGGAGTCCTGGACTGCTCCCACCAGTGGACTGGTGCTCTGGCCACTTCTGGCCGCACCTCTTGGCATGCCTTGCATGTTCGTACCCATTGTTCTATGTTCTGGTCCATTCCAGGCCACCACACATAACATCGGGCTAGCGACTTCATCCTGACCATTCCCGGGTGTCCCATGTGAAGCGTCTCAAGAACCCTGTTTCTCAGTGGTGCTGGGATGATCACCCTATCTCCCCATAGGAGACAACCCTTATGCATGGACAATTCGTGCTGCCTTGTCGCATAAGGCCTGAATTTTTCTTCATGCGGACCACCTGGCCACCCCCTCCCCACCCAAGTGAGCACACGGGAGAGAACAGCATCTTTCCTAGTTTTCTCAGCTATATCCGTAGCTGTTACAGGAGCCCCCGGAAGTGTTTCTAGCATCATAATGTGCTCCGCCGGAGCAGGATCCTCATTGCTCCCGCCAGGAAGGGGCAATCGACTCAGCGCATCAGCATGGCACAACTGTTTCCCCGGCACATGGGTCAAGGTGTACTGGAACCCATTCAGGAATATTGACCAACGCAACATTCTGGGGGAGAGAATTTGTGGCGTTTGTTTGTTTGGGTTGAACAACCCTAACAGTGGTTTGTGGTCCGTTTCAATGGAGAAATGGCGACCGTACAAATAATCATAGAACCTTTTGATTCCGGACACAATAGCCAGTGCCTCTTTATCAATTTGAGCATAGTTGCGCTCTGTGGGCGACAACGTACGGGAATAGAAAGAGATGGGCTTTTCCGACCCATCCGGTTCCCTATGACTCAGCACAGCCCCCAGACCGTATTGAGAGGCATCACATGCCAGGACCAGCGGCTTTGACTCATCATAATGAGCAAGGACGCTCCTGCTACTCAGCATTCCTCGCAAGGAGTCAAAAGCCTTCTGCTGCTCCCGCCCCCATCGCCACACATTCTTTTTCTGCAATAGTCTATGTAATGGTTCAGCTACCGAAGCTTTCTGGGGTAAGAACGAATGATAAAAGTTAATAAGTCCCAGGAATGACTGCAACTCCGTCTTGTTCTGTGGTCGTGGTGCCTCGATGATGGCCTTAATCTTAGCATCTGTGGGGTGGATGCCTGATGCATCAATTTTAAACCCCAAGAAATCCACAGTTGGCACCCCAAAACTGCATTTTTCTTTTTTCAGTTGCAACCCCACCTCCTTGAACTTGAGCAACACTGCACGGACACGCGCAACCAGTTCCTGTGGGTCTTTTCCAGCAATCAAAACGTCATCAAAAAATGGCAAGACCCCCGGCAGACCTCTTAACAGGCGTTCCATGAGCCCTTGAAAAATCCCTGGGGCCACACAAACTCCGAACTGTAATCTGTTAACTCTGAACGCCCCTTTATGTGTGACAATAGTCTGTGCTTCCGCTGATTGTGGGGTTACTGGCAGCTGTTGGTAAGCTTGTGCCAGGTCAATTTTGGCGAACACCTTGCCCCCAGCCAGTTTAGCCAACAGATGTGATACGACTGGAATGGGGTATGAGTTTCCCCTGAGTGCCTTATTGATAGTACATTTGTAATCTGCACATATCCTGACTTCCCCATTTGCTTTAAGGGGCGTGACGATTGGAGTCTCCCACTTAGCAGAGTCCACGGGTGAGAGAACTCCCTGCTTGACCAATTTATCCAGCTCTGCCTCGATCTTGGGTTGCAGTGCAAATGGCACTCGCCTTGGTTTGAGTCGGATTGGGGCCACACCGGGGTCCAACTCGAAGTCAACTGGGGGCCCTTTATAACAACCCAGTTTTCCATTAAAGAGACCAGCAAATTCCTTGCATAATGCCTCGCTCATCTCAGGGCAGGTTTGGATTGAATTAAGCCCTGAGATACTCAGTCCCAGGGCGGGGAACCAGTCAGTGCCCAGGAGACTGGGGCGACTGCCCTTCGCAATCACCAGTTTGAGTACAGCCTGTTTGTCCCGGAACTGTACTCTCACGGCACACATTCCCATAACATGGATGCGGCCTGCTGAGTACGACTGCAAGGTTGCCGGGAAGGGCTCCAGAGGGGGCAACTTACCCCTGGGGAAGAATGTCTTCGCGGTCTGGTCCGACACGATGGTGAATGCAGATCCGGAGTCCACCTCCATGTCGCACTGCTGACCCTCAATCTTCACCTTGACGTGTGCCTTGCCTTGCGCTGGAAACTGCACGGCCCTCCCGTTGATCTCCGTTACGTAGTGGCAGTCCTTTAGAAAACGAGTTGCTGTGGGCGGTCTGCGATGCTCCAGTCTAGGTGCTCCTGTTGCTCCCGACGCCGCCGATCTACAGACCCTGGCGATGTGACCCGTCTTTCCGCACGTCCGGCACATAGCATCCCTGAAACGACAACTCTTCCGCTCATGGTTTCCGCCACAACCTGGGCAACTGCCTCGGCGATCTTTGTGCACTGTGCAGGCCTGACGCACCAACTCGACCCCACGGACTGGGCTCTGGCTCGGAGTAGCCTCTAGCTCGTCCATGGCATGCGCAACTTCTATCTGTGGCTTAGTGGCCTTGCGACTGGCATCAAGCTCCTCTCTTTCATAATTCTCCGTGGCGGTGGCCTCCTTCAAGGCTGAAGCAAGGGTAACCTCTTCTTTAGCCACGATGCGTCTTCTGGCTTTCTTGCTGCTCAGACCACCAATAAACCGATCCAGGAGAGTCTCTTCCAGATTTTGGAAGCCGCAGTGCTGAGCGAGCTTCCGGAGTTCAGCCAGAAATGTGGATACAGACTCCCCAGCATGCTGCTGCCTCTTATGGAACTCCATCCGCCGGGCCATCTTGGTCTCAGTAGGCGCCAAGTGGCTTGTTAGGCAGGCAAGAATATCTTTGAGAGATGTCTCACTCAGCTTCGCTGGAGCAAGTAATGCCTTGGCCAGCTTGAAGGTCTCGGGCCCACAGTAGCTCAGGAATGTGGCCCTTCTTTTGCTGGCATCGGTGATCCCTTGAGCCACTGCAAAGAACTCGAAGCGTTCGACGTAGTCTTCCCATGTGTGGGGCTCTGATGGCTGGAAGGGCTCCAATACCCTTGGACTCTCCATTGTCCTAGCGGCAGGGTCGTCTTCTCAGCTGGCCAGTGAGTCTTGTTCTAAGCTGCAATCCGGACTCTGAGGCAGGGCTGTGTTTAACCGCTCCTCAGCATTCCGGATCCCATCCTCGTCGCCAGTTGTTGTGACGTGGGGTTTGTGATTTCAGCTCTCTTGACATAACATGCTGGAGACAGTTCTCTAGTAACAGCTCTTTATTAAAGTGAACAAGACTGAAGACTGAGGAGAGGAAAGCTACATTTATAGGGACAGGGGACTAGCTAGGAAGGGATACATTTTGGAGGGAACAATATCAAGCAATCACAGTGCTGCCTTTTGGAGGAAACCAATAAGACAGAGGATCCAAATACAGCAGCTTAAATGAACCAATAGTAGCTGTACCCTCTGGAACCAAAAGGCAGTTACTTTATCCTAATGCAAATACAGACAATAATAATACAGATATAAAATCCTTTGACTCAATACACAACAGACATTGCTTAGGTCTGTCAGATCTAGGAACTGTATGGTAATGGAAGGAAAGTGTTTGTCTTGTACTAGCAAAACTAGCCACTTTAAATGTCATTGCGTCCAGCTTGCACCAATCAGGTCAGAAGGTCAAGATTTTCAAAAATGTCCAGTAGAAAATGAGAGGGATTCCTAACTCTATAACTGAATGTGTGTTTGGAGCAATCTTTTCATAAACACATGGTGTGTGCATTCCCGGATATTTGTAGTAGCAGTCATCTGCAGAAATTAGAATTGTTGCTTCCCCAGATATCCTTAATTTTCTGTTGTTGTTTTTGTTGTTTTTGTTGTTTTTGTTGTTGTTGTTGTTGTTGTACCGTACTGCTGCTGCTTTCTTTCCAGAGTCATGAAAAATATGGGAAAAAAACCTTACTTCTGAAGATATTTTTTTTTTAAAAAAATGAGATATAATTAATTGATGAGTCTTTGGATATGTTCCAACTAATTCTACTCATCTAACATTTTTATTTTCTATACTAGAACGCTAAGGCAACAACTCAATATGTTGGTTTACAAAAGGTTATTCAATGCACTTTGCCTTCCTTTCCAAAACATTTGATTTCTTTAGTTTAGTGCCAAATGCAGTTTATTCTGAAAGTCGCTATGACCACAAAAATAAATTTCCCTAGAAACAGAAATAATCCTCTTATCAAGAGTACCACCTAAGCCTCCTGTCTGCTTGTCATCATAACAGAATTTCCCCCCCTAATGCCAGGAATTTCTCTGTCTCCTTCTTCTTTTTCAAAGAAAATGTTGTGGTAAGAATTTATATTTTCATGAACACCAGTAAAGGGATATTGAAGAAAGGCCAAATAAGATTCAAAACGCCGAATGCAATCATGGGATGGATTAGCTAATACCCTGAAATTGAGTTGGTTTCTACTCACCTCTGTAGTAGATCTCTGCATCTCCCTTGCAGTTCAATGCTATTTTGTCCAGGGTCTTTTTTCTGATCTTTTCAGCTGCCAGAGCAAAAAAAAAGGGGCTACTTTGTGAGTCACTGAAATGTTTACATCACTAAGAAGCCATAGGACCTTCTCTGCCGGGGAGAGACATCTTTCCTGTACAGGTGGTAGGGTAAGAAACCACCTCTTAGGTCCGGTGTATAGTGGGCAAATATGTAGTATAAACACTGACAACTGGGAAACACTGACTTGCGAGTGCTCCAATTGGAGAATAGCCTCTACTAAAGGCATTATGGACTTTGAAGAAGCACGAACTCAGGACCAAAGGGAGAAATGAGCTAAGAGGAAGGCACATTTTGCAAAACTATCTTACTCGACAACAAGTGATTGCCAAAGAAGAAGAAGTACAATTCCTGTTATGCAGGGTTACTGAGCAGTAAACCCTATTGTGTTCAATAAGATTTACTTCTGGCCCAGTGCTCATACGATTGTAGCCACAGGGAGCAATCCTATGCACAGGAAGCTGGCATAAAGAAGGCAGTGTAAATTCAGCCGGAGTAAAATTACACCAAATCTATACCCTGTTTGGCAGCAGGGCTGCTGCTGCTGTTCTGCCTAAGCCTGGCAAGGGAAAATATGCTTGACTGTTAGGCCATTTGACCATTTGATGAATGGGTTAAGGATCCAGCCCACATCTTCCTAGTCCTCCCCTCATCACATCCCTTATGAGGGACTTACACTGGCCTTGGCTCAGCCACCTTCAGCTCAGCTGGCTGAGCCCCAGTTGAACTGGGATGAGCCAGTTGCTCAAGTGTATCTTTCACTGAGTAAGGGTTGGAGACTGAATGACGGCTGAACCCGCTTGAGATCTGCTGCACCCTAAGCCACTGATCCCAGTGGATGTTTTCATAGGATTGTCCTATGAGACTTCAATCCGGCACATACTCATGAGACAGTTAATCTCCTCGAACTGAGTGGGACTTCCTTCTGAGTAGGCATGTGTGGTTTGTGATGTTAGTACACAACAGTATCCACATTTCCCTAAGAGGAGGGATGGAGAGGAACATTGATTTGGTTAGCATTTTAGTGCAAACATAAGTAGCCTCTATTTCCTGAAACAATACATGAACCAAGATACAGTTCTCTAATTTTTGCTACCATACGTGCCAACTCCTAGGGGTCATGGAGGCTTTGTCCCCCACAATAAAATATTAGAGAGGGAAGCCCCCCCCCCAGTTGATGGGCACTGCCATTCAAATAGTTGTGTGTACCATGCAATGTGAATGATTATATGGGGTGGGGAATGTTGGATTTCCATTCCCCTGCTGTGCAGTTATGTGGGATTGTTTCATCACACGTCTGTGTTTACATTCCATCACTGATGGAGTCATGGGAGCAGATGTTGTTTTTCACTGTTCTGCTATGTTGTACCATTGTATCCCTTCTCTTCGAGGAAGGAGAGAGAGAGGAACCATGTTTTCCCTTTGTCCTGATTTGTATATAATAAAGTAGCTTACAGTGGTACCTCGGTTTATGAACACAATTGGTTCCAGAGGTCTGTTCATAAACTGAAGCGTTCATAAACTGAAGCGAACTTTCCCATTGAAAGTAATGGAAAGTGGATTCATCCGTTCCAGATGGGTCCGCAGAGAACTCAACCTGAAGCGTACTTAACCCGAAGCATGGGTGTAATTGGTTCCGGAAGTCTGTTCATAAACTGAAGCGTTCATAAACTGAAGCAAACTTTCCCATGGAAAGTAAGGGAAAGTGGATTAATCCGTTCCAGATGGGTCTGCGGCGTTCATAAACCGAAAATTTGTAAACTGAGGTGCTCATAAACCAAGGTTCCACTGTATTACCTATGCCTCTAGCCTAGCTCTGCTGTTATTGACTCTGCAAAGGCATTGTGTGCTCACGTCCCAAGACATGAGTCACGGAATCACGTCGGGGAAGAAGATTGATGGATCTCCCGAGCGGCATGCAGAGAGATGGGCTGGCATGTATTTGTCCCTTGCCTGGGGGCCTGTCCTGCCTCCCGACCACCCCCATGACAGGGAATACCTGGGACCCCACAATATTCTATTCAAGTTGGCACCCCTTTTTGCAGTGCTATTCTTCAACAAAAGAAAGAAAGAAATGGGTTTGCTAAAAAATGTATATTGGGGAAAAGAGAACATAAACTGCACACTTTGGGAAAGCATTTTTAAGGGGAAATTGCTACTGGGGAAAATTAAATAGAGAAATGTACATGTTAGAGGAAATGTGCACTCAAATGCTGATGAATTTTCATGAGCAGATTTTGCAAATAAATAAATAAATTGCAAACTGATGCAAATATTTCAAACTGAACACAATGGAAAAAATGAGAAACTGGAATGGACAGATCCAGTCCTTCTTACCTAAGATCAAGCTTCATTGAACTTAGTGAGATTTATATTTGAGTAAATATGGATAGGATTCCTCAGCTAATCTGGGTTCTTTTAAATCTGGGTATATTAACTACCTTGGCAACCACAAGGAAAAAGTCAAGCCAGTTGACTTCATCCTAGTTTTATATTTCTCTAACCCTTTTTACCTCTTTGCCATTTTGACATGTTTTTTTTTGTTTCCTTGGTACACACAGCTAGAGATCAACCTGGGGGCAACCTGTAGTTAATTTCACCACTGAGCTAGTCTAGCCAAAGTAGGAAGAGAAGGATTACTTTATGCATCTCCTACTGAGGCACGTGTAACTAGGGGTGCAGGAGGCAGGCAATTCTGACAAGGAAAGGCCTTGACTATTGTCATTTGAAATTACATATAAGCTCTGTAAATCCTTCAGTGTTCAGGCTTATATTTGCCGAAAATGTCAATTCCTACCCCCCTAAATGAGACCATTTATGACACTGATAAGGTAAACACAAGGGAGCAGTAAGTGGATTCCCTTGAGTAATTACAGCCGTCAACAGTGGCTAAGCTTATAAGACAATCATTAACTGAACCCAGCATCTGCTCATTATGTATCTGAAAAGGAAAAATAACTCTGCATGAGCCCCTCTTTTTGCTAGTCACACAGCACCCTGAGGACAGGCAGTAAATAGAGGATTTTTAAATGGATCAAAGTGGTGCCCGTCAATTCTGTACTGCTCTTAGCTGGTATTGAGAGAGCTAAAGCATGGGACATCGTTGGATTCATGTTTATGAATAATTGGAACAGAGCCTTAGCAAATTTGCATCTTTTTCAACAGGGGGGGACCTATATCATATGTCACATTTTAAAAATAACTTTTAACTCTGCAAAACTTCTCACTTGTCATATTTTGCTCTACTTTTACTGAAACCAGATCTCTTCTTGAATTCTTCCAAGCTAAATGCACCCCATTTTCTACATACTATGGCATGGCTCATTGGGAGCTTCACAGACCCCCCCCCTTCCTTTTGTAGATCCGGGAAGAAATGAGAAGCAAAATTTTATCAAGGCCCTGAAGGTTATGTGCCTAGAAGATTGCATTTTAATGAATTAATTTATTCATTTATATTATTTGCATTTTATTTGGGAAGTATATGCACATTTTATATGAGTAAATCTGCCCACCTAGCAGTTCGAAAGCACATCAAAGTGCAAGTAGATAAATAGGGACGG
Organism: Zootoca vivipara; assembly: GCF_963506605.1. Classification (NCBI taxonomy): domain Eukaryota; kingdom Metazoa; phylum Chordata; class Lepidosauria; order Squamata; family Lacertidae; genus Zootoca; species Zootoca vivipara. The sequence goes on from NC_083279.1 coordinate 13,957,641, forward strand.
CTCCGGCGGGAAGGTAAACAGCATTTCCGTGCGCTGCTCTGGTTCGCCAGAAGCAGCTTTGTCATGCTGGCCACATGACCCAGAAGCTGTCTGTGGACAAACGCCGGCTCCCTTGGCCTATAGAGCGAGATGAGCGCCGCAACCCCAGAGTCGGACACGACTGGACCTGATGGTCAGGGGCCCCTTTACCTTTACCTTTTATGCCAATTTTACACCAGGTACCAAAGCATTAACCTTGTCAATATTTGAAAGTAGCAATCTAAGGGTTCTTTGTCAATTCAGCCCATCCATTGAACAAGAAAGGACCATTGTCCTGTCTCTTAACTGAGAAACCAACTCTCAGCCGCAATATGTCCGCAATGTATCAACACATGCGGAAAGAACACATTACGACTATTGTTTAATCACAAGAGACTATATGTTTTGGCTTGTTTATTCGCACCATTTCCGATTCCATCTACACATAGTGAAAAGTCTCACACGTGCACATAGCGCGAAAGGTAAGGTGTTAAGAAGACAGAAGATGTTCTGAATTCTGCCTTTGGAGTTGGCTCTTATCTTCATTTCAGAGTCTACTAGTGAACAGCTGCCCAGCATTCAGCAGCACATATCGGCAGCATTCATCTCCCTTGAAATGTATCTGTGCTTTCAGGAGGGAGTCAAACTTGTGATTCCATATGATACATTTGCCATTGATTGTATTAACCATTTCTTTTGTTATGCAATATTATTGTGTTATAAGAATTCTCAGGTCTCAAATATAAATTAAATGTTCATAAATGTGCAAGGCAAACACAAGCATCTATATATATAAAATGCAAGTGTCTCTGCGTCCACGTTTTCCCGTGTGACCCTGGGTTACTGTGCATGTACCCCAGGGACACAGGGATTGTACCAGAGACTTGGAACGCACGCACGCGCTCTCCCCCCCTCTGCCTCCTCTAACCGCCGCTCCCGGCCGGACACGGCCTCACTGCAGGGCACATCAGGGAAGCGAGGGTGGAGGCCGGCGGAGGCCTCCTCCTCACAACCCTCCTTGGCCCGTGAGAGGAGCGGCGGGAGGCCGTGAAGCAGTGGCGGCGAGGTAGGCGTTTGTGTCCCGCGTCCTCCCTGTCGGCGGCTGCCGGAGAGGCAACGGAGGAGGAGAAAGCAGCGCTTTCTCCTCCTCCGTTCCTGCCCCCCTGCCGCCGACAACAAGGACAGGTCCCAGGGTTCGAAGAAGCGCTGCGCAAGCACTTCTCCGAACCCTGGGATGTCTCCTTGCTGTCGGCGGCTGCGGGAGAGGAACGGAGGAGGAGAAAGCAGCACTATTGAACGGGCTGAAATACACTAGTAAGTATATAAAACACATGCCTGAAATAGTAAGGAGAGTAATCCCGAAGCCATTTTGATTCTCCCAAATTGACCTCAAATATTTCTCTGCAAAGAGGAAGGAAATGAGAAGGCTTCCCCATTGTCTTCTGCTTGCCTGCCTTAAGGACCGTGTGTGTGTGTGTGTGTGTGTGTGTGTGTGTGTGTGTGTGTGTGTGTATGAATAGGGTGAGCCTGTGACCTGGATTCAGGAACTAAAGTATTAGCCATCACAAAAGAATGGCCAGACTCCCCAGGTAATGCCTCCTCTGCTGTAAACTGCCTCCTTCTGTGATGTATGTATGATGTTTTATGGGGGGTGGCCTTGGGCAACAGGGTGGGCAATTTCAAAAGTCTATATAATGTCTTGCACACTATTGTTCAGGGTTCTCCTCCCTCCTGTGTGTGGTGAGTGGGGACCCTGTTGCAACAGTTTAATAAAGATCAGGCTTACTAGCCACTTTGCTTCTCAATATACTCTGGTTGGCCTCTGTTATTTTCTCCTACCTAAACACTTAAGGACTCTCTACGGGCTCTTGGATAAGGGAAAAGAAGCAGTTTTTTTCTTATAACAATTGGCAATGGAAGACTTTTAGGTATATATTTTCATCAATTATGCAGACACATGTATTTACATAAGCTTGTTAATCATGTACACAATCTCATTAATTGCACGGACTTTCTCTTACTTATCCTCATAACAATCCTTGTTCTTCCCTTTTAAAAAAAAACTGGGTATACCAAGCAAGAAAGATGGTGATTAGCCCAAGGCCTCCTATTAGACCAGAGAAACACCTCAAAGATAATGTCACACAGATTAGTTAACTTGAACACCACCCTGCTATGCTTAGGGAGGCAATTAAAAAAACATTCAAAGGGTAGTTCAGGCCTTCACAACATGACACAACCTCCACAACCTACCAAACAAAATACAGCTCATGAGGGATGGTTGGAGATCCACAAGAGGCTGGGTAAACCTCCTGTTTAGGCCACCTGCTTGGGACTCTACAACATTGGGGTTGACAAGCACATGAAAGGCCATACAGTGGTACCTCTACTTACGAATTTAATGCGTTCCGAACACACATTCGTAAGTCGAAAAAAAATGTAAGTCGAAGCCCATAGGAATGCATTGGGAGAAAAAAATTGTAAGTCGAAGCAACCCTATCTAAAAATTCATAAGTAGAAAAAATCCTATCTAAACTGCATCCAAGATGGCGGATGGAGCTCCGTTCGTAAGTAGAAACATTCATAAGTAGAGTTATCGTAAGTAGAAACATTTGTAAGTAGAGGTACCACTGTACATAGCTGCCAAGTTTTCCCTTTTCTCGCGAGGAAACCTATTCAGCATAAGGGAAAATCTCTTAAAAAAAGGGATAACTTGGCAGCTATGCCACTGTATGGCAGCTCTGTTGAAGCTTGGTGCCATTGTGTGGTCCTTCAGTTTCCAGATTTTCAGGTGAAACCTGTTGCATTTCAAAGTCTTCCCTTCCCTTTTCACTTTAGCTACTCTGAAGCACAAATTCCAACCAGACATTTGTCAATCAGGCCTTCACTCCCTGGAGAACAGCAACAGCTGTATGATTAGCAAATGCTCGTGTCCCTCTGCCTTGTATGAATTCAGCCACTGCTCATACATGAGTATTGAATCTGTAATCAACATCCTGCTGTGTCAATATGGGTTTAAAGCTTTAATTCTGAATTTGAGAGGAATAACTACTGGCCTTGCCAGCAGTGTCAAGGCAAGGTGTTTTTGTTGCTGACATGCCTGACCATATCACTGAACAACGTGCCACCTTAATTCTGAATTGATCTTATTTTTAGGGGTGAATAATAGACCCTACATGAGTGGCTAATCTCTTGTGAAGGAGATTTCAGCAATACTGTATAAACATACTTTGAAAGTCAAATAATATCTATCTATCCTTCCATCCTTCCATCTATCCACCCAGCCATCCATATATCTATCTCTTAAGTCTGGATATAAACCTGACGGATAATTCTTTCTTCAACCCTTCTTCTCTCCTTCTGCTCAAGCTGGGCCTTTCAATGTACCTGAACTTTCTTGTGGCGCAAGCCAAGCAGGCAAAGTCTTGCTGGACAATGAGGGTGAGGATTCCAGCCAAGCAGAGACCCACAACACAAGCTTGGGAGAGTCTTGTAACCAATCCCATTGCCTTTACTATGTTGATCCTGCCCAATGCAATTTCCGCCCTATACAAAATGTTCTTCCACCTAAGAAAAGGAAGCCATAATATTCACTGTTGGAAAGATAAACAAAACCCAACCAAGTGCCAATCAGGTTGGGTGAAGAAGAAGAAGAAGAAGAAGAAGAAGAAGAAGAAGAAGAAGAAGAAGAAGAAGAAGAAGAAGAAGAAGAAGAAGAAGAAAATTTCTGGCTCTGTCAACCAGCAGCCCAAATTGCATAGTGAAGGCTTTCACTTAAGGGTGGGTAGAAAGCTTCTGGGATGAAATGACCCCAAACTCTGGAGGGGGAAGCTTTATAACAGCTTCTACCTCTTCCTCCCCCAAGAGAGTTTCTTCCTGTGGGTCCCTGTGGGAGCATGTCATAGGCAGAATTGTGCCCCCAGTTGCTCCTTCCCTAGGCCTCATGCCTCTGGGCAAAGGTATTCCAAGCCAATTTTGGCCTGGAGCAAGATTTACTGAGTTAGGCTGCAACCTTAACCATGTCTGATCAGAAGTAAATCACAGTCAATTCAGCTAAGTGTGGTTAGGATTGCAGTTTGCTTTATTATGTAGATTTGTCAACTTTGAGATATATATTATAGAGAAAGAGAGTGATGGAGAGGGAAAGTGATGCACATTTATACCCCCACACTGCCCAATTAATAATAATAATAATAATAATAATAATAATAATAATAATAATAATATGGGTATCTTCCAATAAAATATGAAGCAAAGAATAAAAGTTCAGCAATACTTATTGTAATACTTTAATACCCTGTAATTAAGAGTTACAGTAAAAGTCTTCACCTAGCACCAAATAGGCCATAAATACTATGGATCCAGAGCCTTCCACAGTCAGGATACCACCACCAAAAATGCCATTTTGCTACACATACCACTTTCATCTCATTTCATTCTCTTTCAGAGAAGAGCTTCAGCATAGGAAGGGGCCAGAGGGAGGAGGCAGTCCTTCAGGTAGCTATAAAGGTACCCCTGACCATTAGGTCCAGTCGCGGACGACTCTGGGGTTGCGGCGCTCAGCTTGCTCTATAGGCCGAGGGAGCCGGTGTTTGTCCACAGACAACTTCCGGGTCATGTGGCCAGCATGACTAAGCTGCTTCTGGTGCACCAGAGCAGCGCACAGAAATGCCGTTTACCTTCCCACCGGAGCAGTACCTATTTACCTACTTGTACTTTGACGTGCTTTCGAACTGCTAGGTGGGCAGGAGCTGGGACCGAACAACGGGAGCACACCCTGCCGCGGGGATTCGAACCACCAACCTTCTGATCGGCAAGCCCTAGGCTCAGTGGTTTAGACTACAGCGCCACCCGCATCCCTTCAGGTAACTATATTCATGTTCAAAACTTTCATGAGTAAAAAACAGCAGTTTGAATTATGTTGTGTAGTGTTCTTCTCTTGTCTCCTTTATGCTTGCATTTCTTTCCCAAATATGAAAGTGCAACTTTTTACCTATAGATAATAGACTCAGCACTTTTACCCATCACAGATAGCAAACAATCACTTCTCTAAAAGTGAGGAAAGTAGAATTTCTGAGTGTCTGTTTGTTTTTTAATGTAGAAGCCTGTAACAAAACTACAACTACACATTATCAGCTGTGGATTTGCTGGCAGAAACCAATTCGTGACAATCAGCTAGAAATACATATATTTCTCTGCACAGAAAACAGAGTTCTTATTTAAACAAATAACATTGTCCCATATCCAATAAGAGTAATTTGAAAGTGAATGATTTGCTTTTGGATTCCTGCAATTTATAGAAGCTATTAGATTAGTGCCAGTTATTTGTAGGGCATTTTGGGGGAAAACAAAACAAAACAAAATGGCACATTTGTGTTTTAAATGTGTGTTGATTGTTCTACTTGTCCGGGGAAAGCAGTGCACTGTCTGTTTGCAAGCTGTAACACTGTATTTATTTTACTGCCATTCTGTTAAATTAACCTTACAGAAGGAATAAATTCTCTGCAATCTAAATTACCTCTAAAAATATTCCAGACACATTGCTGATATAATATGGAAAGGAGCTTACCTTTAATGAGCTACTGAATCCTGCAGCTACCAAGCATCATAGCTAACAGAAGACGGTTATTTCCCAAAAACCTTTAATTTAGATTTAAACGTGCAGTTTCTTATCATCTCACTGTGCTAACCTTTGTCTCGCTGTGTTTGCCAACAAAACAGTTGCTGATTGTTCTGACAGCCTGTGATGATTTTTTTTTTTTACCCCCTTAGAAAGATTTGCAGCACATGTAACACTGCCACAATGATTTAGGTCACTGTTTTTGATAAAATTGGTATTTCCTTTTTACTCCTCAAGCATTGTCATGGTGAAAGGGATCTTATTTTTCAGTCTCCATATGAATGTCTACTGCTAACATTACTTCACAAAATAATTCAAAAGCCACATGGACAGTCATTTGTAAAATATTCCCCAAATGAATCCGACATGTGCTAATTATTCTAGAATCAGAATAGTATGGTGTGTTTGTGTGTAAGAGTTAAAGATATCATGTAAACCTAGAGGCAAAGCAAGCCCAGGTGGTACACGGTGTGGAGTTGTTTTTGTCACACACACACACACCCCACACGGCTCTGGCTCTGGTGAAAAGTGAAAAACATGAATTGCAAAAAAAAACCCTAGCGCTTACAGAACAAAACCGACTTCAGATATGAAATCAGCATTGAAAGAACATAAAAGAAGAGTTGAAAAATCTCATGCAACAGGGGGAAAAAAGTTCCCCAGTGGGGGGCGCCGAGAGTCATCCCCCTCCAGGGTGGCACCTGGGTTGACCCGCCCGCATCACCCCCCCCCACTATGCCACTGTGTATACCGGTACCCACAACAAGCTCAGGCGTTTGAATACACATCAGTTTAGAAGTGAAAGAGACCACCCAAAAAGCATGGTACTGGATGCCTCTTCCACGTCATTTTTCACGCTCATCACAAATGGTAGGTATGCCACAACGTTCCCTATATACATTCCTATCTGTGCTATTTAGAGAGTTTTGGAGAGAGTAGGAAAAAAAGAAAATACCGTATATACTCGAGTATAAACTGACTTTTTCAGCACAAAAATGTGCTGAAAAAGGCCACCCACGGCTTATACTTGAGTGAGGCTGGGGCGGCGGCGAAAGGCACAGGACTGGGGGTTCGGAGAAGCGTTGCGCTGCGACTCTCTGATCCCCCATCCTATGCCTGCTCTGTGCAAGGCGGTGGGGAGGGAGAAGCGGCGAGGAAGGTATTTATTTTTATTTTTGAAATTTACCAGTACCTGCTGCATTTCCCACCTTCGGCTTATACTCGAGTCAATAAGTGTTCCCAGGTTTTTTTTGAGGTGAAATTAGGTGCCTTGGCTTGTATTCGGGTCGGCTTTTACTCGAGTATATACGGATACCTTTCTCTTTGATGACAGTGTCTCCTTGTGCTGTTCTCCTGTTTCTCCTGCTCTACTTTGCTACAAATCCTTTGCTTGTTTCCTATGACTATTCTCCAATATGTAATGCCTTACCTTGCCCCCCCCCTATCTACTGTGTGGATGTGATCCTGTACCAGACCTCAGCTCTCTGGCTGTGTGAAAGAACTGGGTCTAGTTCCCATAATTCTGGAAATGGTGCCCACACGTGTCAGTGCTATTCCATCAATTACATTATACACAGTGCTATTTTTTTTTTCTAGAAAAAGAGGTTCTGGAACTCACCATGCATGCCTCCATTGTTCTTAAATGGCAATGGTGCCCACCTGAGAGGTGCCAGAACTGAGGGCTGGGGTGGATGTACACTGGTCTGTTCTGTAAAAGAAGAAGAAGCTTTTTTTGAAGAAACAACAACAACAACAACAACAACAACAACAACAACAACAACAACAACATATAGCTCTCAATGTAATTTCACATTGGTGACGGATTCCTGCTCATATTTTTCAAATGCATTTTTAACTGATCTGCACAGCGTGTGCGTGCACAGAAACGCTCTATCGGTGCTTTGCACACACGCAGAAGCATGCCTTTGGGGAGTGAATGTCTCTGTTTACGAACGCCTCCATGGAATGGATCGCGTTCGTAAACCGAGGTTCCGCTGTACAGTGTTCCAGGTTCAATCCTTGTCCTCTCTGGATTGGGCTGGGAAATCTCCTTACCTGAAATTTTGGACAGCTGCTGCTAGTCAGTCTAAACTATGCTGAGCTAGATGGAGCAATAGCTCTGACTCATTATAAGGCAGTTTCTCACCTTCCAGTTCTTCAGTCCATATATATTCTTCATTACACATCAGTTTGCAAACTGTAAGCCACCAAATCACATTGGCAGGAAAACAATGTTTGAACAACATCGAACATCGTGAATTTCACAGTGTACCGCTATTACAGAAACAATTGAGCTAAATGACTTTGTGCTGATCCACTTTGAAGAGTGGTAGAATCAATAGTGCTCAACCTTTCTCATCTCAAACCTGCGGTGTATGAATGTGTCGGCTCAGGAAAGGCAGTTTAGAAAGTTCAAGGCCTACAAACCCTGTGTGGGGTTATATGTGTTGCACTGGATATTTTAAAGTTCGGAGCTTCAGCAAAGACAGTCTATGCATAGTTTTCAGCACAATGTTTAATCTAGAGATACCTAAAGAACAGAATTAAGATTGCCAGAAGAAATATCAACAACCTCAGATATGCTGATGACACAACCTTGATGGCAGAAAGTGAGGAGGAATTAAAGAAGCTTTTAATGAGGGTGAAAGAGGAGAGCACAAAATATGGTCTGAAGCTCAACATCAAAAAAACCAAGATCATGGCCACTGGTCCCATCACCTCCTGGCAAATAGAAGGGGAAGAAATGGAGGCAGTGAGAGATTTTACTTTCTTGGGCTCCTTGAGCACTGCAGATGGTGACAGCAGTCACGAAATTAAAAGACACCTGCTTCTTGGAAGAAAAGCAATGACAAAGCTAGACAGCATCTTAAAAAACAGAGACATCACCTTGCCAGCAAAGGTCTGCATAGTTAAAGCTATGGTTTTCCCAGTAGTGATGTATGGAAGTGAGAGCTGGACCATAAAGAAGGCGGATGGCCGAAGGATTGATGCTTTTGAATTATGGTGCTGGAGGAGACTCTTGAGAGTCCCATGGACTGCAAGAAGATCAAACCTATCCATTCTTAAGGAAATCAGCCCTGAGTTCTCGCTGGAAGGACAGATCTTGAAGCTGAGGCTCTAATACTTTGGCCACCTCATGAGAAGAGAAGACTCCCTGGAAAAGACCCTGATGTTGGGAAAGATTGAGGGCACAAGGAGAAGGGGACGACAGAGGATGAGATGGTTGGACAGTGTTCTCGAAGCTATGATCATGAGTCTAACCAAACTGTGGGAGGCAGTGGAAGACAGGACTGTCTGGCGTGCTCTTGTCCATGGGGTCATGAAGAGTCGGACATGACTAAATGACTAAACAGCAACAACAACAAAGAACAGAAAAGTGTAAGAAGAATCCTTATGGGTCAGACTAATGGCCCAACTAGACCAGCATCCTGTTGCCACAGTTTTTCCCCAACAGCTGGTATTCATAGACATTGATCCTCCATGCAGGGGTGCAAACTTGAATAAAAAATGGGGGGTTAAAACCTAACCCTCATAATCAATCACATGATGTGGTGGTAATGTCCCTCAACTTTGGAGGCCCCGGGCCCCTCAAATATCTTATTGGGGAGCCAAAGGGACCTCGTCCCCTAGGAGGTGGCTCCTATGCCACCACAAGTTTATCTAACCCCCTCTAAAATCCTTCTAGGTTGGTTGCATTTCCACAGCTTGTGGCAGTGAATTCCAGTAGTGGTAAAAAGGGGGACGCAGGTGGTGCTGTGGTCTAAACCACTGAGCCTCTTGGGCCTGCTGACTGGAAGGTCAGCAGTTCGAATCTGCACAACGGGGCGAGCTTCCATTGCTTTGTCACAGCTCCTGCCAACCTAGCACTTCGAAAGCATGCCAGTGCAAGTAGATAAATAGGTACCACTGCGGTGGGAAGGTAAATGGTTTCTGTCACAGTGTTCCACTGTACTAGAAGCTGGCCACATGACCCGTAAAGCTGTCTGCAGACAAACACCCGCTCCCTTGGTGTGAACGTGAGATGAGCATTACAACCCCATAGTTGCCTTTGACTGGACTTAACTGTCCAGAGGTCCTTTAACTTTTTAAAAAAGCAGTAGTGGTGTGTTTTCTGGGGCAGAGCTGCAAAGCCAGTCTCCCGACACCAGAGTCATGACTGCTTCCCCAGATATATATATATATATATATATATATATATATATATATATATATATATATATAAAATAATGTTATTATTTGTACTCCACCCATCTGACTGGGTTGCCCCAGGCACTCTGGGTGGCTGGATGGGGCTCCGACAGAGGGCGGTGTCAATATTAAGGCCATGTGGGTGTGCAAATCAAAACTTTATTCTTACAGGCAATGACCGATGTTAAGGAAACAAGATAGAAGCACATATATAATATTGTACAGATGTGTATAGAAGGGCAAAATAGAATAAAGTAAAGCAAAAAGGTAGCATAGAATAAAAATAATAAACAAAAATGGGCTTCTCATTTTAAAAGTCATAGTCATGTCATGAACTCCAAAGATGGAAATTGCAAGGTGTCTAGGGTCAGTCCCTGTTTGGTTTTGTTTGCTGCAGCACAGTACTTGGCCACACCAAGAGCGAGAGATGCATTTTTATTAGAGAGGAGTAGAAGGACATAAAATGCATCTGAACATCCTAGCAGATTTAATAGTAGAGGTTTGCTAAATATTTTATTCAGATCTTTGTAAAAGGAACAAAACAAGAGGGCATGGTTCACTGGCTCGACCTCTCCAGAGTTGCAGGGGCACGTAGATTCATGGTAGGAGACTTTTAAAGTATCTTCCCTTCAGAACTGCTGGGGGAAGGGTATTTAGGCATGCCAGGGCAAAGCCTCTGTGATGCTTTTGGACTGCAAGTGCATAAAGATAGCTGGTTTATTGAACTAGAATGGTCTGTCAATTAGAGGATACTTGGAGGTTGAACCTAGACCACGTTGGTGTTCAAAATCTACAATGTATTGCTTGAGAGCTGTTCTAACCTTTCCATATCCCAGAGAGATGAGGGAGCTCAAGGAGAATCCATATAGCTGAAGTTTGTGAGGCAGGGTTTGATTTCATAGAGATTGAAAGCTGTCTTGAAGGGTTATTGGGGCTAAGCTAATTGACTGGAAGGTTAGCTTTAACCGTAAGTTGAAAAATGTGGCTGCACAAGCAACAAAGGTCCTGCTGGAGAAGAGAGAGATGAGGTCAGCCTGCAAATCCATCTGCATGGCTCTACGTGGTAGCCATACTGACCTTCCGGCCCATGACTTTCTTCAGGACTTAGAAGAGGGGGAGAAAGAACAGTTGTTGTTTACTACCCTCCTGCTTTTGCTTTGCTGCTACTGTGAATATGGTGTGGGAGTTTCTTACTGTAGATGTTTGTGGGCAACCATTTATACCAGTCAGAGTAAAGCCTAGGTGGGTTGGAGAGATGGAAGGTGTTAAGTTACTCAAAAGCCACAGAATAAGGATGTGTTGCCACAGTGTGGGACAGAGGTGGAGCAAGTGCGTTGCCAAAAGTTTAAAATTGGGTAGGAACTGTTACTGTTATTGTAGTTTTGCTTGGTTATTAGTTGTTTATTGGACACACAACTGGGAAAAGAAACAAGTACCAGAAGCAATATCCCAGGGATGGGGAATCAGTAGCCCTCCAGATGTTGTATGAACACAACTTCCACTATCCCTCAACATTGACTGGGACCAATGGGAGATGGAGTCCAACAAGATCTGGAGGGGGGGGGGGCTGGCAGGGACTGGCAGGACACTGATGAGTGTGCAGCAGGGGGAGATGGGCTGGAGTCTGACTCAGGAGAGGGGGGCAGTGGTTTGGGGGAACCTGTAGCAGCCAGGAGGCAAGAATCAGAGGCAGGGGAAGCTTCAGAGTTGAAGCATGGAGTATGGATGAGATGGGTCGGAAGAAAAGGAGGCAAAGACAAGTCAGACAAGTTGAAAGGCCAGGTGTTTCCAATCCCCTCCTGCACCACTGTGACGAAGAACCAGGAGGAAATTGAAAAGGGAAGAATAGAAGAAGTTGCCTCACAGATGCTGTCTCCAGCTGCACGCATGCAGCCCACTGAGGGAAGTTCTGTAAGCTGGGGTAGGGGGAGTTATCACCTGTTGCTGCAAATGCTCCTTAGAGTGTGGACCTGGGAAGAGCTCCTAGCCATTTGAGAGGGGTGAGTAGATATTCAGAGCTGTAGAAGTGTCATCTTTGACAATAGATTAAAAGATGCCTGCTTCTTGGGAGAAAAGTAATGACAAAGCTAGACAGCATCTTAAAAAGCAGAGACATCACCTTGCCGACAAAGGTCCGTATAGTTAAAGCTATGGTTTTCCCAGTAGTAATGTATGGAAGTGAGAGCTGGACCATAAAGAAGGCTGATCGCCGAAGAATTGATGCTTTTGAATTATGGTGCTGGAGGAGACTCTTGAGAGTCCCATGGACTGCAAGAAGATCAAACCTATCCATTCTGAAGGAAATCAGCCCTGAGTGCTCAGTGGAAGGACAGACCGTGAAGCTGAGGCTCCAATACTTTGGCCACCTCATGAGAAGAGAAGGCTCCCTGGAAAAAGACCCTGATGTTGGGAAAGATTGAGGGCACTAGGAGAAGGGGACGACAGAGGACGAGATGGTTGGACAGTGTTCTCGAAGCTATGAACATGAGTTTGACCAAACTGCGGGAGGCAGTGGAAGGCAGGAGTGCCTGGCGTGCTCTGGTCCATGGGGTCACGAAGAGTCGGACACGACTAAATGACTAAACAACAACAACTATCCACTGTGTGCATTCCTTGGGCTAGGAAGAGTCCTTGACAGGTTCCCCCTGTAACCAGTTGCACTTGCAACCAACTACAGGTTCCTGAACCAAGGCAAGAGATGGAGATAAATGCTGAGGCGTTTTTCTACGGTGCTCAGTCAAGCACCACCCACACGGTATTCTTGGACCTCACCATCTCTATTGTGAGCTGCGGTTATGTCCTAGGCTACACCCAACATTCCTGGGCTGTGCACTACAGAGGCAATGTTTATCTGGCAGCATTTGATACATAGCACACTTGTATCATTCATCCTCATATGACCATTAGGACTTAGCTCAGTGATTTTCAAACTGTCATCTTAAGAACTGTAACGTTCCTTGAAAGCTTAGCAGGCATTCTTGACGAAAATCAGTAATGGAGGAGGACAAATGTCCCTGAAAGACACATTCCATCATTACTAATCTTATCCTTCAGTACAGTACAGTACAGTTTTAGACCAGATTGTGAGTTACAGATTTTTAGGGCAAGGAGAGGCACTAAAGACCAATATTGTCCCCTATGTAAAGAGGAGGTGTATGGGAGAAATTGCACCCAGTTCCTAGTTAAAAGTGAACTTACCTATTTCAGACCTCCTGAAACAATTTGAGAACCTAAATACAGTCATTTGTCAAGTAACAGGTTCAAAAATGTTGTTACATCCCTGGTTCCATTGCTAAGCCTACGGTAAACCTTGGATTAAAATCATATTACGGTAGTAAACATAACAATGTGGTTATTTAGGGGAAATGTGGTTTGCAAAAGTGTGCACATTTCCCCCCTTCTTTTGTAAAATTTAGATGTCATTGTGTGACAAGGACAATCTGTTTTTGCAAATGTTCATGAACATTAAAAACAATGAGGGTGAATGCTTTGCCTTTTCAGATCTGGTGATTACTAATCATGTGAGTATGTTGTTTTATCTTTTTGTCCTCTAATAACTGCAAAGAGAAATCACACATTGTCTTTCCATTGAGTTGCCTTATGAACTCTGTTTCAAGGATATTTTCTAGTGCACAAGGAACACATATACAGTAATAGACCTCCGTTGTGGCAGAAGTGGTTTAGTCATGCTGGCCACATGACCTGGAAACCTCTCTGAGGACAAATGCTGGTTCCCTTGACCTGAAAGTGGAGATGAGTGCTGCACCCCATAGTCAAATTTGACTGGATTGAACCATCCACGGGTCCTTTACCTTTACCCATAACAGAAACAATCCTCTATGCACAGCAAGTTGGTGTAGAGCAAGCTGATGCAATTTAAACCAGTGTAAAGATGTACCAGACCCAAATCCCCATTCAGTTGCAGGGCTAATACCGCAGCTTTGCCTAATCCTGGCAGATGGAAAATAAGCCTTTAAAAGGATGTTTTAAGCTGGTTGGTAGGTCATACGACTCATACTCTCCAACATTTCTCTGAGGAAAAAATAGAGACCTCCTATTCCATTGTTGTTGTTGTTGTTGTTGTTGTTGTTGTTGTTGTTGTTGTTGTTGTTGTTGTTATCCTCATCTGACTGGGTTGCCCCAGCCACTGTGGGCAGCTCCCGACATATATAAAAACATTAACAAAATTAAACAATTAAAAATACCTTTGCTATACAGGGCTGCCTTCTGGTGTCTTCTAAAGGTTGTATAGTTACTTATCTTCTTGGCTCAAGGGCTGCATAACTCCATATCCTCCAACATTTCTCCAATGAAAGTAGGGATGTCCTAAGGAAAAGTGGGATATTTCAGGATCAAATCAGAACCTGGGACAGCTTCTGTAAATTCGGGAGTGTCTCTGGAAAATAGGGACACTTGGAGGATCTGCATGACTGAGCTGAATGGCCTGGGGATCCAGCCTAAGGCCCTGCCCCCTCCGGATCCTGCCCCCAGAACATCTCTTTTCAATGATTTTGCACCATCTTCAGATGGTGTATATAGATATAGCACCACATTTCAGTATCACGGGGTTAAAAAAAAGAATCCTTTACAGATCTTTCTAATATTATTAGCGGTAATTATGTTTCCAAGACTGGTTCTGAAATTCCAAACAATTATGAAGAAATTGTTGAGCACTTTGAGACAGAAACAATTAATAAGTGGCCACCAGATGCATTCCTGCCACTCCATGTATTTTAACACTCACCCTGTATTGACTAAAGTGTCAGGAATGGCATGTAATAGTAGGCCGGGCTGGGCTTTCAGTTGCTCATTGATTTTTGTCCTCTGATAGTTTTGAAATGAAAGTGAAGGCAGGATGATGAACATCAAAACTGAGATTTACCAAATGGAGAGTAAAAATCTTTACGGGAAAATCTGTGATGCCTCTGATAGAATTACCTGTATTGTTGTAATAGCAAATGATATGAATTATTATTTTGGATGAGAATGACAGACACAGTCAATACTAATGGCATCAGATGTGGCTACACATGACGAGTGAGTCCCTTTTTCACATCCGGTAGACAGATCTAACATTCCTACATATCTGCTCTGGTCGACAGTGATGCCAAAGGATCAATGCTCTAATCTGGCTAGGAGCATATTTCTACGGACATGCATTTCTAGTTAAATGAATCCCTAACCCAGTTTAGCAGCTGGGGATGCTTAAATGAAGCTTGATAGTATCACAGGCAATAGTTGGATTCAATTCCTTCTCTTAAAAGATGGCAGTTGGGTGTTAAATGCCTCATGCAATTAGAATTATTTGAAGGGGAGAGTAGACCACGACCACTATGCCTGTATTGTTGTTACATCCCTGGTTCCATTGCTGTCCAGATTGAAGAGAATGTATGAGGAGAGAATACTGCTCTGCTTGTACAATTTAAAACCTTGGACAGGTAAACGAGGCCCCCTGCAATGATCAGCCTCTGCCTTTCGCCTTTACTTCTTCAAACCTCTCAAATTAAAAGAAGTACTAACAGGGGTTTATGAGGTAAAATTTTAAAAAAGCCTCCCATGCTTCCCTTTAGTCCTACAACACACCCCTATAACTCTTGGGGTTTTAGAATAATTTGAGAGTAGCATTTCCAGCACGTACGTGGCCAGGTACCTTAATGAACCCAGGGCTATATTATTTATTTATTTATTTATTTATTTATTTATTTATTTATTTATTTATACATACATACATACCCCGCCCATCTGGCTGGGTTTCCCCCACCACTTTGGGTGGCTTCCAGCAAACACCAAAATACATTAAAATATCACAGATTAAAAACTTCCCTAAACTGCCTTTAGGTGTTTTCTAAATGTCAGGTAGTTGTTTATCTCCTTGACCTCCGATGGGAGGGCATTCCACAGGGCGGGTGCCACTTCCGAGAAGGCCCTCTGCCTGGTTCCCTGTAGCTTTGCTTCTCACAGTGAGGGAATCACCAGAAGGCCCTTGGCGCTGGATCTCAGTGTCCGGGCTAAACAATGGGGTGGAGACGCTCCTTCAGGTATACAGGTCTGTCTCTATAAGTGAAACAGTTCCTGGTGTACACAGATAAGGGGTTCACTCCACTAGAAACTCCCTTACTGAAAAGCTTTCCTCCTTCCTGAGGTAACTTTGTCACAACCCAGAACCTGTCTCCTTCCAGTCCCCTCCTACTGGTGCACTCTCAGACACAAACTAACCCTTCTAGTCCTGAAGGCTGTTTTGTCTTTTTAAAAAGAGTATTCCCACCAAATGAGTTTCAGGATATCTTTGCTGGAAAAAAATATCACAGACGATGGTTTGTATGACACTTCAACTATGCACAATTATTGTATTATTTCTCGATGGTTGCTTTCGGGTTTTATTAGTACAAACTTAGTTTCATTGGTATTGTTCCTAATATGCAAATATCAGATAACCTAACAAATACCACATTTACTCTAATCCACCCTCCTCACAACCTCCCAACTCCCACATCAAATCCCTCTCAACTGACACAATGGTTGCCCTTTCTATTTAAACCCTCGGCAGGTCACGCCTCCCATGGAATGTGGCTGTCAGTTAACCAGGAGTCCAGGTTAACCCTTCGATAGGTTGGTTGCGAAACAAAAATATAACAAAACAGTTTCAAATTCACCCCACACCCCACTTCAAACCTTCTCTTCAGGTATGTGGATGATGGTGAGGGGATATGTCTGGGCGTGGGTTGAGGATGCAGTAAGCATAGCCCTGCTCTCCCCTTACGGGATTCTGATTTTGTGTGCAGATGGATACCTGTGTATGGCTATTGTTCATTCCTACAGTGAGATCTGGGCCCAAGATAATTAAGTGTAAAGTTATCGACCTACATGCAAAGCATATTCCGACCTAATTATATTTTCCCTGTCAGAATGTTATTAAAGGAATCACTTAAAAATGCATTTAATATCATTTACAACCCTGTGTTTATCTGGTCTAGCAGAGGCTGTATCTACAAATTGATTGACTCTCTAATACAAGAGAGGATTGATGCAATTTATATTCAGACAGAAACAACAGCACCATTTCAGACAATGACACAGAGGTCTACACCTTTCAGGTGGATACTGAAATTGCAAATAATTTTAGATAGAGAGATTCTTTGAGGGAATAACATTTACTTTATATTCCATCTGAGCATTATAAGCCTGTCAAATTTGTACCGTATAATGCAATCAGGTAATTTTGAGATTTAGTGAGATCACTAATTAATAGTGCCTATTCCTTGTGATGTCATATCTGGTCAGGGTAACATGTGGCTTAGAGTTGTGATAGCATGAGAGAATACATCAGAGCATCACAACATAAATCATATAGAATAATAATTTCAAAAAAACAATGAAACAATTACAATCTACAAAACACAAAGCAGCAGCTAAAATATAAGCTGAACATCAGAATTAAAACAAAAGTCATATTTCATTACTAACAAATCAATACAGCCTTTGTAATCTATAAAACAATATTAACAACATGAACAAAATAACAGCCAAAAAATAAGCTAAGCACTGTTAAGTCCATGCACATACTCTCCGCATCCCATTGACTCATAATATTTCAGGCTATTCAGCTCATTAAAATACAAAGACACATAATGCTCTTTGCAGCAACTCCCTTTTGGAAAGTTCATTCGGCTGAAGGTGGGGCAGCACAGGTGAAACCAACCACCCATTGATGGCAAACATAGTCTCCCTCTCGTCCCCCTTCTTCCTCTTGAAATAACACACTTATGACAGACAGGGTGACCCACCCCCTTCCTCCGCCCCTGCCTGTAGACCCCCAGACAGGAATGGTTTAATAATGTAATTATCCATATTCCCATTAAAATCAATTCTGTTTCTTTGTCCCATTCTTTTCTGCTTGACTTTATCTCTATCCTCCCACCCCTGCCTCCCTCCCTGCCTGGAGCTTTTGCACTGTGGTCCACTTCCTGTCTTCTGCGACCCCTCACTTTGCATGGGCTTCTCTTCTCTTCCCCCGTTGGAAAGCTGCTTCCTCCTCTCCCTGCATCACCCTTGCTTTGCTTTGTGCTCATCTTACCATCCTTGCAACAGTTTGTTTGTTCCTTCATTCACTCGTTCCTGGATAGCTCAATAGGCTAGAGCATGGTGCTGATAATGCCAAGGTTGCAGGTTTGGTGCCCAAATGGGACAGCTGCATCTTCCTTCATTGCAGGGGGTAGATGATCCTCAGGGTCATTCCAGCTGTATAATTTCTTCTCTGCTGATTTATTAACCTGATGGTGTATTTTACTGTATCTCTCATTAATTCTATTACTTGGTTGTTGATTTTATACATAGTTGGTTGGTTGCTGTAAATTAAGACATAATTTGACTTGGTGTTGCAGCTAAACCCAGGCTCATGATTTATTTTCCCTGGGCAAACCATGATGATAAGCCATAGAACAAACCTTGGTTCCAGCTTGTAATTTGTCTGGTGTGAGATAAACCACAAACCCAGCTTGGATGCAACATAGTTTGACTTACTGTTACATGCAAACCAGGTCACTTATGTTCTCAGATCAGCAAAATTGGGACATTGTTGACTGGATCAAATTAAATGAGAATTGTTTAAGAAATTAAGAAGTGTAATAGAGATACTGGGGAGACAGTTTATAATTAAAAGCTTGTCAATTAATTTGTTGCTGGAGTAATGTGCAATGAGCCCTTTTTGCTTCAAGGAGTCTTGAAAGAGTACATTTCAAAAAAAATATATCTAAGAAATATGAATGAAACTGCTAAAATTACATGAGAAATGGATGAGATTTAAGATGACAGAGAGCACCATAAAGTGCAAGAAATAAGACTTTGTGAAATAAATTAGGAAATATGGTGAGATGCCTTATTATGTGTTTCCCACTCTCACTTATTTAAGTGAATGTGTAATAAAGCAAAAATACTGGGTCAATTTCACCCAAGTATGTGGCCTTCTTTGGAGGAGCAGAACAGAAGAATCAAATGGAAAGCTAGTGCAATTGGATTAGCAGAAATTCAGTGAAAATTTTGTTGCATGATTAAAAAAAAAAAAACACCACTATGGTGAAGTAAGGAAGCCCTATCATCTGTATAATAGGCAGGTATTTATTCGACATAAAAAAGACATGGCTGGAGGGATGTATTGAACTTGGTGACAGTTTCTCCAAGCATAGGTTATGGTGTCATATATTTTGCTGATTATGTAGTAAAGCTTGATTTATTTCCTCCTTTATAGAGTTTTAAGGTTCTTAAAATTTCCTCTTGTCCTTTCAATTTTTCTTAGTTGCCTGTTGGCATTTGCAACTTAGTAAAATGCAGTATAACTAATGTTTCTTATCTCTTTTATGCTATCAACACCACAGGGAGGCAGGTCACCTGTCTTACAGAGGTCTTTTGAACAAAGAAAGGCCAAGCAAGAACAAAGTCTTCATGGCCATGTTTATCTGAAGCGAAAAACAAGGACAGAACAAGTGTAGCTATTGACCCATTTCTGAATACAGTTCCAAGTGGTGGTGTTTTACATTAGAAGACCTAGAAATCTTTGGTGTTGGGTATCTAGAGGAGTTCTTCTTCCTCCTTCAGGGTGGCAAAGGAGGCATATTTGGTCATTCAGATGTTGTTGAACTCCTGCCAGTATGGCCAATGGTCAGGGATGATACAGTGTCTGCAAGTTCACCACCCTTGTGCTAGGTGAACCTGCCTACTCAACCAAGAGCATAAGAGGGACTACTCCAGCTCCCTCCTCCTTCACAATCAGTCACAGTCAGCTTATTTATATACCACATTTCCCCAAATATTGTTTTAATAATTCTATAACCATAATATGTAATGAAAGTCTTAGCACAACAGTTAACAATTTAAGAAGCAAGAGTTAATTGATAATAGCTTTTAAAAAGTGGGTAGTAAAAGATCATGGCAAAGTTTTCACCTTTTGCATTTGCTATGAATGGATTCTGAAGGAAATCAGCCCCGAGCGCTCCCTGGAAGGACAGATCGTGAAGCTGAGGCTCCAATACTTTGGCCACCTCATGAGAAGAGAAGACTCCCTGGAAAAGACCCTGATGTTGGGAAAGATTGAGGACACTAGGAGAAGGGGACGACAGAAGACGAGATGGTTGGACAGTGTTCTCGAAGCTACGAACATGAGTTTGACCAAACTGCGGGAGGCAGTGGAAGACAGGAGTGCCTGGCGTGCTATGGTCCATGGGGTCATGAAGAGTCGTACACGACTAAACGACTAAACAACAACAACAACAACATGAATGGAGTGGGGATTCTTTAACATCCAGCCCCACCTATTATGTACGGTGTATATATTTGCAGAAAACGCCTTCTAAGGTGTACCTGATCTCAGGCAAACTCATGACATTATAAACTGGTCACGTTTATTATTTTCTTAAAGGTTTGCCTTTAAAAGGTGGGGTAGAAATATATTAAATAAATGTTCTTGACTGCTACCTACCCTGGAAATAACACTTCTGAGCAGTGTCACATGATACTTTCTGTTGGAGGTTACTGCCCCCAAAGCTTTTTATACAACCTGTCCCCTTCCAAAAACGCAATCTGTATGCTCAAGGAAGCAACAGAACAGAAAACAAAATGAGCAGTTATAATAACATATTTGGAGTTCATGCTTGCTTCCCTGCCCTCATTTCAGTATATTTTCTTTTCTATTCTTTCAATGAAGGGAGAGCAGAATTGCCTAAGCTCAAGGCTTACTGCAGCACATCCTCAAAATACAAAACTGATTTATTTTTTTTATTTACATGTGAAACTTCTATTGATTCCCCGCCCCCCATGTGCTTTACATGATTAAATGAGCCAACACAGGTTAATCATTGCAGGAAAAACTTTCATTTCCTATTATGCCATCTCAAGCATAATTCTAATCCAATGGGGAGACATCGTGGTCCATGATTATGTACTGAATGGTCAAGGAATGAGAGATCAAGGGGAATGCCTGTATTTCAGAACAAGCTCCTTTCTTTGGTTAAAAAATAATTTTAAATCTAGTTAAAAGGAATTGTTCTCATTTCTGTGGTTTTGCCATAGTGAGTTCGCTTATTCAGTTAAATACAGTATTGCTTATCCCACTCTTCAGGCAAGAAAGGCTCCCGGAGCAACTTACAAATATAAATAGGACACTGATATGCCCTACCCTCAGGCTTCAGATCTAAAAGCTACGCTATGAAAAGGAGAAAGGACGGGAGAAGGAACAAAACAAGCTCATGCAGCAGTTCTGAGTTAGAGAGTTCTCTTGTGACAACCAACTAGAGTATAGAGACTAGAGAACAGCAGCTACAGGTCTTTCAGCACAGGTGATGGGAATGCCCTGAAATCTCTCCTCTCTTCCTTTCCTTTCCTTTCCTTTCCTTTCCTGTCCTGTCCTGTCACCTAATGAATGAATGTACTGATGAATTTACTATTCAGGTAGGAGTCTGTTGAAGCTTCTTTAGCAACAGAATGACTACCCTACGTTCTCCTACAAATGGACCTTGAGCTTGTTTGGAGGTTTTAGCAGGGGAGCACAGCTATTGTAAACCCTTGACCGAAGAACAGCACACTCCTTCTATCTGGGATGGTCGTCCTCTTCCACCGAGCGTGCAGCTTCAGGAGGGACGCACATTTGGTACCCCAAAGTGTACACCTAATGTAGTGTTAAGGCAAGAGGCGGGACTTCCCAGAGTGGAATTAAAAGTCTGGGAGCAAGCAATATCCCTCTGGTTGAAAATTCATTACAATCCAAATGGAATGTTACCTCACTTCCTGGCCGCAGTTCCCTATCCACCCTGGCTTACGCAAATAACTAATAAGATCAAACAAATTGGCCTAAATCCTGAATAGCTTTTTAACGGAACTTTGAACAAGGCAAAAATAACCATTACTCAGAGACTTCACGATGTTGAATTACAACAAGAAGATGCCTTACTCCAGGAGAATTATAGATGTCTAAAATCGTGGCATAATTTTGCAGCTGCCCCTTACTTATCTAACATCACTAAAGAACTCTATAGATGGGCCTTTTCCAGAGCCCGTTTTGAGGCAATGCCCTCAGCTGTGTTGTACGGCAAATTTATGTGGGTACCAATTCATGAGCACCTTTGCCCCTGCATGTCTAGCAAGGTAGAATCTGCCACTCATATCCTTTTATTTTGCAAATTTTATAGTGAAGAACGAGTTCGACTTATTTTACCCCTTTTATCAAAATTTACACCCTTACAATATTATTTGGAATTCTCCTCCAAAACCCTATGAAAATTCCTTCTGGAAGATTCTTCAAGTCCAGTTTAATATGATGGGGCCAAATTTTACACTTTAGTTATTAAGAAACGTAAATCTCTTTTTATCGAATAACATATTGCAAATTCCCTTTGTGTAATTGTTTTTTTTTTTCTGGTGATGTCACTGCTGATTTTCTTTTGTTTGGAATTATGATATTCTGTATTGCTGGCTTTTGCTGTAATAAAACTAAACTAAACTGCAACAGAATGAATGGGGAGACCTTGAGTCTGTAGCTCACTGGAACATTTAATCTTAGTTACAGGTTCAAATCCAGTGTTTTACTTACTAAAATACATAAGAGCATGGGTGGGTTTCTACACCAACCTTTCAGACTCGAAAGAGGGGTTCTTGGGAGATGCTGTGGCTTGTCATTCTCTGTCCCTGTCTTCAATCCATTTTTCACATCAAGGCTGCACTACTAAGCATACTTGCCAGAGGGAAAAGTCACATTGAACTTTAGAGGGATTACTCCTGGATAAACATATTTCGGATCAGTTTGGGCAACTAACCAGCCAGGATGAGGGAAATCCTCCATGTGAGAGGCTATTGCAGAGTGTAAATAGCTTATTAAATGTCTTAAACCGTTTCTCATTTAGTGCATCTGTTATTTACCAATTGGCTTGTGGCTGAGATTGCTGCCAAAAAAAAGAAAAGAAAAGGTCCAGTAAAGTAGTATAAATCCACTGAATATTTTTAGCCCTAGAATGCAAAGCTGGGTTTAAATTCAATATTTTTTTACAGCCCATTATATGTATGCATTTGTTTGTTTTCCAAGTTAGAAATGGGTCAATCAATGCCATGCCTCTATTTGAAATAACATTTGTATAGCAAACACTGTGTATTTTTTTAAATTACCTTACTTGCCATGCATACATTCCTATCAAAATGCTCTCTAAAACCCAGCTATTTGGACATGATGTTTTATAAGGCATTTTTCGTCTTAAGGGGTGAATCTCATTTTAGAAAGAATATCCCTTTCACACAGTAAATCTCCGTTATTCCAGACTTTTTATATTCAGATAGCTGTGCATGCATTTCTAGCTTCATCTATCCAAAAAGCTATATACCATCTTATGTATATAGCCATCTTATGTTTTTATTAGCATTCCACATCTATGGTGTTGATAGCATGACTCATACAGTATGGTTTACCATAATATAATTTAGTTGGTTCCTTCTTTCTTTCCTGGCATATACCTATCTCTAGATGTGGCTGTAACCTGGATTGGGGAAAATCAAATGTCTAAAAGGAAAATAAATATTTTCTTGAACTGCACATGGTGAGGAGGGTACAGATATTTTTTTTTATTCTTTTTATGGGACTACAGCAGTGATGGACAGCCTGTAGGTCTTCAGAGGTTGTTAGACTACAACTCCCATCATTCATGACTGGGGTTGATGGGAGTTGGAGCTCAACATCTGGAAAACCTCAGGTCCCCCATCCTTAGACTATGCAATGTCCCTGCCATTCTCTGCTTTATCTCCCTGGTGCAGGGCACATTGCATTGGGCATAGATAGCAAATTGAGATTATCTTGCACATCCCTTCAGGCATCTGGAGGCCAAGCTCTTCTTAGGCCCTAGAAAAGCAGAACAAGGATTTCAGTAGAGGTTCATTTCAGTATCAGGGAAGGTCTGACCATGAGCAGTGGCTGCCAGCAGCTGTAACACACTACAATGGAAAACTGCAGGGTATCTTTGAACAACTGCTGGGCATTTTTTATTTTGATACATTCTGGGACATTTGTGTGTGTGTGTGTGGGGGGGGAATTCATTAAATTTTTATTCACTTTTCAATAACATTTATATTACATCACCTCTTCCCTCCCCTCCTGGGCTTTCCCCAACTTTTATTTCTGGTTTGTTCCCCCCTTATTACATACTGCTGTTTCCTAAAAGTCCACTATATTGTTTCCTTATCATTTTAAATGTTCTTTGTTAGTAAAGATGTGAATGTTTATTTAAATCCTGCCATCAAGTCAATATTCTTCTTTTGTTTCTGCAAGTATATTATAAATGGTTCCCACTTTTTTTCAAAGAGTTGTCTTTTTCTTGAAGTCTGTCCATCATTTTTGCCTGTTCTGCATAGTTCATCAATTTTTCTTGCCATTGTTCTTTAGCTGGTATTTCTCCAGTCTTCCACTTTTGTGCTATCAGAATTCTCGCCGCCATAGTAGCATACATAAATAGTGTCCTCTTCTCTTTCAGCTGATCTTGACCTAAAATGCCTAACAAGAAGGCTTCTTCCTGGTTGTTTAACAAATGTTATTTTCAAAATTTTCTTCAATTCATTATATATATATATATATATATATATATATATATATATATATATATATATAATTTCCCAATACAGTTTTACAATTTTGCAATCCCACCATATATGGGATCCCACCACAGTCTCACACCTCCAACACTCGAGCTCCCGTGTTCAGTCCCTGCTTCTGCCAACCTAGCAGTTCGGAAGCACATCAAAGTGCAAGTAGATAAATAGGTTTTATCTATTTCCTGCTATGGCGGGAAGGTAAACGGGATTTCCGTGCGCTGCTCTGGTTCCCCAGAAGCGGCTTAGTCATGCTGTCCACATGAGCTAGAATATGAAAAACCTTTCTTATTGTCCTCTTTAAAAGATATCCTTTAGCTGTCTATGGTGCAACCAACTTTGAAGATGTTACTTTATTTCTTCATATTCTTTCAATTTTAATCTTGTTCTACCAGGTGGAATGTCCTTTTCCCCCAACGTTTTAAGTGACAATGCCTCAATAGGTAATAACCACCAAGGTGTCTTAGGTTCTAATAAATCTTTATACTTTTCCCACACTCTGAACAGTGATCTCCTTATTATATGATTGTGAAACTCTTTATGTGTTTTTGTTTTTCCATACCATAGATAAGCATGCCATCCGAACTATTGTCATGTCCTTCCAATTCTGTTATTTCCTCCCTATCTAACTTGATCCAATCCCAGATCCATATTAGAGATGCAGCTTCATAGTACAATTTTGAGTCTGGAAGTGAGAATCCACCTCTTTCCTTCACATCTGTTAATATCTTATTTTAAATCCTTGGCTTTTTCCCATTCCAGACAAATCTTGAAATCTCTCTTTGCCATTCTTTAAAGCATGCATTTCCTGTTATTACTGGAATAGTTTGGAAGAGAAATAACATCCTTGGAAGTACATCCATTTTTATAGTTGCAATTCTTCCCAATAAAGAGAGATTCATCCTATTCCATATTTCCATATTTCTTTTAATTTCATGCCATTTTTTTCATAATTATCTTTTAAAATGTTTATATATTTTGCTGTTATCCATACACCCATTTGTGGAAAATTTAGACTAGTGCCTTGCAGTCACCCATCACATAAGGTAAACACACAATCTGAGGGAATAGGCAAGCAAGTTGACCCCATCAGATGCTAAAAGGTGTTCTGAATTATTAGCTGTTTATATCAGACCTGCCTGCACAAATCAGAATTATAGCTGTAGTATAGTACTGGGTGACTTTTGCTGAAGTAGTCCTATTTTGCTTTTCCATCTAATCCCTTTTGGATTTTAGGAGAATACATTTTAGACAATAACTGATTCAACCACACACAGAGAGAACCTAAGACAAGACCACAGGCGCCGAGTTGCGCCCAAAATTTGTGGGGGACTCTCTGTGCATGAGATGATTGTTGCATCAGGAGAGGCAGCCTAGGCCTCCTGCCGGTGCAACATTCACACTGTCACGGTCCGGTCGGCGGGCGAGTGAAGCCCTGACTGAGGACGTCAGGACCAGAGGCAAGATGGTGATGTAGAAGCAGGAACAGGTGCAGGGCTGAGGGTCCAGCAGCAGGCAGTCGCAGGGTCAAGGAGCAAGGCAGAGGCGAAGGTCTGGGAGTCAAGGAGCAAGGCGTCGGCAAGGCAAAGGTCCAAGGGTCGAGGATCAAGGCGTCGCCAAGGCGAGGGTCCAAGGAGCAAGGCGTCGGCGATGCAAGGGTCCAAGGGTCGAGGATCAAGGCATCGGCAAGGTGAGGGTCCAAGGAGCAAGAGATCGACAAGGCAAGGGTCCAAGGAGCAAGAGACCAGAGGCAACCAGGCAGGGATAGCGTTGCTGTGGCAAAGAGCTGAAGGGAAATGCTGAGCTTTTATCCCTCCCAGCTCCTGCCACCAGGTGCAGTGAGGTATCAAGTGGCCTCACCTGAGTGACCACTCCTTGCCTCTCCAGCACTAGCTGAAGCAGGCACTACAGGCCCCAGAGCCTGACTCCTGCCCATACTCCTGACACACACACACGGCTGTGATGGTTGGCCCAGGGTGAAATCCTGTCAGGCCATACCTGCCAAGTCTTGGACTGCAAAATCTGGGACCGGCAGCCGTGTGACACCAGAAGTTGCGTACATGCAACTTCCGGTGTCACTTTGCCCATCTATGGGCACAAAAAATGGCCGATGCCGGCAATGGAAGTCGCGCCTAGGCATGTCCGGAAGTGCGTAGACGCAACTTCCAGTGTTGCTTTGCCCATCTATGGTACCGAAAATGGCAGGCGCCGACACCGGAAGTTGTGTCTACGCACTTCCGGACATGCATAGACGCGACTACCGGCACCGGCCGTTTTCGGTGCTCATAGATGGGCAAAGCAGAAGGGGGGAAAATGGCCACCGGCAGGAGCAGAATAAGGGAGAATAACGGGAGACGAACTGATACGGGGGGACCGCCGGGAAACGGTATGAAAAAATGGGGGTTTCCCGGGGAAAACAGGTACTTGGCAGCTATGTGCCAGGCCTCCTCTGGCCCCTCAAGACTGGAGTGGGGGCTGAGCCCTGTCCCAGCAGATATTGGGGGCTGTAGAGTCCTCAGCCCCATGGACAATGGGGAAGATGCCAGCATGCTAACTTTGATCCATGCATCAGGTTCAGTTTACACCTGCAGATGAGTGAAGCACTGTAGTAAAATGATGAGGTGTACACAGTGAGTGGGATAATATTTTAAAGACTCCCATGTTTAAACCTCCCCAGATATACAAGATTAGCACAACCCAGCTAAGGGCTATGCTGGAACTTTTCTACCTGACCTGGTATTCTATTTGCAGAGTTTTGTTGTCTTTGTTTCCATTGAGGAAACAGTCCTTGTTTGAGAGACTGCAGATGTCACAGTTGCTTTATTTTGCTCCTCCAGAACAATGTCAACACAACTGTCTTCATATTTCCTTCTGCTTTGTCCATTCCTCAAGGCCCATCTGATTTTTACAGCACCCATTTTATTTTTATTGTACTGTAGGACTTCTCCCATTTCCCCCCTTTGGAGTATGATCCAATTCTCTCTCTCTCCTAAAAATGACACAGCCTGTGGTAAAATACAAACATTTTCTCAAGGTAACTGGTTGCCAGAATTCAACTGCCTGAAGTAAAGGAGTTCAGTTCTTTTCAGAGGAATCTTATGCCTTCCCTTTCCCCAGTTGTCTGCCTTTATATTTATCTCTGGGCTCCTAAAATAAACAGAGCTCTTTGTCTGCATTGTAGATTATATCAAGATGGCAAACAATGAGTGGAGCACCTCGGAAGCAACCTTACAAGAAAATGCTAGTAAATATACCTCACACTGAAAAAACATTGATGTCTTCCTGGTTGCCTCTGGAAATCACAGGAATCCCACCTACTAGAAGATGGTTAAAGCATGACAGAGAGGGTTCTCCAACTCCTTTCCTGCTATCATATTGCACCCATATATGGAATAAAGAGGTGAGACACATGCATTGGGTTTAAAAGAGACACTGCATATTACATAGCTGATAGGATGTCTGCATGAATATGGAACACTGCAGGAACTGTCTCTGGAGAGATCCTGAGCCTTCACTGAGTCACTTGTCTGCTTCCATCTCATCTTGCCATACCTTTTGGGGAGTTGAGGGAAGCTCTTTTGGGTTACCCCCCCCTGCCCCAAGCCCCAACATTGTGGGTGTATTAACCAGACAAGCTCTAAAGACAAGCATGTTTTCTTCATTTTTTAATAGATCATTTCCCACCCTTTTAAAGAAACATAAAAATAGAAAAATAACAAAAATGCAAAGGAGGCCACAAATCTATTCTTTTAGGTTGTCAACAACACATGAAGTTGGGAGAAGACACATGCCAGTAGAAACATTAAGAAGTCCATATTCCCCACATTGGTGGCGCCAAACAGGCGGGTTGTATTGATATAAATAATAAAGTCCCACCACACAGTATAAAAGTGTTCTGGATATTCTATGCCTTTGGAAAACTTCATATTGTGGTTTGTCTTTTCTGTGATCATCAGGTTCCATATGTTTTTATACCACGATGATATTTGCAGGCCCTGCAAAGTCTTCCATTTTTGTGCAAGCAGTACAGTCGTACCTTGGAAGTTGACGGAATCTGTTCCAGAAGACCTTTCAACTTCCAAAACATTTGGAAACCAATGCGTGGCTTCTTATTGGCTGCAGGAAGCTTCTGCGGCCAATTGGAAGCTGTAGAAGCCCTGTCAGACACTCAGGTTCCAAAGAATGTTTGCAAACCGGAACACTCACTTCCAGGTTTGTGATGTTTGGGAGCCAAAATGTTTGAGTGCCAAGGCATTCAGGATCCAAGGTACGATATATCAGTTCTTTAGATTGCAATCTTTGAGTATGACCACCTCATATACTTAGAAGTGAAAGCTAGGGGGGGGGGTCATTTGTACGGTAGTCTTCAATGTAATAGATACCTCCTGATACTCATTAGACAAAAACCTTTTTCTCAGTAGACACTCCCTCCATTACTGGGGGGGGGGGAATCCTCTCTCTAAATCCCTGCCAGCAAAGTGGTGTCATTCTTGAAATCACAGAGGACAACTGTATTGGCAGACAGTGACACCTATTTGCAAGTTTCAATGAGCATTCCTGGATGTATGGGAGGGAGGGAGGGAGGGAGGGAGGGAGGGAGGGAGAGAGAGAAGAAGAAGAAGAAGAAGAAGAAGAAGAAGAAGAAGAAGAAGAAGAAGAAGAAGAAGAAGAAGAAGAAGAAGAAGAAGATCTGTATGGCTTAGAAGACAATATATCGTTCCATTGTTCCATTTAACGATTGATAGGCTAACCGCCATCTCCTGACACTTAAGTTTGTCTAAGCTTGTGGGAGGAATCTCGGTGCTTCCATCAGTATTTTATGGAACAAACTGTGCTTATTTTGTGTGAATATGTCTTTCATTATTTCCATCTTGCGCTATAGGCTGAACTTTCCTTTCCAAACCTTGCCATATTGGGGAGATCTTCACGTCATGATATTTGCAAGCCATCCACATCAGTTAAATCCAATGGAAACGACAGACAAGACTTTTCTACAGCTTTAGTTCTTAGACAAACAAGCCCCAATTGTCTAGTACAGACAATCAAAGAATAAAAATAGAAAGCATTTTATTGGAAACCTTCAGCAAAGACATCAATTTGTTTGATCTAAGTTGTCAGCTATGTTGCTTTTGAGTCAATCTTTTAGCTTCTTTTGTATAGCCGAGTTGCAAAAAGTACAGAACATTCTCAGACTAAGGTAAATAACACTGAAAAATATACTTTATTTCTTTTCAAGTGAAATAAGTGTTTTTTATCCATGTGTGCCTTTAATGAAAAATGTAATTAAACGTGTTGATTTAATGGGGGGGGGGACTTGTGGCAATTTCCTATAATAATTCTGTATACACGCAACAGATACAGAATGGCTTCATATACAGTGGTACCTCGGTTTATGAACACAATTGGTTCTGGAAGTCTGTTCATAAACTGAAGCGTTCATAAACTGAAGCAAACTTTCCCATTGAAAGTAATGGAAAGTGGATTAATCCGTTCCAGACGGGTCCACGGAGTACTCAACCTGAAGCGTACTTAACCCGAAGCATGGGTGTAATTGGTTCTGGAAGTCTGTTCATAAAATGAAGCATTCATAAACTGAAGTGAATTGGTTCTGGAAGTCTGTTCATAAACTGAAGCATTCATAAACTGAAGTGAACTTTCCCATTGAAAGTAATGGAAAGTGAATTAATCTGTTCCAGATGGGTCCGTGGCGTTCGTAAATCGAAAATTCATAAACCGAGGTGTTCATAAACTGAGGTTCCACTGTAGTCAATAACCATGCCATTGAGGCAGACGTGAAAGTACATTCCTGGGATCTGTGACTATATGGTACCTGAGTTTTTACTTCGTCTGTCATTTTGCTGCCTGAACCAGAGTAGCAAATGACTTTTCCCCCCACCCACATACACCTAGTCTAAGTGGCAGGCAAGTTTAAGTGGCAGCGTGGAAACTATGAAAGATATATTCAGACAAAGGAAAAATAATCCATTCCACAGAGCATGCATGGAAGTGCAGAGATTTTCTGCATTAGCATCGCCTAACCCATTCACTTAAGGGACTGTTCATTGTAAAATGCTATTTTGGCACATGAGGCAGAAAATCCCACACATGCCTCTTGCCCTCCCTCACAGTCAAAAAGCAGCAACAGTAATAAACCGTTTGGTATCCTTTCTCGACACCTCAAATTTGTTTGTGCCTATGACAACTGCACTACCAAAGCAGTTCCTTCAACAGCGAATGTCATGTTTAACCACAGTAAGTCCAGTATCTACATTAAGGTTTATGCCCGTATGTTTCAATCTCCAATCACCTGCAAGAATTAGATTCAGTTCATTGACGATAACTCAGATACTCTATGCCAGATCCAGTTCAGGGTATCCTGCTGTTGATTTTCTCTTTCTCTTTTATTGGCCTTAATCCTATAGCATTACCATCCTTTCAGTAGCCTAATTCACACCAGCTGTGAATCTGTGTCTTGAATTGTAGATTGTAGCAAAAACTCCCCACTCACCCACTAAGGAGAGTGTTCCTATCGTGATGCATCTCCACTTGCAGACTGAAGTGCATACAGTTCAGACACAGGTATAACAAGCTGATTTAGGCACCAAGAAAATCTGTCTGTTTTGGTTCCTCTCATTTCTCATTTTTTCCAATCTTACATTGAGTTCTCTACAACAGGTTGAAATTTAAGTGATAAAAAGTTCTCATGAAAATTCATCAGCATTTTAGTGCAAATATATCAAATGCACACAATTTTCTATGCTATTTGGCATAGGCTTTTCTTTCTTTCTTTTTGCAAAGCATTTCCCCTTAACATAGCATATTTTTGTGTGTTGTTTTCCCTAATATATGCAAACATATGTACAATTTCCCCTAGAAATTTTTGTATCCATTACCTGACTGGAGAACTGCATTGCAAAACTGGGACTTAAAAAAAATCTAACTTTGGCAGCCTCATTCCCTAAATCATCTGAAACTTCAGTTTCTTGAGCTGATGAAAGAATTAGGAGATTTTCAGATAATTATCACATTTTAAAGGTAGCATTTTTATAGTAAATAATACAAATGCATCAAACTTAAAGAGTAACATCATTCATTGCTTTGAAGACCTAACCTCCATGGAGCATAATTAATATGGTGTTTCCAAATGTTATACTAAGCAGTTGAATCTGTGACTGAGCTGACAGATGGTTAAAATCACATATATTAGGGAACCACCATAATGACTATGCATCTGGGGAGGCTAATTATACCATTAAAAGTGTGAAATGGATTAAGAACAATTAATTTTCTCCAGAAAAGGGGGTGTTTTCTATTTTTAAAGTTGGTGAGGGAGTGTTACTCAGAGAGTCTTCATTCATTAAGAATGGGAAACTGCAAGCACAGCTTCTAACACGAAGCCAGGAAACATTATGATATCTGGAATATGTTGAGTTCATTGAGTCTGAGACAATAAATAGATGAATAATTCGGCCCAAGTAAAACTTGTATTTAGCTTTTGTAGTTTTGCTGTGATTGGGGGTGCCTAACCGTGTTTGCTTTAGGCTACATTCTATTAAAAGCAATGTCAATTGAGGCTTCTAATAGCCATAGAATTGTAGAGCTGGAAGAGGTGTTGTAGTCGAACTGCAGGCGATGAAGGGATCTCACCTGAAAGTCAACATGGCAGGTGGCCATCCAACCTCTGCTTAAACCATAGCTGTCAAGTCTCCCGTTTTTCGCAGGAAACGCCCATATTTAAATCCGTTTCCCGCTGGTATCCCGAATTGCAAAATATCCCGTAAATCCCCCGGATTTATAAGAAAGCAGCTCCTGCCAGCCAGGGAGGCTCCTTGGCTGCATAAATGTCCCGGCTCCCGACTGGCTGCTCGCTCACTTGGCTTGCCGAGTGCTGCCGGAAATCGCCTCTGCACATGTCTGGGTGATTTCTTTTTTTCTTTTTCTTTTTTTAATTGATTTTTTTTATTAAAGTTTTTAATCACAAGATTCCACAACACATGCATTGGAAAAAATAAAATAAAATAAAGATAAAACTTACATTAATTGTACATTGCATTATTTCTTATATACCTTTCATACTTAATCTTGGAAGCGAAAGGAATCCTGGAAGCGAAAGGAAAGTCCGATGCTGTAAAGAAAAATATTGCATAGGAACCTGGAATGTAAGAACCATGAATGGAGGTAAGCTGGATGTGGTGAAAAATGAGATGACAAGAATAAATATCGACATCCTGGGCATCAGTGAACTAAAATGGAAGGGAATGGGCGAATTCAGTTCGGGTGACTATCATATCTACTACTGTGGGCAAGAATCCCGTAGTAGAAATGGAGTGGCCCTCATAGTCAACAAAAGAGTGGCAAAAGCTGTAATGGGATGCAATCTCAAAAATGACAGAATGATCTCGATACGAATCCAAGGCAGACCTTTTAACATCACAGTAATCCAAGTTTATGCACCAACTACCGGAGCTGAAGAAAGTGAAATTGACCAATTCTATGAAGACCTACAACACCTTCTAGAAATGACACCAAAGAAGGATGTTCTTCTCATTACAGGGGATTGGAATGCTAAAGTAGGGAATCAAGAGATAAAAGGAACAACTGGCAAGTTTGGCCTGGGAGTTCAAAATGAAGCAGGGCAAAGGCTAATAGAGTTCTGTCAAGAGAACAAGCTGGTCATCACAAACACTCTCTTCCAACAACACAAGAGACGACTCTACACATGGATATCACCAAATGGGCAGCATCGAAATCAGATTGATTATATTCTCTGCAGCCAAAGATGGAGAAGCTCTATACAGTCAGCAAAAACAAGACCTGGAGCTGACTGTAACTCAGATCATCAGCTTCTTATAGCAAAATTCCAGCTTAAACTGAAGAAAGTAGGAAAAACCACTGGGCCAGTAAGATACAATCTGAATCAAATCCCTTATGAATACACAGTGGAAGTGAGGAACAGGTTTAAGGATTTAGATTTGGTGGACAGAGTGCCTGAAGAACTATGGATGGAGGCTCGTAACATTATACAGGAGGCAGCAACGAAAACCATCCCAAGGAAAAGGAAATGCAAGAAAGCAAAATGGCTGTCCAACGAGGCCTTACAAATAGTGGAGGAGAGGAGGCAAGCAAAATGCAAGGGAGAAAGGGAAAGATACAGGAAACTGAATGCAGATTTCCAAAAAACAGCAAGGAGAGACAAGAGGGTCTTCTTAAATGAGCAATGCAAAGAAATAGAGGAAAACAATAGAATGGGGAAAACCAGAGATCTGTTCAAGAAAATTGGAGACATGAAAGGAACATTTCGTACAAAGATTACCATAATCAAGGACAAAAGTGGTAAGGACCTAACAGAAGCAGAAGACGTCAAGAAGAGGTGGCAAGAATACACAGAGGAATTATACCAGAAAGATATGGAGGTCTCGTACACCCCAGGTAGTGTGGTTGCTGACCTTGAGCCAGACATCTTGGAGAGTGAAGTCAAATGGGCCTTAGAAAGCACTGCTAATAACAAGGCCAGTGGAAGTGATGATATTCCATCTGAACTATTTAAAATTTTAAAAGATGATGCTGTTAAGGTGCTACACCCAATATGCCAGCAAGTTTGGAAAACTCAGCAATGGCCAGAGGATTGGAGAAGATCAGTCTACATCCCAATTCCAAAGAAGGGCAGTGCCAAAGAATGCTCCAACTACCGCACAATTGCGCTCATTTCACACGCTAGCAAGGTTATGCTTAAAATTCTACAAGGCAGGCTTAAGCAGTATGTGGACCGAGAACTCCCAGAAGTGCAAGCTGGATTTCGAAAGGGCAGAGGAACCAGAGACCAAATAGCAAACATGCGCTGGATTATGGAGAAAGCTAGAGAGTTCCAGAAAAACGTCTACTTCTGCTTCATTGACTATGCAAAAGCCTTTGACTGTGTCGACCACAGCAAACTATGGCAAGTTCTTAAAGAAATGGGAGTGCCTGATCACCTCATCTGTCTCCTGAGAAATCTCTATGTGGGACAAGAAGCTACAGTTAGAACTGGATATGGAACAACTGAGTGGTTCAAAATTGGGAAAGGAGTACGACAAGGTTGTATATTGTCTCCCTGCTTATTTAACTTATATGCAGAATTCATCATGCAAAAGGCTGGACTAGATGAATCCCAAGCCGGAATTAAGATTGCCGGAAGAAATATCAACAACCTCAGATATGCAGATGACACAACCTTGATGGCAGAAAGCGAGGAGGAACCTTTTAATGAGGGTGAAAGAGGAGAGCGCAAAATATGGTCTGAAGCTCAACATCAAAAAAACCAAGATCATGGCCACTGGTCCCATCACCTCCTGGCAAATAGAAGGGGAAGAAATGGAGGCAGTGAGAGATTTCACCTTCTTAGGCTCCTTGATCACTGCAGATGGTGACAGCAGTCACGAAATTAAAAGACGCCTGCTTCTTGGGAGAAAAGCAATGACAAACCTAGA
This sequence comes from Zootoca vivipara, assembly GCF_963506605.1. Classification (NCBI taxonomy): domain Eukaryota; kingdom Metazoa; phylum Chordata; class Lepidosauria; order Squamata; family Lacertidae; genus Zootoca; species Zootoca vivipara. The sequence continues at coordinate 13,992,546 of NC_083279.1, forward strand.
CAGCATCTTAAAAAGCAGAGACATCACCTTGCCGACAAAGGTCCGTATAGTTAAAGCTATGGTTTTCCCAGTAGTGATGTATGGAAGTGAGAGCTGGACCATAAAGAAGGCTGATCGCCGAAGAATTGATGCTTTTGAATTGTGGTGCTGGAGGAGACTCTTGAGAGTCCCATGGACTGCAAGAAGATCAAACCTATCCATTCTTAAGGAAATCAGCCCTGAGTGCTCCCTGGAAGGACAGATCATGAAGCTGAGGCTCCAATTCTTTGGCCACCTCATGAGAAGAGAAGAATCCTTGGAAAAGACCTTGATGTTGGGAAAGATTGAGGGCACTAGGAGAAGGGGACGTCAGAGGACAAGATGGTTGGACAGTATTCTCGAAGCTACGAACATGAGTTTGACCAAACTGCGGGAGGCAGTGCAAGACAGGAGTGCCTGGCGTGCTATGGTCCATGGGGTCACGAAGAGTCGGACACGACTAAACGACTAAACAACAACAACAACTTAATCTTAATGTACAATAGCTAGTTAAGCTAATTTATTTTTGATAAGTTGATAGAAAAAGAAAAGAATAAATATTAGAAATTTAAAAAAAATCATAGAATATAAAGAAAGAAAAAAGGAAATAGTTTAGAAAAAACAAGTAAGTGCCGCTGCTGATCCTTTATTTTCCAATCCGGAAGTTGACAGCTTAAACATCTCCAAGGAAGGAGAGTGCACCATTTTTTTTAGGGAGTCTGTTCAAACAGCTCTTACCATCAGAAAATTATTCCTGTCTTGGCAATCACCTTTTTTTTTGTAACTTGAATCCATTGGTATGAGTCCTACCCACCAGAGCAGGAGAAAACAAGCTTGCTCCATCCTCCATGTGACAGCCCTTTAGGTGTTTGAAGATGGCTATCATGTCTTCTCTCAGTCTCCTCTTATGCAGGCTAAACATACCCAAGTCCCTCCACCACCCCTCATAAGACTTGGTTTCAAGACCCTTGATCATCTTGGTTGCTCTCCTCTGCACACGTTCCATCTTGTCAATATCCTTCTTAAACTGTAGTGCCTTGAACTAGACACTGTACACCAGGTGTGGTCTGACCAATGCAGAATAGAGCAGCAATGCTATTTCCCTTAACTGGGACACTACACTTCTGTTGATGCAAGCTAGAATAGAATTAGCTTTCCTTCTTGCTGCAGCATCACACTATTGACCCATGCTAAGCTTGTTGTCTACTAAGACCCCTAGATCCTTTTTATATCCTCTACTGGCAAGCCAAGTGTGTCCCCATCTGATATTTGTGCAGCAGTTTATTCCTGCCTAGAAGGGACGCAAATGGCACTGTGGGTTAAACCATAGGTCGGCGGTTCGAATCCCCACAATGGGGTGAGCTCCTTTTCCTCGGTCCCAGCTCCTGCCAACCTAGCAGTTCGGAAGCACGTCAAAGTGCAAGTAAATAAATAGGTAGCGCTCCGGTGGGAAGATAAACGGCGTTTCTGTGTGCCGCTCTGGTTCGCCAGAAGCGGCTTAGTCATGCTGGCCACATGACCTGGAAGCTGCATGCTGGCTCCCTCGGTCAGTAAAGCGAGATGAGCGCCGCAACAGCACAGTCGCCCGCAACTGGACCTAACGGTCAGGGGTCCATTATTCCTGCCTAACTGTAGAACCATACATTTGTCCCTGCTGATGGCTTTTCCTTTTGGTTTTTTACTGGCAATCCAAACCCTGGCTACTGCCTGACCAGGATTAATGCAGAGGTGAGGCCAGCTTCTCATGCCATTCTGCGGCAGAAGGTAGGGCAAACTATAATCCAAAACTCATTTACCTAGAATAAGCACCATTGAATTCAATAGGACTAACTTCTGAATGGATATGATTAGGATTTCACTGTTCTGACTTCCCTCCGCTTTTTTATTTTTCTGTTATGATTTCCCTCTGCTGACTATAAAGTTTACAATGCACATTCACATGAAGGAAGCAGATTATACATTCACTACAAGCACCTACTGTGATCTTAGTAAGGTTAATAGGCCTCCATCCACAATCCTTCTGCTGGGAGTACAGTGTATTTTTTGCATGTATGTTTTCATGCAAATGCTTTTAAAAAGCAGTTCAATGTGAACTGTGTAAATGCAGAGTTTTTACTGCCCTTTAAAATGTTATAGTTGTGCTATATTTTACTGGATACTTCATAACTATGCCAGCAATCCTATACCAGTTGTACGTCATAAAAATTGTGTGGTTCTTTGGATCGGCATTGTCAATAATGCATGGATAAAAGGGCAGGCATTCCAAAATACTTATTCTGCCATGTGTCCACCATAAAATCACAGTATGAAAAGCCGTGATTAACCATGGCTCTCTAGAGTGCCTTTCCATTGCAGAGAAAATAGCCTCTATAACAGGCATCCCCAAACTTCGGCCCTCCAGATGTTTTGGACTACAATTCCCATCTTCCCCGACCACTGGTCCTGTTAGCTAGGGATCATGGGAGTTGTAGGCCAAAACATCTGGAGGGCCGCAGTTTGGGGATGCCTGCTCTATAACCATATCAACTGCATAGGCAGATAGGTGATCAGGAAACTGCTACCATTTTCCAAATTATTTCACGAGATAGATTCTGCAAGTAATCCCTGGGCTCAACCAAATCCAGCACTGCCCACAGCAAACTACTGCTATAGACTAAGGTAACGAAACATTTTTTTATTCCAGATATTCTCTGGTGCTCATGCATACAGAAGTTGCCTGTTGTTAATCCCTATTGTACACCTCTTAAATGCACTTATGAGAAGGTTCCTTGCATCTAATGTCACTTATAGGAGAGAGACCATATTAAGCCATATTTTTGGAGATAGGGAAGAAACAAGAAATGGGAAGAAAGTGATTCACATACTGCTATGTATCTGAATTTTCCGCATATTTTAAAAATGATGTGTTTTGCATTTTAACTGATCATCTTAACAATTAATAAGTAAAATAAGTAAAGCATAGGGGAGTGGTATGCCATAAGGGTAACAACCCCAAATGTAAGCAATGTGTTAATGTTAAAAAGCATGAAGATAAATATTATTTTTGCCTTCCTGGTTGTGCTTGGTTGTTATGCTCATCAAGCTGGAAACATCAAAGGCCCTTTCTTGTCACACTCTAAAGTAGCTAGAAGGGGAAAATGCAGGGAGGGAGGGGGGAAAATTAAAATAATAATAATTTTAAAACTCTCAAACTTCTATTCACAAGACTGGTGCATTCATTTCTTTTTCTTTCTTTCTTAATTTCAAAAAATGTATTTATATGTTTGTTTGTTTCAAAATCTATAATAAAACCTTTAGATTCATAAGAGTTCTCAAAAAAGATAGAAAGAATATGAAAATACAATTTTTATTAACACCAATGTTTTAAATTGTAACAAAAAATAGATCAGCATTTTGTCCATCATCAGAGATGGCAGGCCAGAATGCAACTTTGGTGCAACTTTTTGGCATAGATCCCTCCATCTTAAAAAAAAGGGGGGGTGTTGTATACATGAACCAAAAAGATCGAGGGGTTCAATTTAGAATGGGAGAAATCTCTATTATAAAATTACTAGCAGGGAGTTCTCAGCACTGCCTGGGAATCTATGGGGGGGGGGCGGGGGTTGTTAAATGGATAGTGTAATTTGTGAGTTTGAACCCATTACATAAAGAAAAGGGTGAAATCACACCAAAGTTGCATTTAGGTCCACCATCTTGCTTTGAAATGGTGACCTGCAAACAAACCCTCATGCTAAATTTGGCAACAATATCTCAAGAGACAGCCAAACCTATGGAAAACAGATGGACAGAGAGATAGATAGATAGATAAACTCATGATGATAATAATAATAATAATAATAATAATAATAATAATAATAATGGGTTAAACCACTGAGCCTAGGGCTTGCTGATCAGAAGGTCGGCGGTTCGAATCCCTGTGACGGGGTGAGCGCCCGTTGCTTGGTCCCAGCTCCTGCCAACCTAGCAGTTCGAAAGCACGTCAAAATGCAAGTAGATAAATAGGAACCGCTACAGCGGGAAGGTAAACGGCGTTTCCATGTGCTGCTCTGGTTCACCAGAAGTGGCTTTGTCATGCTGGCCACATGACCTGGAAGCTATACGCCGGCTCCCTCGGCCAATAATGCGAGATGAGCGCGCAACCCCAGAGTCGGTCACGACTGGACCTAATGGTCACGGGTCCCTTTACCTTTATTTATACCCCACCCATATATATAGCAGAGGAATGAATTGTATGTAGAAAGTCATTATGACACTATAACACACAATGAAATTGGTCGGCAGTAGATTCAGACTAACAAAATAAAAAAATTTAATACATCATCTATGTAATGTGTGGAATTTGTTGCCATAAAGTGGGGGAAAATGGATATTAGCTTCATTTTATTTAAAAGAGGAATAGACAAATTCATGGCACACAGGTCTAACAATGGCTATCCGTTATGATAGCCATATGGAATGGCGAAAGTCAAAAACAGAATGCCACAGAATACCGTTCATCAGTGGAAGGCTACTTGATCGACTTGACAGTTGTGGAAAACAAGGTGCTGCACCAGATGAACTTTTGGACCAATCAAGAGTTGGGGAACCTCTGGCCCTTCAGGTGTTGTTTGAGTTCAACTCCCATCACCCTCAGCCATCATGGCCTTTGATCAGGAGTTGTACTTCAGCTACTTCAAGTGAGATCACATTCTAGTCAGGTGGGATTACAGTCTAATTCAGCAGGGACTTCTTGTGTCCTTATGTATACAGAACTATAATAAAAATGAATACATGCACCACTAAGTTAAAAGCCGGTGCACCAGCTGTGATGCATTAATTTGACCTCACAGCAGTATTTAAAATTCCATCTCCAGCCCTAACTGATTTGATAAGGCTGAGCTAGATTATAAATAAACTGAGTCTGGCTTGTGCACAGCTGACAAATAGCCTTTTGGTTTTTAAAGCAGAGAGGAGTGAGGAAAGTGTCTCAGCAAAAGTCTCAGGTGCATTTCTTCCACATCTTAATGGTGTCACTGCTTGACAGCTTTTGTCGCAAAGCATCTGAAGTGATAAACTGGCATCTCTTTTGAAGGTGTAGAACCGTTTTTTGTCTCTGTTATACAGCAGATTTCACTTTATTGAAATGCGAAGCACAAATGGTTGAAAGGGATTTTAGGGTTTGCATGTGCATTTCAGAGACATGGGATTTTTGAAAGAATTTATCCCAGTTGCATTTGATCAGAGATACCAATTTCAATAGAATGGAGAGGCAAAACAGGAGACTGGCCTTTAAGGCCAATCTGAAATAGACAGCAATGTCAATGGAAAGTAGTGGGATTTTCTCAGAAATAAATCTACTTGGAACTGAAAGTAAAATGTGAACTCTCACAGATTTAAACTGAATATTTGACCATTTCCCCACCATGCCATGACCTATGAGAATCTACTCACAGTGCAGATCTTATGAGTAATTCAAAAGTCACTAAACTATGTTTCTGGCACCTTTCCAATTTTTGTACTTTTTATTGAGTTTTTGAAATCCACATGGCTCTTCTTTGTGAGTTGATAGCCTAAAAGCAGGGCTGTGTATCCTCTAGGTTAAAATACAGTGGTACCTCTGTTTAAGAACTTAATTCGTTCCGGTGGTTCGTTCTTAACCTGAAACTGCTCTTAACCTGAGGTACCACTTTAGCTAATGGGGCCTCCCACTGCTGCCGTGCCACCGCCACACGATTTCTGTTCTCATCCTGAAATAAAGTTCTTAACCTGAGGTACTACTTCCGGGTTAGCGGAGTCTGTAACCTGAAGCGTTTGTAACCCGAAGCATTAGTAACCCGAGGTACCACTGTAATAAAGAAATCAGCAGATCAAGAGAAGCTGGATTCTGCAACTTGCACCAATAACACTTTTCCACATTTTGATACAATTTATTCTGTAGTGTTATGTCATTGGCATACTTTTCGTTGCTTCTGCCAGTCTTGGGTCCCATCTGCACTGTTACTTCAAGGTAGTATCAGACCACTTTAAACCATTATGTTTCCCCTCATTGAATTCTGGGTAGTGTAGTTTGTTAAGTGCGCTGAGAGTTGTTCAGAGACTCCTGTTCCCCTCACAGAACCAGAGTCCCCTGGGAAGAGGGGTTGGCTGCTAAACCACTGAGTACTGTAACTCTTTGAGGGGAATAGGGGTCTCCTGATATCTCTCAGCACCATACTACATGTATGTGTAGGGGGCTCACCTTACAACACATGTTCATAAATCACATGGAATGCTAACCTATTCCCAAGTACCCCCAGGCTTTGTGAAGCAACCCAGTTACTAGGAGCCCTCCCCCCCCACACACACTCTCTGAGCCTAAACTACACTACCAGTTAAATCATCACTTTCTCCCACTCAGTTCAACCAAGAGGATGAGGTTCTCATCTAGAGGCTTATTTCCAATTATACATTATTAGACCCCTTGGTGGGCAGACCTCAGACTTGCCAGATTTACTTTGCTTTTTACTGGACTGCTAAGATCCTCCAACTGAGGCCTGGTGCAAAAGAGTCCAGAAATAGTAGTAGTAGTAGTAGTAGATCAGCTGAACCATACTCTCCAAGTTGTTTTTTGCTATTTTCCAGGGGACAGTCCTGGATTTACAGAAGCTGTCCTGGATTCTGATTTGATCTCGGAATGTCCCACTTTTCCTTAGAACATCACTATTTTCATTGGATAAATGTTGGAGGATATGGAGTTATGCGACCCCTGAGCCAAGGAGATAAGTAATTATACAACCTTTAGAAGACATTTGAAGATAGGGAAGTTTTTTTAAAAAATGTTTAATGTTTTATTATGTTTTTATATATGTTGGAAGCCACCCAGAGTGGCTTGGACAACCCAGTCAGATGGGAGGGGTTTGAATGAATGAATGAATGAATGAATAGGACGTCCCTATTTTCACTGGAGAAATGTTGGAAGGTATGCTGAACTAAAGTAGCAATATATATATATTATTTTTATTTTTTATATGGAGAACTATTACATTAAGCAAACCTTCAGCAGTAGTCTGAAGTGGTATATTCCATACATAGGCTTATCACTCAGTGAAGCCACTGTAAAATTTCTTTCTGGCTCTTTTCATGCGCATAGAAAATAACCTCACTCTTAAGACATTTGTAGGTTCTAATTAGCTGGTGTTCAAAATACTCAGCTGGTGAGTGAACGATCAAAGTCAAAACCCCTGCTAGCCTACTGAGGATGTTTTGACACATCAGAAAGGGAACACTTTGACCACATGCCAGGAGAGTCACTTTCATTATTCATTTCAGCCTGCATTGATCTTAATAGAAATTTTTTGTTTACAAAACACTTTTTTTCCACTGCACAAAGGGCTTTGACACAATCTGTCATACATTCCCACGTCCATCCTGTGTGGTAAAGTATTATATTACTTTCCTTTTCCATTTAAGGTGTGGGCTGGATATATCATGGTTACAACCCATGTCATTTATATATTTTTCCAGAAGCAGGGAACCGATATTGCTTTTTTATCTCAGAATCCTAGGCATGCAGTCTGACACTTGTTCCACCAGGTTGAGGCTTATTCAGCCTGCAGTCTCCATTGTGGAATGGAATCTATAAGCTAACACAATGACTACAACATCCAAACTAAGTTTTGTACTTTGGTGTTTGTTTGTTTGTTTGCTTGCTTGCTTGCATTATGCCTTGATTGATTAAGGTTCTGGAGAACTTGGAAGCTTACCACTATTTTGTGATCTTTGGTCAAAATAAAAGCTTCACTCAACTGTGAATTTTGAAGGTTTTTATTTCCTTATACCAACTCTTCTTTTTTTATACAATTAGCAAAAGAAGGTTTCCTACCTTTCTGAAGGAACTCTGCTTTCAATGTTGTTGCTGTTGTTGTTGTTGCTGCTGCTGTTGTTGTTATTTAGCAAAATGACAGTTAAGGCAAAGAGGGTTAATCTGGGTGAATGAGTGCTGAAAGGTAAAGGACCCCTGGATGGTTAAGTCCAGTCAAAGGGGACTATGGGATTGCAGCGCTCATCTTGCTTTCAGGCCGAGGGAGCTGGTGTTTGTCCACAGACAGTTTTCCAGGTCATGTGGCCAGCAGGACTAAACTTCTACTGGTGCACGGAGGACTGTGATGAGTGCTGGAGCACACAGAAATGCTGTTTAGCTTCCCACCGCAGCGGTACCTATTTATCTACTAGGACTGGCATGCTTTTGAAGTGCTAGGTTGTCAGGAGCTGGGACAGAGCAACGGGAGCTCACCCTGTCACAGGGATTCAAACTGCCGACCTTCTGATCAGCAAGCCCAAGAGGCTCAGTGGTTTAGACCACAGCGCCTCCCTATATTTTACCTTTTGAATGATTGCAGAAACTGCAGGTAGATGCATCTCTCTATTTTTGCAGACATAATGCAATGCCACTGCTACCCCAAGCTCTTCTGTCATTGGTGCCTGAACCTCTGAATGCCAGTTACTGGCAATCACAAGTGGGAAGAATGCTGTTACACTCATGTCCTGCTTGTGGGTTTTCCTTCTTCTTAGTTCTTAGGACTCCTACAATGGAGGTTTCAGCATGCTGCGTATGTTCAACTGAGTTAGCAGAACATCTAAGGACACTGGAAGAGAACAATGATTTGTATCCATTTTCCACCAAGCCATTTATGTGTAAGCCTATTGATGTCCTAGTTTTGGCCATGGTGAAGTAATGTTCTAGTCCATTCACCACATGCACAGATTCATATTTATGGAGTTGCAACCCATTTAGGTGCACATGGGCTTGCTGGCAATCTGTCTCTGAGCCACAACACAGATGACAGCTTCATTACATGTATGTTTGTAATCCTACACACATTTACATTGGAGTAAATATCAGCAAATTCAATGTGTATAGAATTGAAGCCAAGATGTTTATCAGCAGAATAATAATAATCGTTCTCTGGAGTACGTTAACTGTGGTTTTAGTCAAGTCCACAGGCACTCTTTGCCAACATTATTAGCTTTTGCAAGTGTGAGGGGGGTGGCATTGAAGAGACTGTCTTTCTCCCCCTGACTTACACAATTTCATTGTACAGAAAGGAGGCTACTGCTGTGATGCTTCTTACATTCCTTGCACATGCTAATAATGTGAAAATGATGAGGGTCATTTATAATAGCTCTGTGAATAAGAGGTTTGTGTTGTGTGACTTCCATATATAAGTATCACTTTTCTAAAAATGAAATTTCCCCATGAGACACGACGTGTTTCTGATGTGCGATGTAGCTCTGTTACAGACCCACAAAATAAATTATAAATGCTCTTATTTGTATTACAGTATAAAGCGCATGGTTCATTGTCTTGCTCTAAATTAATTATGCTGCCATACTTAGCTGTTTTCGCTTTAATCTTCGGTGCTATGAGACATCACATTCTTACTTATCTTGACACTTTGTTGTCTTCCAAAGTAAAAGAATTTCTGGGGGAGTCTTTTCAAAATCTATTTCTGATCTTCACTGATTCCTGTTTGTTTGTTTGTTTTTCTTGGATGTTTCCAGCATAACAAACAATTCATGCTAGTCAGCCCCAGGGCTGCATTCAGACATGAGGTTTATTGAAAGTCCTACTAGTTATAATGCTGGTGCTTCTGTTCTGATTTATAACATTTCTGTTAAACTGGAGTACCTGTTGTGGCATTCACTCACCCACTTCTACCTTCTTCTGGAAAGACAATGCTATGGGATACAACTAGCTCAATCCTTCCCAGTATAAATGGCTACTGGAGATTGATCAATCAACCTTGTTCTGCCCCCAAAGAATTTATAATAGCAATAACAATAAAAAATTATTATTTATACCCCGCCCATCTGGCTGAGTTTCCCCAGCCACTCTGGGCGGCTTCCAATCGAGTGTTAAAAACAATACAGCATTAAATATTAAAAACTTCCCTAAACAGGGCTGCCTTCAGATGTCTTTTAAAAATAGGATAGCTGCTTATTTCCCTGACATCTGATGGGAGGGCGTTCCACAGAGCGGGTGCCACTACTGAGAAGGCCCTCTGTTTGGTTCCCTGTAACCTCAATTCTCGCAATGAGGGAACTGCCAGAAGGCCCTTGGTGCTAGATCTCTGTGTCTGGGCTGAATGATGGGGGTGGAGACGCTCCTTCAGGTATACTGGACCGAGGCCATTTAGGGCTTTAAAGCTCAGCACCAACACTTTGAATTGTGCTTGGAAACCAATGCTGATCTCTCAGGACCGGTGTTATGTGGTCCCGGCGACCACTCCCAGTCACCAGTCTAGCTGCTGCATTCTGGATTAGTTGCAGTTTCCAGGTCACCTTCAAAGGTAGCCCCACGTAGAGCGCATTGCAGTAGTCAAGTTGGAGATAACTAGAGCATGCACCACTCTGGCGAGACAGTCTGCAGGCAGGTAGGGTCCCAGTCTGCGTACCAGATGGAGCTGGTAGACAGCCGCCCTGGACACAGAATTAACCTGCGCCTCCATGGACAGCTGTGAGTCCAAAATGACTCCCAGGCTGTGCACCTGGTATTCACCTGAAGGTCCTTTTCATGTATTCACAAAGCCTGTTCCATGTAGCCTTATTTGTGTGAATATTTTTTTTGGGGGGGGTGAGAGGGGGATCCAATCCCCCCCCAAAAAAATACTTACAAAAAGGTTTGAGGTATGCCACTTCCTACCTACCCTAGTACCTACCTACATTTTACAGATGCTTAAAGCTGCTAATCCTTTCAAAAATGCTTTTCAAATGCTCCCAGGAAGTGAGTCTACATTGTAATGTGCAGTGCCTTCCTGAGGAATTGTGCCCAGAAAACTTCGACTTTCCCTGGCATAACTAGAGGACCAGTCATCTTTCTTTCATTTCATTGACTTTATAAGGCTACCAAGGACATTGTATGGGGTGGGGTGGGGTGGGGTGGAAGACCTCACAGTTACATGGAGGCAGCCATTTGCAATTCTCCAGGAAAACATTGCACTTTTGATGTACAGTTGCTCTATTAAGTGGCTGGGGTGTTGTGAAAATGTTTCAACCTTCAGAATAGGTATTTTTTCTGTTGTTCAGGAGAATCTAGAACCCCCGCCCCGCCCCGCCCCCGGGAGACATGTCAGAAGGCAGTTGCAGCTAGCTGGTTTTAGTAAACATTTAAAAAAACTCTTTAGAGAGGTCTGTAGTAATAATGAAATTATAAACTACAAGTAATTATTCAACCAGTCAACATTCATATTCTGCCCCTCTACCAAGAGTTTGAGGAGGACAGTGTGCATAGAATTAACTGAACCCTGTCAGGTAGATTTTAATGCAAACCTTTTTGCTGATTTGACTATTGCAGCCTGATGGATGTTATTATTTTTCATATTGTTAGCTGTTTGAGTACCAATATCCAGTAAACAACCCCTGATAAATAAATAGCTAAGGGCGCATTCCAGCTAAAGCTGTGATCCTTTAAATCAGACTGATTAAGACCCATTGATTTCTCTGGGAGAGTTAAACATGTATTTAACTCTCTCCCACAGAAATCAGTAGGAGTTAAAAGTACTAAACTTTGGTTAGACAGAATCCTAAAGAAATAACTCACCCAGAAAGTGCAATCTTCAAACTTTTTTGGATTATGTGGTGTCCTCCAGAAGTTGTTGGACTACAAGCCCCATCACCCCTCACCATTTTAGCTGGGTCTGATGGGAGTTGTAGTTCAACACCATCTGGAAGGCACAGTATTGAATAACTCTATTGTCTGTTCATGCAGTGAGGCTCAGGAGGACTTTTGAGGTTTTCTGTGGCCACCTGAATATGCACAAACCATACCAGGTCAACATGTGTATACCTATGCAATCTGTGGCTTTTTTGTCCAATAGAAAGTGCATTAAACTGAGGCAATATCCAATGCACTTCTCTGAGCGCAAATATTTCTGTTTGTACAATGGAACTCACCTGCCCTCTTGTCCCCATGCTCCAAAAGGTTGATAAAAACAGCCTAAAGGTTTAGGGGGCACATGGCATGCACAAGGAGAGAAGGAGGGGGGAAGTTTCATTGCAATGACAGAATTAGTGCATTGAGTACAGCACTGAATGGTCTTTGATCCTCAGATGGCTTAATTTGCACTAGGGCTCATTAGGATTTAGTAGAAACTCCTATTCATTTTCAGAACTGAGTTATATAAAAGAGAGAGAGTGCTATTTGAACATTTGAACATTTGATTGATTATTTTGATTTCTTGCATTTCCATGCTGCTTTTCATTCAAATGAATCCCAAAGAGACTAACAAATGATAAAGAATAATAACATAATTGAACATCACAAATACAACATAAATCATATAGAATAATCAACAAATAATCAATGAAACAATTACACTCTATAAAACACTGTTAACAAAGCAACTACTGAAAAATAAGCTAAGCATCACAATTAAAGCAAATGTCATATTATATGATTAACAAATCAACAAATCATTTATAAACTGTAATACAATATTAACAGCATTAACAGAAACCAAAATTAAACTACACACTGTTGAGTTCATATACACACTTTGCACACCCCCAGGGCTCATAAACCTTCAGTCTATTAAGCTCATTAAAATGTACCTACAGTGCTATTTTTCTAGAAAAAGTGGTGCTCGAAGTCACCACTAATGCCTCCTTTGTTCTCTTAGAATGGCAATGGTGCCCACCTGAGACGTGCTGGAACTGAGCTCCATTGATTTCCGGATGAAAAAAAGCCCTGCGTATACACAAAATACCCATGGCAACAACTGCCTTCTGAAGGTTCAGTGGGCTGGAGGTGGGGCAGAACAGGTGAAACCAACCACCCCTTGATGGTAAACAGAGTCTCTCTCTCTCTCTGCTCACACCTTATGGAGCTGGAGGGTGGAGCAAGGCATTACCTACTGGCCAACAGTCTCTCTCACTCCTACCATGGCCATTAGAGGTAAGACTACTATGACAGAATAGCTCTTCGTTAAGTAATTAACTTCTTTAAAGGTAAAGGTAAAGGTACCCCCTGACTCTGGGGATGCACGCTAATCTCGCTCTATAGGCTGAGGGAGCCGGCGTTTGTCCACAGACAGCTTCCGGATCATGTGACCGGCATGACAAAGCTGCTTCTGGCAAACCAGAGCAGCACACGGAAATGCCATTTACCTTCCCGCCGGAGTGGTAACTATTTATCTACTTGCACTTTGACATGCTTTTGAACTACTAGGTGGGCAGGAGCTGAGACCAAACAACAGGAGCTCACCCTGTCGCGGGGATTCGAACTGCCGACCTTCTGATCGGCAAGCCCTAGGTTCAGTGGCTTAGACCACAGCACCACACTTATTAATTATGTGTTCTGTTCCAAGTGCTTTGAACTTAAGCAGGGGTTCCAAGAGGAGTTAAGATTCAGACTACTGTCAGGTATAGTCAGGACCCTGGACAGCTCCATGGGAACCAAGTAGTCTCACAAGTTGCTTTAGCAGCAGCAATCTAGCAAAAGTGGAGAGCCTGTGCTACTGAGCTGCAAATCCCATCAGGCCCAGCAAGCATAGTCTATAGCTAGAAATCATGGGAGTTACCCCCCCCCCAAAAAAAAGTATGGAGGCCCCACCTTTGCTTTAAATTCTAGGCTAAAATAAAGCTTTAGTTTCATCTGAGCAGCTAGTTCTGCTGCATCTAAAAGAAGCCCCTTGTAATTAAAGTGGCTTTGACTCTGTTGTGGCTTCCGTGCTGGATCCTTGGCCTCATAAGAAGTTGGTAGCATCAGGGGGAGAGTGATAAAATGAGCTACATGTGTGTCAAGGCTTTTGAGAAGGTGAAGTCATTCAGAGTTAGTACTACAGGCAATTCCATTCCATCTCCTATGGTTTCTTCAAGTCAATACATTCTATTACTACACTGTGTGAGAATGACTAAACATAATGAAATTAATGAAATCATGCAGGAAGCAAAGATATGCTTTAGGAGTATACTAGCCTCTATGCAACTCTTTCCCCAAAAAATTACTTTTGAAATTACTCAAATGTCTCACCTAAGCAGGAACCTGTACATACAGTGGTACCTCGAGTTACAAATGCCTCAGGTTACAAACACTTCAGATTACAAACTCCACCAACCTGGAAGAGTTGCCTCGAGTTGAGAACTTTGCCCCAGGATGAGAACGGAAATTGTGTGCCAGCGGCACAGCGGCAGCAAGAGGCCCCATTAGCGAAAGCACGCCTCTAGTTAAGAACAGTTTCAGGTTAAGAATGGACCTCTGGAACAATTTAAGTTCGTAACTAGAGGTACCACTTTATTTGCTTTGATGTTCTGCTTTGGGTGAAACCCTTGACTACAGCTGTTATTCACCTAGATGGCACTGTTGAGATAATTCATTAAAACTGCTTGTGTGATGAAGAGTTTTCTGTCATCCTTGCTTTTCTCAAGTGTGTATCTGCCTCTATTCTATTCAGTAGTATTTTGGTTCCATTGAATTTTATACTTTATATTAACAAAAGGGCCTGTAAGTGCTTTAACTTTCCCAAGGGCATTTAAAGCAATTAAAAATACCTTCTAGATCTTTTATTTCCAGCAGCTAGAGAACTGTACGGTTTTTGTGTGTGATCTCAATAGACTTTCCTCCTTTCTTCCGAGCCTAGAGCAAGCATTTGCAGACTTGAAAATTTCCCCGGTGCTAATTTGTGGTTCTTTACATTTTGTTTTTGGCACATTTTAATGTCACACTCAATAACATTTTGAAGCAGAAATGGCAGCCTGAACGTCAGTTTCGGCTGGAGGGCACGCAAGTAAGAACCGTGTGCTGATGCAAGTATATTTCTTAGGATCCAAATAGTAGGGCAAGTGAGAAATTTATATGATGAAGTTGCCTGGGCAAGATTCCTTATATTCTGGCTAAAAATCTGCCTCGACTCTGACAGAGATCCCTTCCTCCAGGTAATGCTTTCGGACACCTTCCTCCCCCCAGGGCTGCAACACTTCAATAGGAAGGTACAGCAACTGGGGCTTTCAGTAAAACTCCTCCGCTCAATGTCCTTACAATCTGCCAAAGCCACAGTCATTACTAGGTTGTGGGACATTGAGAGACAGGATCTTATAGCGGCAGCAGGCACAACATGTTCCCCCCTTCTTTTCCACCTCCCGTGGGCTCATGAAACAAAACCTAACTATCTTGACTTCCTACTGAACCCACAAGAAAGAAGGGCATTTTCGTTGGCCAGGTTCAATGCAAATCCATCGAACCTCCTGTGGGGAAGATTCTCGGGCAGGGCGAAGGATGAGAGGATCTGTCCGTGTCATGACCCTCAGGTGGAAAGCCTTCCACATATGGTTTTTCATTGTAACCTTTACGTCGACCTTCGTCAACGGTTCCTGGACCGGCTCTGCATTCCCAGAGGGAGACCAGAGTGGGAAATCTTGCGGTTCCTCTTGCTGGGGAAGGACCCGGACCTCACCGAGATGGTGGCTCAATATCTTAATTTACTATTTTCTCAGCGTTGTACTCTGCAGTCGTCTGAGTCGCCGGAAGCCCCATTGTCGTGAAAGCGGATAGCGGACTATTCCCTTCTCTCTCTTAACACAGCATTTGCCACAGTGACAGTTTTAATCTGTTATTATTTTGTATGCGAGTTTGTTTGATGCCAATAAAGGTTTTACTTACTTACTTACTAAAGTTGCCTTTTGAGATGTCTTCGCTGACTCCCATATTCCTTGCAATTCTGTAGATAACGTTGTAAAATGAAATGCAATGGCCATATCCCTCTAGAGCACAGGTGTCAAACACAAGGCCCGGGGGCCAAATCCGGCCCGCCAGACCTCGTCATGTGGCCCGCCGAGCGCCCCAGCCAGCAGGACCCAGCAGTGGGACCTTGCTGCTGAAGCGCCGCGCCAACGAAGCGCCGACAAACAGCTGGGGCCGGGGAAATGCTTTTTGCCCCTGGGTCCCTTCGCGCTCTTTTCTGGCGCTGAATCAAGGCGGTGACCCCCCTTCCCTTTCTTTCTTCCGCTCTCTCGTTCTTATTCTTTCTTTCCCTCTCCTTCCTTCCTTCTTTATCTCTGTCTTCTCTCCCTCTTTCTTTTTCTTTCCTTCTTTATTCCTTCTTTCCTACTCTTCTTTCTCTCACCTCTTTCCTTCCTCTCTCCCTCCTGCTCCTCTTTTCTTCCTTCCTTCCTTCCGTCCTTCCCAACTTTCTTCCTCTCCCTCATTCTTATTCTTTCTTTCCCTCTACTTCCTTCCTTCTTTCTCCCTTTCCGTCTTCTCTCCCTCTTTCTTTTTCTTTCCTTCTTTATTCTCTTCCTTATTTCCTACTCTTCTTTCTCTCCCCTCTTTCCTTCCTTCCTTCCTTCCTCTCTCCCTCCCACTCCCTCTTTTCTTCCTTCCTTCCTTCCTTCCTTCCTTCCTTCCTTCCTTCCTCCCCTCCCCTCCCCTCCCCTCCCCTCCCTCTCCTCAGAAACATAGGATGCTGCTTTATACTTCTGGCCCTTAAACCCTGGAACCAGGAGAGCAGCTCCAATGAGTCAACCTCAGCCAGACCCTTTGGTGAAGGGTGATGGCTCACTGGCAGAACATCTGTCCTGCATGCAGAAGGACCCCAGCATCTCCAGGTACTAGTAGCTCTGCAAAGGTCCTGCATGAAACCCTAGCGAGCCTCCACCACCCAGTGCAGTTACCAAAAATCATTTTTCAATAAATTGTACAATAATTGTACATTTGAATATCTACTTGCCATTATTCTCACTATGTTTCTTCTTTCAGAGCTAGTTATTACTTACATTATTACAAAAAACAGTAATAATTGAATGCAGTGACAATAATTTATGATAATAAAGAGTGGACACATAGTCCTACAGATACAACCGGCCCTTTGAGGGTGACCAAACTGCTGATGCGGCCCCCGATGAATTTGAGTTTGACACCCCTGCTCTAGATGTTTTTGGACTCTTGACTCCCATCACCCCTGACCTTTGGCTATGCTGGCTGAAGATGATGGGATTTGGAGTAAAACAACATCTAGATGACAGTAGGTTGTGCAAGACTCTTGTAGCCTTACAAAGTAATGCCATAATGCAAAACTCAACTCAATATTTTTGTATCTTTCCCATCAATACTTATTTCATTTATATCCCACCTTTTATCCAAGGAGCTCAATACATGGTTTACCCCATCTATTTTGTTCTCACAACAACCTGGGAAGTCAGTTAGACCCAATGAGTTTTGTGGCTGAGTGCACACTAGCTTTCAAACAACTTGCCACTCTGCCCAAAGGCACACAACATTAAAATCAATAATCAAGTTCACTGAACAGTAAAATCCACCAAAATCCCATAGAACATACCTTCTCCGTCGAAAACAGTAACAGCACCAATGCCTCTTAAAAGTAATAAAATAATTGATAAGAAATAAAAACAACAAAATATGGAAGAGTAAAACTAGTAGGAAAAAAAACTATTTAGTGGTGGTGGTGGTAGTAGTAATAGTAGTAGTAGTACCCCACCCATCTGGTTGGGTTGCCCCAGCCACTCTGAGCAGCTTCCAACACATATAAAAACAATAACAATGAATCAATAGTGAATAACAAACAATAAACAGAACAGACTATTCACATTATTGACCATAATGATGGCTGACAAAAACACATGGGGGGGGGGGAGTCTTCACTTGCTCATGGGATGCTTTCAGAGGAGTGGCCAGGGGAGTTTTATTTGGTAATGAGAGCATTTCAACATATGTCAGAACATATGGTAGATCAGGAAAATCTGAATAATGCTGAATAATGCGAGGCTCTTGAAAGCTTGATGAATCTATGCAGTCTCTAACTGCAGCTTTCATAACTCACTTCAGGGGAACGTTCAGAGGTCTTAGCTCTGGGCTCAAAGGAATTTGAATGAAGACACCTGATTGTAATTGGTTATATGAGCCACAACTTTATTACTTAACAAGATCTATTATGAACATTAATTCAACTTAACATGCCTA
Source organism: Zootoca vivipara (assembly GCF_963506605.1). Taxonomy (NCBI): domain Eukaryota; kingdom Metazoa; phylum Chordata; class Lepidosauria; order Squamata; family Lacertidae; genus Zootoca; species Zootoca vivipara. The sequence continues at coordinate 14,010,493 of NC_083279.1, forward strand.
ACACTGGTGGCAGCATCCTATAACTCAGGGAGACTGTGAAGAAAGCTGCAATCTAATTTAAGACTTTATGCATTCAATGTAGATGCTCTACCACTGAACTATGGGCCTTCTCTCTTGCTTGCTTGCAAACATGCTTCTCCATTTTCCCGTTCTTATTTCTGCAAACACCAATCTACACACAGCAAACTTACTTCCTACATAACATTAACTTTACACAGTTACTGTTCCTTTTGATGTCATTCTTGGGTTCTTTACTGTGTGTTTGTTCACACACACACACACACACACACACACACACACACACACACACACACTGCCTGCCCTCTCAGCACTGATTACTCATCAATTGATGGTTGGAAGATGAATTGGTAAACTGACTCCATTTCAAGTGGAGACAACCATGCTAATCATCAGCTGATGTGTGATGTGACCTGAGCCTAGAATTAGGAACTTGGCTCTCTGAGAAATAAATTATTTATTAATTAAATTTCTATACTGCCTGTCATCTGAAGATCACAAGGCGGTTCACAAAAATAAAATAAAATACAAAATGAGAACACAAGATACTTATTAAAACAAACACCAAACACAACCCCATAGCTCCCCTTCCACAAACACATTTAAAAGACCATAGAATGTTTAATCAGCCAAAGATCTTGTTATAGAGAAAGGTCTAGTTATGGAGATCCCTGGATCTTAGAGTTATTGTTACTTGAATGACAGAATTAAGTATGCTTTGCTCAAGGGTCTTCATAGGAGTGTGAAAACTCATTCATCTGTACCCTGATGTCTACTGCACTAATCTAAAGGTTGTGTAAATTGTAGCCATGAGGTCACACATTCAAATTAGAAACATCTCTGCAGTTTCCCAATGGAAACTTGCTGTTAAACATTGAAAAACTTTTGCTACCGCTACAGGTTAATCAACCAGATAAACAATACCCCCACTCCCTCCATTGAGTGTGTCATCTTTAAAGTTTGCAATGTGTGTGGCAATAAAACTGTTAATGTTATTATCATCTAGCATATATGAATGCTGTTTCTTTTCTAAACTGTGTGCCTTGGGTTAATTGGTTTGCCTTTAATGTTGCTTAGACAGACAAAAGTTTGCAAGCTAGAGAGTCATGCTAATAACCTCCGCATTGTTCCCTCAAATTAATCCAGTGTTGCAAGTCAAGCTCTTTGCTTTGTTTTATTCAACAGTGATGGAGGCTTTCAATCTCAGTTTCAATTTTATTTATTTATTTATTTATTTTTTTAAAAAAATCAATTTTACTGTAGCACAGTATGTAAATTAGTTTTTTCCCCTGATTATTAATTTAGGAACACAACTATACATTGCAATTTGCTTATAAAACTAAGGTGCCTATTTTGATGGAGAAAACCGCCGAAGCAAGTGTGGCAATTAAATGCTCTGGTTAGCAGACAACCATTGGTCCGGTAGATAGAAGCTATTATAAAAGATAGCTTTCTATGCTCTCAAAGATTTCTGCATTGCTTCCACATCTGTATATACATATGGTTTGATCAGGATAAAGAAGTGAGGAAATTCTTTGAATTCAGAATGCCTGAAATTAAGAGAGAGCATAGATCTACACAATCATGGGCTGGTTTACACATGGATTGTGAGGGGTTGTGCAAGAATGGAGTCTCTTCCAAGCTTGGCTCCAATGTTGTCCCACTGGAACATGAGCTCAGCATTCCAGAAATGGGAGTGGGCAAGGCATAAACGACTCAGGAGAGACAGGTAAAAAGGTAAAAGGTAAAGGACCCCTGGACGGTTAAGTGCAATCAAAGGCGACTATGGAGTTGTGGCGCTCATCTCGCTTTCAGGCCGAGGGAGTCAGCTTTTGTCCACAGACAATTTTCCAGGTCATATGGCCAGCATGACTAAACTGCTACTGGTGCACGGAGGACCGTGGTGAGTGCCAGAGCTCACGGAAACGCCGTTTACCTTCCTGCCACAGCGGTTCCTATTTATCTACTTGCACTGGCATGCTTTCGAGCTGCTATGTTGGCAGGAGCTGGGACAGAGCAATGGGAGCTCACCCCCCATCATGGGGATTCGAACTGCCAACCTTCTGATCAGCAAGCCCAAGAGGCTCAGTGGTTTAGACCACAGCGCCACCCATGTCCCTACTCGGAAGAGACAAGAAGAGGGTGAACAGCAAGGCTGGAAGTCTGTGTTGTGAGGATTAACAAAGATCATATTATGTTCTATTTTCTGGGGATGAGTGTAGAAGTCAGATTTATTGCGCAGGAGGGTGGGCATAAATCAGTGTTGACTTCTGTGATGAGTTAGTCCTCCCAAAGCCAGAGTCTAGACTCAGAGATATTAAGCTCTCTTAAGGCTTGACTGGATGCTAAATAGGTTCTGAATGGGCTTATTTGAAAGAGAGGTTTTCAGATGCATGTTTATCAGCTTATTTCAAATGGAGCTTTTTCCGATGTAGTCATTTCATAGAATCATAGAACTGTCAAGTTGGATGGAGACTAAGGCAACATTGGTGGTTACTATTCACACACTCACAAAAACACAAGCACCTTTTGTTTATAGAACCTCCAGGGACAGCTTACCACTGAACTCAATGGGAATGTCTTCATCTCCTGCTCGTAGGCATCTGACTAACCAGTGTGGGAGACACAATTCTATACTAGATAGACCTTTGGTCTGATTAGCAGAAGTCTTCTTATTTTCTTCTGACAAGACACAAATGTGGTATAATAACTATGGTAACACAGACCCATTCGGCATAGTTCTTGGCTCTCATATACCTAAAACAAGCAGAATCCATAGAAAGAATGAATTTAAGGGCTGGAGCATCCAAATCTATTTGGATTCTTTTGCAAAAAAAGGTTCTTGAATTGTGAATGTAATGTAGCATATTTACAAGTACTGACGCCCTAGTGCACACTATCTTAACAATTCCAAGATAACACCATTACTTTGGATATAACTGGACTATGCTCTGGCACAGCTCCAGTAAGCTTGCAATCAAGGGAGGTAAGCTTTAAAAATAGATATAGCCATTCTGTGCAAAGATAGGGAGAATATAATGATAAACAGCAACAGATCAAACTGAATCAACAACCACGTGCATATTTAACATATATCACCATTGTAAACAGATTGGGTACCTAATGTGGACTGATGTTCCTAAAGAATAAGTCCCTTAGTCACTGTAAAAGGATATTATACTTTGTTTTGCCACTTGATTTGTCTTCTACAGCAAATTGGAGACTGTTAAGCACTCCGTACTATAAACTCTCTGGGCAACTGAGATCTGCTTCAATGAACACATGTGGCCTCTATGCAAACATGGGGTGAAATCAATACAAGAAATATGTTGGTACTCAACTTCATTATACATAAACCCTTCCATCAGGGTAACCAGAGTAAGCCTTGAGTGTCCAAGAGCAATAGATCAGAATCCAATGGGCCATTAAGGACATCTGACACTAGGGCTGTCTACATTGTTTTTCCCAGGTAACAATACATATAATTATCACTTTAGATGAAAAACGTTTCATTTTAGATGAAAAGTTGAAGGAACAGGTGGTGGACAATATGCATATGTACTTCTTTAGGATTATTTAGCTGGCACAAAACTAATTGGCCAAAACACTGAATAAAACAGAAAGGAGAATAAATAGGTACTGTTTTTGTACTGTTTGAAGAGTCAGAGACTTGGAGGCCAATGTTTGAGTAGCCTCAATCCTACCAAGCTCGCCTCTATTGCAAAGCCTATTTAGTGTGCCTTGTGTCGTCAGTGCTAGATTGTATTGCCACCAGCTAACCTAGTAACCTAGTAAAGCAGTCACGAAATTAAAAGACGCCTGCTTCTTGGGAGAAAAGCAATGACAGACCTAGACAGCATCTTAAAAAGCAGAGACATCACCTTGCCAACAAAGGTCCGTATAGTTAAAGCTATGTTTTCCCCAGTAGTGATGTATGGAAGTGAGAGCTGGACCATAAAGAAGGCTGATCGCCGAAGAATTGATGCTTTTGAATTATGGTGCTGGAGGAGACTCTTGAGAGTCCCATGGACTGCAAGAAGATCAAACCTATCCTGAAGCTGGGGCTCCAATAATTTGGCCACCTCATGAGAAGAGAAGACTTCCTGGAAAAGACCCTGATGTTGGGGACAAATGGAGGGCACAAGGAGAAGGGGACGACAGAGGATGAGATGGTTGGACAGTGTTCTTGAAGCTATGAACATGAGTCTGACCAAACTGCGGGAGGCAGTGGAAGACAGGAGTGCCTGGCGTGCTCTGATCCATGGGGTCACAAAGAGTCGGACATGACTAAACGACTAAACAACAACAAAAACCTAGTACATTCTAAAGTGTAGTCAATGTTACTTCTACTCAGAGTAGAACATGACTAACAGGTGCATTAATTTAAATAGGTCTACTGTAACTTAGCTGGATAGAATCCTTGTATTACTTTTATTATATATTCTCTCTCTTAATTAAAAAATAATTCAATTCACTTTATATGCCATTTTGGGTTTTTTTGGGACTGAACGAAGGGGATATAAGTTGCAGATAATATAAATAAGCAAACAAGCAAGCTAGCTTTACCTATAACTAGCTGTGAAACCTTCTGGTGGTGTGAGAACAAAACTGAGTGTTAAAAGGTCATTAATGCGGCACCACACCTTGTCAGAAATTGAAGCTTTTCTTCTTCTTTTGCCGCATTTGGCATTCTTACAGCAAAAATGCAGCGTTCCCAACTCTAAGGCCAAACAGGTTGTCTTGAATGTAAAGGCTGAGATGCGGAGAGTGGTCTCCCTTTGGGAAATTATCTAGCCCCCCAGCCACAATGTTATTACTTCCAAGGTCTTGCCACATGACACAGTGTCATCTTTATATTCTCAACGAGTGTGATTTTGCCATCCCTCCCTCAAGTGCCAATATTTCCAGGCTTCACAGAAAGTGTTAACAAGGGTCTAGGTTTTATTTTGACATGTTGCAAGTATTCCAGGAAGCCTGTATCCCATCCGTTTCATGTGAGGGAGTTCGGGTAACAAAGAGGAGTGGTGACATAAGTTTTCTCAACCAGGACTTATTCTGAGGTGAGTGCGCATAGGATTGCAGGATCGAAACCTTAAGTCTTTTCTAGGAAGCATCTAAAAGCAGTTTAAGAATGAAAGAATCAACAACAATAATAATAAAACTAGTGGGAGGGAAAGCTTATATAAAAGCAAGTTAAAACCAATATAGATACAAAGTGGGATAAAACATATCTGGTTTGGGGTGTTCATTTAAAAAAACAGCAACAAGATGTTGGTTTGCACCTGTACAGTTTCCAAAATGGCACTCAGGTGGGTACTGTCTTTATAAAAGCAAATATGGATGCAAGATTTAGCTAAAAATGGCAAAGAAATCAAGCTCGCTCTCCTTTAAAATGAAATATTGTGTGTGTGTGTGTGTGTGTGTGTGTGTGTGTTTTTAAAAAAACATTATTTTAATTGGCCAAAAAAATCCCAAAACCTTTGTTTGATATGTAGCCTTGCTATAGGCAAGGGTTTGATTAAGTTAGAACAGGCATCAAGCCATCCAACCAGATGTGATGAATGTGAAGTGTAAACAGCCCTTAGCCCCTGATTGCACAGTAATGAAAGATGTTTGCAAAGGGCAAGATTTTAACTCGGAAATGACCATATGCATACGCATTCTATGGTATTTGACAAAGAGACCTGTCATTCCTCATCTAGTTCTGAAATTCAGAATTCATTTCCAAGGAAGAATAAATGCAAGCTTGGCAAGCTAAGACAATGCTAATTTGCATAATTGTCCTTCCTGTTTCCAATGTTAGGGCTGTGAGTGATGTTGCTTATGCGGCCAAAATGACAGCATCCCCAAAATGACACAAGAGGGAGGTAGCCCCGTGCTTTGGGGGTGGGGCCGGGAGACCACTTTTGCAGACACTCACGTTAAGCACCGCTGATGTAGTGAACCATTTTATTGTAGAAGAAATTGCTGTCCCTGCAACAGCAACGTTTATTTATTTAACACCATTTGTATTACTAGAACTTTTAAGCCGTGCACAAGGAATACATTCTAGACATTAAAATTGCCAATAGAAAACCAGCATTAAAAAAACACATTTATAAAAATGCAAAGTAAATAAAATCAATTAGAACTATACATTATGAGCTGCAATTAAAAATATTGATAGGCTTGGCTAAACAGAAATGTTTTTAGCAAGCACTGCAAAGAATACACCTAAGGCACCTGCCTAATGTCAGTGGGAAGAGAGTACACACAGTTTTTTTTGTTTTTAATCTTCCCTGGCAGCAATAACAAAAATGAATATCGATTTTCGACAACAGTTCAAAATTGGAAGAACACAAAGAGATAATGACAAGTCAATTTTGAGTGAAGGTAACCCCCCCCCCAATATATATATTTCAAACTTTATTTTGTACCCATTTTCAAATGAATCCCATCTTTTTATTTGTAGCACTTCCTCTCTTTCATTTAATAGATCTAGATGAGCAATGTGGGAAAAGGATGCTAGGCTAGATAGGCCTTTGGTCTGATCCAGGAGGACTGTTCTTAAAATGTAGTTTGCAATGTGTATGATACAACATTTGCACATGATTTCCCACTTTACATGTCAAGTATTCATCTTCTTGGGCTTCATCCATTGTCTAAAGGTAAAGGGGGCCCTGACCATCAGGTCCAGTCATGTCCGACTCTGGGGTTGCGGCGCTCATCTTGCTCTATAGGCCGAGGGAGCCGGCATTTGTCTGCAGACAGCTTCCGGGTCATGTGGCCAGCATGACAAAGCTGCTTCTGGCAAACCAGAGCAGCACACGGAAACACTGTTTACCTTCCCGCCGGAGCGGTCCCTATTTATCTACTTGCACTTTGATGTGCTTTCAAACTGCTAGGTGGGCAGGAGCTGGGACCGAGCAACAGGAGCTCACCCCGTTGCAGGGATTTGAACTGCCGACCTTCTGATCAGCAGGCCCTAGACTCTGTGGTTTAACCCACAGCGCCACCTGGGTCTAGCACACCATTAATGTAAACACACATTTGTGAACATAAGTATCAGCTTATGTATCTGTTCTAATATTGCTACTATCACAATACCATGCTGCTTGGGAGTTCTTCAAGCTGTGCAGCAGCTCCCATGAAATATTGTGCGTATTCTGTTAAGAGACATTATAAACACAGCTGTCAGACTTCTGACGTGGTTGCTATCTTTTTTCACCTCAAGATATGTTCTAATTGAAATGTTCAGCTTATACACGGAGTGATAAACACATTTTTCATTGCATCACAAATTTCTGCAAACAGTTTCATCTCAACTAGGTTGCTAAGTAATTAAGACAAAATGCTTTGATGATTTCATCCTTGTTAGGGGAAAATATTTTTAAGTAATTTGGCTGATCAGTGATTTGGCACCCTAACAAATATGATATTATTTGGGAGTTTTCTTGCCAAATGGATTTTTTCACATAAATATTTTGAATATGTTTGTTAGAAGTGGCTGTAAGATAGTGATGAAAGCAACACACTTTTATATCTTCACTGAGATTCTAAATAGATAATCAATTAGGTTTGTGTTTTGTATATTATGGGGATTCGAAAATAATGGTCTTTAAAACATGAATTTTCCCAGCTCTCAATACTCAATTTTATTGCTAGATGAATTCCCTTGCTCTGAAATCTGTACTCCGGTTGTAATTAAAATCAAATATATTATGAGTGCATGTGCCAATTTTGTGCTTGTGTGGTTTGTATTCATCAGAGTAGGCACCCAAAACTGACAGCCACTGTTAGGACATGCTCAGTTGCTGATTAATTTTACCCTTGTTCTCAAACAAAACTTCTGTTGACTGCAGTTTAAAGAATAAAAGAACCCATGTAAGAGAATGAACTTGAACAGGAAGTAAAAGGCATTCAGAGTACAACTCCAAAATGAATTTAATTCACATCAGTTTATCCAGCAATTATGGGAACTACTTTCAGTTCAGAGGTTGTTGAGTTAATTTAGTGAATTTCATTAAAGAAAATTAGTTCATTCCAACGATTGAAAGATGGACACATGTCTGTGTTTATTCTATTATTATTATTATTATTATTATTATTATTATTATTATTATTTTGCTATTCAGTATAGGAAAACTCCACTGCAATGTTATACAGTTATTTGATGGCATTTACCTTGTTTGGATCTCATATAAAAAAAATTATGTGTAGAGGAGGAAATGCAGCATATACAGTAGATAAATGGCTCTTAGCTGTACCTGCCATCTGCAAAATATTTCGAAGGTGAAGTCTGGCTCAGGGTTCATTCATCTGCTCCTTTGCATTTTTACTCAAAAAGCAAATATCCAGTGTTGATGACATTATCACTGAATGCTGCAAAATAAATTTCATAGGAATATGAAGTGAGCATATAAATTATACAAATATACACATTAAATATATGTGTAGAAACTCTATGTCATCGTCACCCCATCGCCCCCCGGTTATTATTATTATTTTCAAAATACAATGTTTGCATAAGCATATCCCAGGGATCTAACATAAGGAGACCAAGGTGGAACACTATTTCTACTGATAGAAGAAAAGTTGCAAGGAGTCAAAATGAGCCTTGCTTGCCTCTAACCCTCTCCAAACATTCATGAGCAAGTGTTGTTCATAGCTTAGACTTCTGGGAATAACCCTGGAAATAATGGGTAGAATTCAAACACTTAGTCCTAGGCCCACATGAAAATTCTGTTGAGCAAACAGGCAGTGAGCACAGCTATCTCATCCTCCAGTTTTCCCAACCCAAGGAACTACCAGATCAAATGACTTTCACCAACAAAAGGACGAGAGAGGTGGTAGGCTGGGCTTTGTAGATGCCTGTTGAGCCCTCACCATCATAACAAAGGAAGCCATTGTAGAGATGCACCCATTTTTCATTTGTCCTCCTTATTTATGGCAAAATAACATCTGTGTTGTATTAACAGCCATGGCAGGATAAAATATTGCAAGGACAGAGGAAAACGATATAAAAAGCAGTGGCAAGATGGGATTAATGCAATAGCTACAACAGCCATAGATTATGACAATCTAGTTGGACCCAGGGGACTAGAATCTTCTGAAAGCTGTCTGATTCATTTTCAAGGGCCGTACAAAAAGCCCTCTATTTAGCGAGCTATCAGTGGAGAGCTTTCCTCAGCCACATTCATTTTTTAAAGCACTCTTTACATTTTCAACCATCAACATTTGGAAGAGAGGGGAATAAAGAACCTTGCTTTCCAAAAGCTTAAAGTGGCCTTAGGGAATGTCTGAAAGAGGGAGCAGCTGAAGCAAAGGAACAAGGTCAAGTAGGCCAAGGGAACAGAAATCTCTCTTTCTTAAACAATACTCTAGTTTCACAACTCTCTCCAGCAGATAAGGATGAGATGTAGACCCACTGGTATAGTATCTGTGAACTAAAAAGGATTAAATCCATGTAGGCAGCCTTGCTCGAACTACTTATTCAAAGGCATCTGCACAGTACTCATTTCCTTTGCATACACAAAGGTTGAGCAGAACCCACAGAACTACCAAACCTACTCACTTACTCACATTTGAAGTGAGGAATGGTGCAGAATAATTAAAAGCTATCAACATTTAACTATCTGCAAACGACTTAGTTTAAACAAGTTGGATCTTCCTACCCGAGGGTCCATGTTGCACGCAGCCTTGGGACTTCCCCCCAACTGGCCTGGAGGCGGGGCTAATGCTGCGATCATGCCAGGGGCCTTGGGCCAATCAGTGGTGTTGGCGTGATTGTGATGTAAGTATATATACGGCAGCGTGACTGGTGCATGTCTCTTGCTTCGCGCTGCCGAACAGTTCCCTTACTGCGAGAAGCCAAGTTACAGAGAACCAAGCAGAGGGCCTTCTTGGTAGTGGCACCCGCCCTGTGGAACGCCTTCCCACCAGATGTCCACGAGAGAAACAACTACCAGACTTTTAGAAGACATCTGAAGGCAGCCCTGTTTAGGGAAGCTTTTAATGTTTAATATACTATTGTATTTTAATATACTGTTTGAAGCAACCCAGAGTGGCTGGAGAAACGCAGCCAGATGGGCAGGGTATAAATAAATTAATTGTTGTTGTTGTGGTGGTGGTGGTGGTGGTGGTTGTTATGCACAACTCACCCTTGCTGTGATGGTTTTTTAGGAGGGTGTTGATTCATACACAGTCCAGATCTGGTTCTTAGGACAGACACTCTCTTTTTTTCATCTGGCCCTGACAAAAAATTGTGAAGGTACAAAACATTGGTTGATAATAACACAGATTGCATTTTTACATACAACCCCGATAGCAGATTTCATAAAGATTGATTGGTGATGGCTGAAACCACAGTCAGACAATATATTCATGTAACTTGGCTGAAAGGGCACAGACATTGGCATGAGCGAAGAACAGTTCGAATACATGAGTCTATACCTCAGAGATTTGGAAACTGTGGCCCTCCAGTTGCTATTGGAATTCAACTTTTATCAGCCCTGACTATTGGCCATGTTTGAATCCAATAACACCTGAAAAGCCACGGGTTCCCCATTTCTGCTTTACCTGTTTTATTTAACTGAAATGATAAGCTTGTTCATTAACTGAGGGAGCATCAAATTTCAGTCAGTGAAATAAGCAGAGCAAAATGTAATGTGATATAAACAATGCATTTTAGGTGGTTGAAGAGGATCTCTAGCAAAAGGCAATATTTTAAGTCAGAAATCAAAGTTTCTCTCTGCCAGCCTGGCAGAAGATGTGGTAGGTAATCCATGGGCAATAGATTCTGCCTACTCCAACCTGAAGATGCTTAACAAAGGACTAGGTTGAAATCAATTCAATGGCATAACAGTCTTTAGCAATGACACTCTGATTTAGGATATAGACAGGAGAAGTCTGGACTTGTCTTCATTTTGTTTTCAAGGTCTATGTGAAGCAAAGATCAGCCAGTGGAAGCAATTGAAATTAAGGTGGCTTGGTCCATGCAGATACAGACAAATAGGATGTTACATTTAATCTATTAAGCTACATTCTTAACTCTCTGTGACAGGCTGCCAATCCTGTTTTAACATCTGATAGGATTACAAAGTTACAAAAGTTTGGTGTTGCCTTGATTAAAGGACGTAAGCTGATTAAATGAATTAAATGAATACTTATCAAAACTGTAACTGGGACATACAGTTGGCTGCAATAGTGAATGACCAGCTACAGCTGTCTGTATACTACAAGCAATTTTATATGACATTTAAAATGCTGAGTTAATCACTTTTCCTGCAGTCTAGGAGTTAAGACTTCATCACCACCATTCAATTTCTCTGTTCCTATTTAAAACCTTCGCAGCTGGTTGTTCATTGATTTGTCAAGTGTATGTGACCTTAGTGGGAGAAGATCACTCAAACCCTGCATTAAGTATTTCAGATGCCTAACAGAATCTTGTTTATGCATCCAGGAACAAGTACCTGTTAAGTACCGCAAAGTAAAGGTTTGGTTTGCCACCAGCTGCGACTGACTGGATTTGTAACCTACCCAATTCGCATTCCGCAAATCAACATGAGAATATAAAGCCAGCCATCTTTTGAAATTTGCACATCTCTGAATTCTGAGATACAGTTCTTCAAACAAACAAGTAGGACAAAAAAGAGCACATACTAGGGGAAAGTATGGAGAAAAATTGCTTATGTTGTTTTAGTAAAAACAATGTAGAAAAGTTATTAGATTGGGCAAAATCTTTGCTCTCCCAAGCACTGAGCACATTTGCTGCTTAAGGAAAAGACAACCCTGCCCCCTGAAAACAGGCAGATATAGGTAAAGGTAAAAGGTAAAGGACCCCTGGATGGTTAAGTACAGTCAAAGGCGACTATGGAGTTGCGGCACTCATTTTGCTTTCAGGCCAAGGGAGCCGGCTTTTGTTCACAGATAGCTTTCTGGGTCATGTGGGCAGCAGGACTAATCCACTTCTGGTGCAACAAAACACTGTGACATGTGCCAGAGCGCACGGAAACACTGTTTACCTTCCCGTCACAATGGTACCTATTTATCTACTTGCACTGGAGTGCTTTCGAACTGATAGGTTGGCAGGAGCTGGGAAAGAGCAATGGGAGCTCACCCCGTCAGGGGGTTTGAACTGCCAACCTTTCGATTGGCAAGCCAAAGAGGCTCTGTAGTTTAGAATACATTTGGCTACAACCAACTCTCAAGAGTTCCATCCAAAGAGATGGGGAGAGAATTACTTCACAGCCAATCAGAGTGGAAGGGGAGGATCCCCACAGACTTCTGGAACTGCCCTGCAGAGAAATATAAGCCCTGTGTCCCTGACTTCAGAGAAGTCTTGTCTCCAGTCAGGTTGCTTACATTTTTTTCAGAAAAGAAAAGAAAACAGGCTCTGGGGCCCCTTGAAAGTGTGGGCCCTGGTACAATTACACCTAATCTGGCCTTAGTAGCTGGCAGCTAAGCTTGCTCACAGCTTAACTTTTTTTTATTTTATTGACCCATACCAAAGCTGCCTTGCTGCCAACTGTCATAACAGAAAACCACACAAAGCACATAATTGTGTCTTTGGGAACTGAAGCAACGTAGCAGTTTCTTGGCAAACCGGCAACTGAAGAACCATTGTAGCTACCACGCTTCAGTTAGAAGCAAACCACCAGACTTTCCCCATTCTTCCGTTAAGCGTAACTACAATCATGTTTTACTTTCAAATTTAATTTACTTTCCTAGCATTGTTACAGGTGCGCACCCTCCCAAGCTCTAGAAAGTAATGAGAGTTAAGGAAAGGGTTTAGGAGGAAGATCAGTTTCTCAGTGCCAGGATTTATTTATTTTTTAAAAAGTGAATTAACAGGCAGTCACACCCAGTTGGCACCAACCTGTCTTGTTGTTGATGTTCTTTTTCGGAACGGGTTCAGCCTCCCTGTGGCCCTTGATCCCCTGGCTAGTGATAGGGGACACAGTGACCTTTCCTTCACCTCTGCATTATTTCACAGGGCAGTTGAAGTCATGGTAGTTATGAGATTAGGAATTTCCGGCGGCAGCATCATCTCACCATTCATTCCACACAGGAAGTTGAGCCCAGTTGTACCCAAGAATCTAGTGAATTTGCCATAAATTCCTCTTCAGTTTTACATTTAACTTTGCTATCTCTTCTGGAAATAGAACAGAGAGACATTGATTAAGCATCTTGCCACAATTTCTCTTATTCTTAAAGTCAAAGCGGCAATAATTAGGTGCATAAGACTGCCTCATAAAGTTTTCATTGGTGCACTACCTGAAACCCCACCACATTCTATGGTTTTAAAATACCATCCTGCTACTTACTTGTTACTATTTTTGTCTTCTCTTGTTTGCGGTCCCCCCCCCCCTCATTTTAGCAAGCACACTTGCCTTGGTAGTATGGCATGCTGTTTTATCTTGAACATCTTAACATAGAAACTTGACACATGTTTTCTATCTTTAACAGTAAAGGGAGAAAATAAAGCTGTAGCAATTGTCTAGAATTCCAAGTTATTGCGCCAAGTTTAGATACTATGAGTTGACTTCTGCTGGGATAATTGACGGGGAAGTAGATATTCGTGGCAGTTGTTATCAAGCAGGTTCAGTCTGTGGAATCAAAACATGGGGGAGCTCCTGAGTTTGAGAGAAATATAAAACGAGACAGGCAACTGAATGATGGCAGAAGTTTCAAGAACTTTCAAATACTCAGATTTTGCACAGAAGGGTAAGCAAATAAAAGTGACATGAGGGTGGAAATCCTGTCCTTAAACAAAAAGTGTAAATGACTTTTTAATTTTTATCCTTATGAAAGCCCAGTGAAGTGGGCTAGCCTGATAGTAACTGGTGAGCTTCATGGCCAAGTGGCTATCTGAATCCAAATCATTGACCTCAGACTACAATAATATGGATGCTTACTCTGAAATAAACCCTATTGAACTTAACGAGCTTGACTTCCAATCAAACATGCTCAGGGTTAGTCTAGCATGCTTCTGCAGCCTGTCCCAGGGGCAAAATTATTCCTCCACCACCAGTCTTCCTCACCAAACAGAATTGGGCGAAGGAGCAGTGATGTAAGATTTCGGAGGACATTGATCAGCTAGTGTAACTGATTTATAAGGATTGTGTTGACTGTCGATTTGTCATCAGAATGAGGCAGGCTGTTTAAAAAATAGCAGGTTCTTTTTGCCATCAATACAACATTGACTGTGAGATGAGCAGCCAGCAGTGGCCGAAGCTCAGATGGCACAGTGTAATCCATAGATTTAAAAAGGGCTGTGTCTTTTTTGGTGAATCTCTGACCAATCAATAAGTTTTGGAATGATGCAGTTTTTAATCATTATCAATTCCACCAAACACAAGAAAGCAAACAAAGAGCATGGTATCTTTCAAAACGAATTACATTTTTCCCCAATATTGTGAATATTGCTTTGCATATGCTGCAGTATTCAGCCCTGGAACTTACAAAGCAATGCTTCCTGATCGCTTAAATGTTTATGGCCATATGCCATTGCTGTTCTGCATGGCTGGAATTTCCTCACACAACACCTATGTGATGCCAGTTTTCATTTCCCCTTCAAAACCTTTATCAAAAATCACCTTTGGCATGATCCCTGCACACACATGGAGACATTCATTTCCATATATCCCTCCTGTCTCCCCTTGATTGAGTTTCCCTTCTTCCCATCTTCCTCTGTCCTTTCCCACTCTGTGACCTTGAGCATGTGTAAAGGGATTTCCCCTTGTTTCTGAGCAACTAAAACCAGGCCCCACTTATCTGGGGTTATGAGAAAGGGACTTCTAAGTTAGAAGTAAAGAACTACACAGTGTCCTCAGTCACAGTATCTCTCACTATAGAAAAGAAACAAAAGACAAAATGGGAGAATGCACTCCCAACTTAATGGGGCTGTCTTTGCCACACCTAAGAAAGGAGGCTCAGCGGTATTGCCCAAGGGAGGAGTAGACAATGACGGACAGATCCTAATGGGCCAATCCTGAGTGGGTGTTAGACGTACTTTATTAGGCAGCTCCTCCCCAGGACACCTCACTTTGTACCCACCCATGGTCCCTCCTTAGGAAGTATGGGCTTTGCTAGTTGCCTCTTTCTGGGAGCTGTGTGGGAATTTTTTGGGTGTCCTAAATTGGTCCAGGGACTATTCTTTTTGCCTACTCCATGCTTGTTCTGGAGTGGCGTATTTTCTATTTGGCTGTTAATCTGGCCAGGAAAGTGTTTAAGATATGGTCATAGCTGCCAAGTTATCCCTTTTTTAAAGGGATTTTCCCTTATGCTGAATAGGCTTCCTCGCGAGAAAAGGGAAAACTTGGCAGCTATGGATATGGTTACCAGACGTCCTCGTTTCCCGGGGACAGTCCCAGGATTTACAAATCTGTCCCCAGACAAAAATCCGTCCCCGGAATGTCCCCGGATATCATTTAATGTCCTCGGATTTATATTTAAAGTGTTGTAGATTTATTAGTAGGGAATGAATGTTGCATGATTGGTTCAACAGCACAAGACACATCATATGGCGACTTCCGGCAAGGCAAAATGGTGGGCGCCACGGCAGCGAGCAGCTCCTGAAGCCAGCCAGAGCCAACTGCGCTACCAGTCTGGATGCTGAGACTGCTGCTGCTGCTGCCATTGCCGAGGGGGAACTGGGGACGCCTGGCGCGTCAACAGGGGGAACCGATGACACACACACCTGCAACCCAAATTGAGCTGGGAGTGAGAGCGCTCAGCCAACTGCCCAGCGGCGCTCTTGGGCCAGTAAAAACCCTGGAGCCGATGCAGGGAGAAGGAAGAGAGAAGGAAAAGGAAAAGAGAGAAAGAAGGAGAAAAAAGAGGGGAGCCCTGAGCTTGCTGCACTGCTGCTGCCACTGAGAAGGAGAGGTAGGAGAGCACTAGGAGGGCAAGGACATGTGGCCGACCCCAGGCCCAACCCAAGCCTACTCTATGGTGGCTAACGCTCCAAGAGAGCAAGCCAGGGCCCAGAGGAAGGCCACATGACAGAGGAGACCACAGGTATTACTTCTTTTTTTATAAAAAAAATAAATATTTTTAAAATATCTTTTCTTCCCTCTTTTCAAAAAAGAAAAGAAGAAGAAATTGTCCCCAGATTCTTTGAAAAACCTTAGTTTAAGAAGACGTTTGGGTGCCTTTACTTGTGGCATTATTGGGTTGGGGAACTCTTGGGTCACCCATTGCCAGCTATTCTTTGAGATCCAGGGTTGCTCCTTAATCTTGGCCTATGCATCTGGGTGAACATCAAACTGGCAGGGTTAGGGTAATCTGTGGAGAGTTTCATGGGCCAGAATAAGGGGTCTGGAGAGTTACATTTGCCTTCCAGGCCTGTGGTTTTCCATCCCAGCTGTGCACTAAAGATTATGCCTAGAGAGAAATATAAACTGTGATTTGGAATAGTGTTGCACACAATCTGTGTATAGAGCTTGCAGAGTAAATAAACAAGCAGTTAGCAAGCTAAGATTAAACATGAAAGCAAATAAGGCATAAGCCATATGAATAACTGGATGTTTAGAGATATTTGTCACAGAAGTCCAGAACATACTGACACGGATACAAGTCTTATTGATTATACTTTAGATAAAATCAGATGTTGTATCTGTCAAATGCTGGAGAGTTAATATCCCTGTCTTTCTCCATTCACGTAATATAGATTTATTTCCTATGAATGTAGATACAGCAATAATACCTGCATTCACAAACAGTGACATATAATCTACAAATTCTTAACTGTAGAGGAGAGTGAAGGGAACACATCGCATTCAGGCTGCAAAATTGCATACACTTACATAGGAACAAGTCCTACTGAACTTCTGTGTAGACATAACTAAGGTTGCACTACGTATAAGTGACTACAACATAGGAGTTCGAGACATATAGAACTAGTGACCATAAAGCAGTGATAAAACCATTGAAAACATGTTCACATGCCAATTATAACGATGCCAAACCTTTATCAGGGTTTTCAAGGCCTGATCAGAATCTTTGGTGTCTCCAGGTTCAGGTCCATTTGTACACACCATACAGATTAGCCATCCTCAGAGGTAAAAAAACAAAACAAAAACCTAGCTCAATGAAGACATCATGGGTAGTGTGAAAAAGTCTATCTGTTGTGTCTAAAGAAAGAATCTAAGAAAAGCCACGTTGGATCAGACCAATGGGGAAAAGCTATAGCTCAGGCATCCCCAAACTGTGGCCCTCCAGATGTTTTGGCCTACAACTCCCATGATCCCTAGCTAATAGGACCAGTGGTCAGGGATGATGGGAACTGTAGTCCAAAACATCTGGAGGGCTGAAGTTTGGGGGTGCCTGCTATAGCTCAATGGTCACAGAGCATCAATTTTCCCCAATGCTTCCATGTAGAGATAGAAATATCCCTTCCAAAGCCCTGGAGAACTGCTGCAGACAATGCTGTTATCTCACCATATATTATTTCTGAATACTGATTTCTTACCATATATTATTTCTGAATGCACTTCTGAATTTACTTTGATTTGTTCATTGTTTTCAGTGGAGAACTGAATCAGAATGTTTAGGAAATGTGAAAGACACTGATCTGCCCATTAGCCCAGGAAATGTCATTGTTTCAGTGGTCAGTCTTGCCAGACTTAGATGTTTCCTCAGAAGAGGAGCAATGGCAACAAGATCCCTCACCCACCCAGAAGATCCCACCCTCCACATCCTCAGAGAGCCTGAAGAGCTTTCTGACCTACACATTCCAGTCACGGGACTGGAAGTCTCTATACCATAGAATCATAGAGTTGGAAGAGACCCCAAGGGCCATCCAGTCCAACCCCCTGCCAAGCAGGAAACACCATCAAAGCATTCTTGACATATGCCTGTCAAGCCTCTGCTTAAAGACCTCCAAAAAAGGAGACTCCACCACACTCCTTGGTAGCAAATTCCACTGCCAAACAGCTCTTACTGTCAGGAAGTTCTTCCTAATGTTTAGGTGGAATCTTCTTTCTTGTAGTTTGAATCCATTGTCTAGTTTCCCGACTGACTCCTGGCTGGCTCTTGTCATTCCAAGGAGGAGCTTCATGGCTTTTTTCAGATGCAATTGAATCTATTCAGTAAGAAGGGGAAGCTTTTATAAGTGTCTGCACAGATCAGGGTCTACCTGAGAACCACGAAGGGGTGGAACCTTACTTTATTATATATGCTCTCAGTCTGAACTGAAAAATTGCTGAAGCTGCAGTTTCAAGCTCAGGTAGCCTTTTTTTTGAAATGGCTAAGAAAAAACAGGTCAGTTTGTATCAGAGAAGCAATGTGTAATTTGATTATGGAGGCCATGATTTATCTGTAGGAGGGGTGCTTAGACCGTGGGAGCTGCAGAGTCAGCATAGAGAACGGATTTGGGTTTTGTTGTTGTTGTTGTTGTTTTGCAAAAAAAGTGGAAGAGTAGCATATTAGAACTGAGAGGTCAGGATAGATATCAAGTAGAAATTGTTCCCAACTTCAAAACTGGAAACATGGGGGTTAAAATGAGTGTGGTCCCAGGGCACTGGTTGGGTGAGAAGAGATTTGAATGCAACAGCCATGCCTTATATGAAAAGGAATTAATAAAGGCATTACATGTGGCAGGCTCATTTGCACAGCATCTTTTTTGCATCGGTGCTAAAAGATGCCTCCAAGGAATTCACACTGTTTCCTAATATGTCTTATCCAAGGGATAATTTAATTTCATAGTGCCTCATAATGCGCAATCTTCTAAACAGTGCTGGATTGCTTTGTTTGAGTCATCTCGCTTAATGGGCGTATGACAATGATGGCTGGATGGAATATTATGTCAGCATTAGGTTGTTACGAACCAGGGAGAATTCAGAGTAATTTAGCACTCCCAACATTTTTAAAAAACAAACAAACAAATCAGAATTAACATGCCTTCACTTTTCACCCAATTTTAGGAACAAATAAATGCCTTAGAAAAGAAGTATAAATACATAAAATCGATCATTATCATATGTTATCTTAAAAAAACCACCATAGACATGTACAGTTAATGATAAGGCTCATTCACACGGGCTTTATAACATGCTAAAAGTTAGATAAACTTTGTTAAGAGTTGAGAGATCTGTGACCCTCTGTGGCCTAACTCCCATCAGCCCCAGTAGTGAATGCTGTGGTTGAGTGGTGCCACTCATCTGAACCTCCTTGCTGTTAAATATGGGGATAGGGAGTGGGGAGGTAGGGTGAGTTCAGTGCAGTGCAAGCCCCGTACCATGCCCAATAAACACGGGACGCCTTTGCCTGGCAGCCAGGGCCGGCTCTAGGTAGACCCCCGGTGGCGCAGTGCACCAGGGTGGCGGGCTGGTAAGCAGGGCACCGCATGGCAAAGCCGCACGGAAACCAATTGCGCCCTGCAAAGGCGGCGCGGGCGCCGGAGTGATCTCTGCCCCTCAGCACCAGGGCGCGTGATCTGCTCGAGACGGCCCTGCTGGCAGCGCTGTGGCCCATAGATTGCAGCAAAATACTGGGCAAACATTTGCCCAGTATCTTCTCTGTGCAATGGGCTCATGGGAAAAAGCTGTCCCGTGAGCCCTTGCTGAAGAGGAGAGGGGAAAGCCTATATAAGGCTGCTTCCCCTGGAGCTCACAACCATTTTGCTTTCATAGCTTCCTGCCTGCCCACCCTTGGGTTAGAGCCTTCCACTGAGCAGTTTTGGGTCAGTGGTTGAGAGGGCTAAAAAGGATTTTTTTTCCCCTCTCAACCTGATTGGCACTTGGTTGTTCGTTTTTTTTTTGTTTTTTTTTGCCTTTCCTTCAGTGAAATTATGGCTTTCCTTTGTTAGGTGGAAGAACACTGTTTGTCTGAGGGTGGAAATGGTATCGGTAATAATAATAATAACTTATTATTTATACCCCGCCCATCTGGCTGGGTTTTCCAGCCACTCTGGGTTGCTTCCAACAGTATATTAAAATACAATAGTATATTAAACATTAAAAGCCTCCCTAAACAGGGCTGCCTTCAGATGTCTTCTAAAAGTCTGGTAGTTGTTTTTCTCTTTGACATCTGATGGGAGGGCGTTCCACAGGGCGGGCGCCACTACTGAGAAGGCCCTCTGCCTAGTTCCCTGCAACTTGGTTTCTCGCAACGAGGGAACCACCAGAAGGCCCTCGGTGCTGGACCTCAGTGTCCGGGCAGAATGATGGGGGTGGAGATGCTCCTTCAGGTATACTGGACCAAGGCCATTTAGGGCTTTAAAGGTCAGCACCAACACTTTGAATTGTGTGGTAAGGATAAACATAGTATAGAAGGGGCATACATTTTAGGGGTTAACCACTGATTGCTACTTTATTCACTTTTTCTTTTTTCTTTTGGTTGTTGTCCTGCTTTATCCTTTCTATGTATCCAAGAATATGGCAGAGAATGATTACAGCAGCTTTTTATCCCCACTGATGGAATGTGCCCCCTATTTTAAAATGGCATGTTGATAGGTTTACAAACTTGCCATTAGCAAGAATAATACTCTCAGGATAATATGAGGGGCTGGAACTCATGATGAACACCCCCCCTCGTTCTCTTAGAATGGCACATGAGAGGTGCCAGAACTGAGTTATGGTGAGTTCTGGCTGAAAAAAGCCCTGTTTGTCACCCTAGAACATCAGATCTGCTTAGGGAAAAAAAGCACACTTCATGTGGTTAGGAAACTGAGAAGGAAATGCACGGAAAAGTATGGGATTAATGAACTATTAACTCAAACATATATAAACATTGTGCAAGCAAATCACAATGTATGTTCATTGTCATAGAAACTCCTTGCAAACAAATCAGAACAAATATTCTATAAGGACTAGACTATTTGCTGCATAAGCTTTGTGCAAGCAAATTAAGATAATTTTTCAATAAACAGGTTGTCTGGAGTAGCCCCATATCTGTCAACAGTTATTAGCCATTATAGTTATCCCTCTCCCAATTGCCACCACAGGCAAGGACCTAAGGACCATATTGCCTTGAGGAGAGGAGAGAGAGAGACTACAGATCACCTCAGAGAACTGACCTCCATCTAGTTCAGTCACGGAGAACCTTTGGTCCTCCAGTTGCTTTTGAACTACAATTCCCATCAGCCGAAGCAAGCATGGCCAATGGCTAAGGATGATGGGAGTTAAAGTTTGGCAGCATCACAGCTAGGGGGACCTAGATGTTTCCCACAGCTGAACTAGCTCCTGATGTTCCAGCTGAGGCTGGTCTCTCCTTCCCACAGAGCAACTCAAGAACCTTTGTTCCTTGCAGACATAGCCCTAATATTTGTGGACCAATATTAGTTTATAGTCTGTTGAATAACTTATTATGTTCCCCATAAGTAATTGCTGATTCATGAGTATGAACAGTATGGTTCTTAATTCTCTGAACCATGAGTAATAATGGACAAAAATATGTCTAGGCAAGCATATTACTTGTGCACAGCAAATATGTTTGTGTACCAACATATTAATTGTGTATAGCCAGAACAACCAGTGAGTTGTCAGTGGACTTATTCACATCTCATCACCATCATAATACAAATATCCCATGAGGCTGAGGAATACAAGGTCAGAATGTGTCCCAAAAATTCTTTTTCTTTACCAAGACTCTGTGGATGTGTTACGCAAAAACCTGCAGAATAAGAAATAGTATTACATGCCCCGTCAATGATCCTACACAGAATGTCAAATAGATTTAACTTCGCTTTTGGTTACATGATTCTTGATTGCAATCAAAATGTACCCAGCATGGACTTACACAGAGTGTTCATGATTTTTAACCTTGATTGGCACATCTCAGCTAAATAGCGTGCAGATTGAACATTCATGGATCGTGTTGTAAGTCTTGTTGAAAGACCTTACTCATTTTCGCTTACTTACAGAAATATAAAATATAAAGGGCATAAATGCTATTTTTTCATCCAAGCATACTTTCGTAGTCATCAGCATGACTGTTTTTGGCAGGTACTGCAGGACTGGAATGAGAAATCCCGTGGTTCAATATTATAATCAGGGTCTGAGAGCCTCTAAAGTGAAAAAAATCAGCTTTAAGAATAAGCTTAATAGATGTAGACAAATTTTCAGTTGGTGTCCCAGCATATAGCCTCAAGGAGGCTCCTATTCCTTCCAGAATCCTTCTCATCCTTCCAAAATAATTTAAGTCCTGGGATAGATTTGGCATTCTGAGACAGTGGCTTATCAAAGTATTGATCTGGCAAAAATATCACAGTCCGATACTGACTGCCAATTCCCTGTGTAACCGGAGTTCCGCAATGAATGGTGAAATGGCAGTTAGCTTGATATTTACACAACAGCCCAGAGTCCTCCAGATATCAGATGACCAATCCACTGTCTCTGCCTGATAAAGCTCTCAAATCCACTGCCTTCTTTCACTTTGTACAACTTGTCATCGAAGGAGGACAGTAAGTGATCCCTCTGTATTGCCAGACTACTATCAACTACTTGCCTGCCTACAGTCATGTAGCTGCAAATTCTACTGTTTAGTTTTTTCGAGTATCAAAGCCAGTGAAAATATTGGCAAGGATAATATTCTCCTGAAGCTTGTAAACTGTTCATAATTTGTATTTCGATAATTGGAGTTATTCCATCAACAGGAATTGCATTACAGAGAAAGAGGTTATAGAGAGGTATTCCTTTATCTCAATTAAAAATGCAGAAATATGTGTTATATGTCCTTTGTGTGCCCAGTTTCTAACAAATGCCTTTAAAAGATTTTGTGCATTCACCCCAACACCAGGATAATGTTTCTTTGTATTGTTTCACCCAATTACAACCTTGCAGCTCACTTTTACATTCTGCATTACTAATACAAAGCTGTTCTTAATTAACTAGATGTCTACAGAGAATATCATTCCATTCCCCACTCCAATCCTTGAATAAAGGTAACAAGATTTAAAGATGCCTTCCACAAAGTCATCTGAATACAGTTTGAATCCTGTCCTTATCTAAAGAAATAATTCTTTTACATAGCTATGTAACATGATGCTAAGGTTTATATAACACTCCATAAAGTGCAAAGCAGTTTATTCACAATTAAATTATGTCAGTAAGCCTTACAAAAATCTCTAAAGTGGTGAGTATTATCTGAGGAATCCTATGTTCTCTGCTCTCCTCCCGAAATGAACCTACATGGAACCTTCACTCTGCTTTAGAATTTCAGCTTATCCAGATCTTGTAATAATAATATAAATAGTTTAAAACAAAAGCCTAAAGTTGACTAAGTACTCTGCCTAGCCATATAATTGCCTCACCGTATGTTTAACCAGCACAAGTTCATGCTATAGATCTTTGAGTCTGGCTGTGGGAAGGAGTAGGTTTGAGAAATACAACTTCTCTACTCTCAATAAATTTCATAGCTCTGAAGTGTCTCTGGCTTCGAAGGGAGCAGTTCTATGTGCTTAAATTTAGCTACCGGTAGCATAAAGTTACACCAAATCCTAATCCTATTCAGCAGCATGGCTACTGTTACTGTCTAAACCAAGCAAAATTTTTCTTCACCCTTAGTGAGCTTTGAAACGGAAGACCTTTGGTCCCTAGATGTTGTTGGACTACAGCTCCCATCATCCTTGACCACTGGTCCTGCTAGCTAGGGATGATGGGAGATGTAGTCCAACAACATCTAGGGACCCAAAGTTGAGAAAGGCTGCCCTAGACTGAGGTGCAGATCAAAATTGAGTTTCTTTCTAAAGCTGTGACACAGTTAAAATGTATCAGAATGTGCAAAAAAATACCATCAAGTTCACACAGAAATGGACTGGGACGACGTGCAGAATAATGCAATCCAGAAAAGGGACGATGTGCAGAATAATGCAATCCAGAATATTGCGATCCAGAAAAGAGTGAGAATCTATGGTGCATATTATCTGGAACAGATTCCTGGGAAAATTATGCCTGACCACAGTGCCCTGCCTTTAGGAGTAACCTGCTCTCTTGACAACTATCAGAAACTTAGGACCTATGACACACACAAACCCATAGCAAAGGGTGGAGACAAGGAAGTCACCTGGGGAACCCACTTAAATTTCTGGGGCTCCGTGAAATTTACAAGGGGACTGGCAGACAGAACAAACCTGCCAACTCTGCACTCTCAGCTTAAGCCTCCTATGCTTGCACATTGTCACCTTTGGCACGTTCCATGGATATCAATGGATCTGTGGTGCTCTCCTGCTTCCTCTGTGGGAGCTGGTAGGAAGCTGGAGGGGTGGGGAAGGAAAGACAGAAAATCATGGTCAGCATGCTTATGCTATAGAATTGCAACCCACTGCAATGCAGAAATCATTTGCCCCATGTGGGGCTCAAACCCATGACCCTGAGATTGGGGCTGGATCTAGGCACGTCAAAAAGGTGATTCAATTAAACACATTGCAAACTCGTACAGGGAAATCCGGTAGGGAAAGACGGACTCCGCAACGCCATCTGGTGTCACAGTGTTATACTGCATATACAACACACACAAAACATTTTTTCTTTACCAATCTAGCTGAGTCCTAAGAGTCTCCCTGTTTGTATGTAACTTTCATATTTGAGCAGAATGTCCAAATTGGGCTATGGAGGGAGAAATGAAGGTAGAAATGGGAGCATGTGGGCCGATAGAGTTACAGATGCTGAAAAACTTCAGTGAACGGTTTTTAATAAGGGGATTAAAGATGAATTAAAGATTAAACTAAAGGGCACCCAGAACAGTTTGCTTGTAAGATTCTAAAAGTTAACAAAAAACAAATTATTGGCTTACTTTAGGTCCTCTCAAAATGAGACTTTCACTCTGACAGGGTCCTTTAGGTTTTGACAGAAAATAAATAATAAATATATGGATTAATCAATGTTTGTCTAGGGGGCTTTAGCAGAATGTACACATGGCAGTCTAACTACCTGATCACTAGGTGATGACTTTAAAGCTGCCTTGCAGAAAGCTGTTACTCAAGATCACCATGTCCAAGAAGATTTTACATTTAAGAGACAGGATGAAGCCGTTTTAGTGGAAAGCAGAAAATCCTTTCATAAATAGGGGGCTGATCAGCCTGGCTTAGATAAAAATACACACAAAACTCAATATAAAGCTTAAATTTCTGACAGCTCCATAACTCCTGCAGGGCAGACGCTCTGGAGTTACCTGACCCCTGCTTATTAGAGACATTTTCAGCTGGAGCATTTTGAACAGCAACCCAAACTGAACTTCTGCGAGGGGATGCTGCCCCACCACCTTCCATGGAAATAGAGATGGATGATCTGTCATAAGACCTGGGGCTAGAGATGTTCTGTTTGGAAGGAGTTGCGCCAGCTGCCCGTATGCTACTGGGCCAAGTCCAGTGGGTGGAATTCAACAGAGTGTTCTTCCAGTCCTTCTGTCTGCACAAACATTCCTCTTTGCAAGACAGAACCATCCACCCTCTCCTACCTTTGCAAACTCTTCTGGCAGTTGTCTTGACCCCCCCCCCCTGAAGCAGGGGAAACCCCATTTCACAAGCTGTCAGGGCTGATGAGCTTATCCCACCCAAGGTGTTTGTGTTGACATACAAAACCCTTTATCAGTATCTAAGGGAGCTGTTGGCACTGTCTAAACTCTGAGCCTCTTGGGCTTGCTGATCAGAAGGTTGGTGGTTTGAATCCCTGCAACGGGGTGAGCTCCCATTCAGGGCAGTCTCAAGCAGGTCGGGCGCCCTGGCGCTAAGGGGCGGAGATCGCTCTGGCGCCCCCGCCCTCGCATGGTTTCCGCACGGCTTCGCACACCACGCCACCGGGGCTCTACCTAGAGCTGGCCCTGCTCCCATTGCTCTCTCTCTGCTCCTGCCAATCTAGCAGTTCAAAAGTGTGCCAGTGCAAGCAGATAAATAGGTACTGCTGTGGTGGGAATATGACTTCCTTGATGACTTCATTGAAGGAAACAATAACCAGATTGAGTCTACTGGACAGGAACCAGCTCTATAGATCAGAAGTGTGTTCCTCTTCAAAGTCAGCAAGATCACAGAGGTATTGGTGGCAATCCATTAGCATCTCCTTGTTTGTAACATCAGGATTTTGTACTATGAAAACCATTATCTGCAGACCCTCCAAGTGTCCCTATTTTCCAGGGACTGTCCCAGATTTACAGAAGCCATCCCGGTTTCTGATTTGATCCTAAAATGTCCCGCTTCTCTTTAGATTAGAACATTCCTGTTTTCATTGGAGAAATGTTGGAGGGTATGGAGTTGTTATGCAACCCCCAAGACAAGCACATAAGTAACTATACAACCTTTAGAAAACATCTGAAGGCAGTCCTGCATGGGGAAGTTGTTGTTTTTTTAATGTTTAATGTTTTATTATGTTTTTATATACACCGCCCAGTGATTGGGGCAACCCAGTCAGATGGCAGTGTATAAATTATTATTATTATTAT
This sequence comes from Zootoca vivipara, assembly GCF_963506605.1. Lineage (NCBI taxonomy): Eukaryota > Metazoa > Chordata > Lepidosauria > Squamata > Lacertidae > Zootoca > Zootoca vivipara. Next base: position 14,036,866 of record NC_083279.1, read on the forward strand.
TGAATAGGACATCCCTATTTTCATTGGAGGAATGTTGGAGGCAATGTTCTCTGTAGCATGAAATATATAGCAACCTTTGGGCGCATTATTATTATTATTATTATTATTATTATTATTATTATTATTAAAATTTGTATACCGTCCTATACCTGCAGGTCTCAGGGTGGTTCATAGGATAAAATCAAAATATAAAACCACAAAAAACATAATCAAAATAAGAACAAGAACAACCAAATAACCCTAATGTTGGCATGTTCCTTATTGAAAGGTAAAGACACATCTCTTTGCTCTGGCTTTCATGGGATGGGCATAAGGTCTCATGCTAAAGGGTTATAATGTTTATAATGTTTTATTTGGTCAACTGTTTCCATGCGGATTCTATGGCTACTTTATGTTTTAGCCAATTTGTCTTCATCTCTAGGATCATTTGGTGAAGGGCAGGTTATAAGCACACACAACATTCCACCTGTAATTGCCAGACACTGTCACCCATCACCTGTTTCGGGCATTTTGTATATTGGGTGGGGGCAATCCCTTTCACTGCAATGGCAAACATGTATATTGGATTGTTCCTTCTCAACTGTAAATTGTATTGAAAATTGCAGCTTGCTTTGATATATTGATTCAGCTCTAGGAAAAGCAAACAAATAAGTAACTGTGTAGGTTTGGGTAGTAAATTAATTCAATGCCAGAAACACTAAGTCAGAAGCTGTCCCAGTAAAACAAAACACGCTCACACATTTTCCCTTGATGAAGAATGCTGATAAGACATGGCTGTTAGAAGTCAGCGAGGCTTGTATCTTTGTTTTGCTGTGGACCTTCTCGTCAGGTGACAGTCTTTTGGTAGCACTAATTAAAGATATTGGCATCTGAAGCGTACTGCAGAAGGATTACCAATGGGAATTGTGTCCTTCTCTTTTAACTAGCGGTTCTAAGCAGCTGGCAGCACCTCTAGCAAATGCACAATGTCTTCCATCTTCCACAGGCACAGCAAACCCTCTGGGGGATTGCATGCTCAGCCCTGCACAAGTTCTGCTCAGTTTCACCTCTGCATGCCTCGTGGCCCCCATGCAGCTGATCAGTTTTCTTTATTAGCTTTTTCCGGGCTGCTTCTTTGTCCCTGTTCCCCTGCCTGGGGTTGCTGTGCCAAATTACTGTAATGGCGATGTCCTTAATCAAAACCCACTAATGGTTTTATAAAAGCCTAATGAATGAGGCCATTTTTCTTCCTTAAAGAGCTGTAAAAATTCACGCCTTCATCTTAAAAGGTAGTACCATTTCCTGGTAGATCTCACAAAAATAGACGCTATACGCCCACACTCCAAAACATATGAAGATGCCCTATACCAAGTCAATGCAATGGGTCCATCTAGCTGAATATTGTTGGTACTGATTGGCAGTATTTCTCCAGCATTTGCAGGAAGGAATCTTTTCCAGCACTAAACCTGGAAACATCAGAAATTGACTCTGAGACAATCCCCACACAAAGTATGCGCTTTTCCACATGCTTGAGTAACCCACAATTCGTCCCCCGTAGATCATGTTGTTAGTTAATCCAGAACTACCACCAATGCTTGGTTCTAGAATTCCAATTGCTAACAAGGATTTGGCTAGAACATCCTGACTGCATATGAATTTTAACCGGCTCTAATTCTGCAAGCAAGCTGGATCATAAGAAGATCTCAGCTGGATCAGACCAGAGACATATTTACAGACAAAAGGCAAATTAATACTACTACTTCTACTAATATCTGGCATCCTGAAAGTAATCAGGGCTCCTACATTCTCCAGGGAAGATATAGCTGGTGGTCAGGTAGGTCTGGAAATTTTCACAGTGTTTCCCCACCTAACGTCAGCATTACCTTCCTACCTGATGCCCCACAACCTGACATCCTTGGATCATTCTAGGCCATCCAGCCATTACTTTCTGAATCCAACTCAATGAATGCCCAAATCAGGTTGGATAGGCCTGATTTGGCTAGATCCAGTGGAGTCCGAGAACACAGGAAAGTGCTTTATCAGTGTTGACAAGGCTAAGCCATCTAGACCAATCAGACCACTGGTCCATTTAGCTTAAGGTTACCAGATTTCCCCCCCCCAATGAATCCAGGGACACTTTTCGACTTTGTAGATTTTGTACGGGGACTGATTTGTAAATCTGGGGACTGTCCCTGGGAAACGGGGACGCCTGGTAATCTTAATCTAGCTCAGTATTGTCAGTACTCTCTGAGGCTTCAGGCAGGAAGTCTCTCCTAGCTCTACTTTGAGATGCTGGGTACTGAACATATGATCTTTGGCATGCATACCTTCCATCAGTAAGCAAAATGATGGTCAGGGTCTCAATACAGTTGATTCTACTGCCATTTTCAGTTATGACGTGGTGACTTGGTAATAAAGAAAGAATCTGCAGCTTATGTCCAGCCAATTAAATTCTACTCAGATTAAAATTAAAATTAATGGACCTAAGTGAGTCATTGCTATTATTCTCAATGATCTACTCTAAGTAGAATGAACACTGGATGCAACTTTTTATTATTATTACTTCAAATGATGAATCCCATCCCTGAGAAACTGTGGCAGAATTTCTCCTTCCACTTGGGAAGTACATTGACACATTTCTCCCCAAGTTTCCCTGCCCTGATCTGGGGTGAAGTATTCCAAGAATCTACTTGCACCCAGCTCTAGCTTTTCTAACTCTGTTCTTTTCTCCTTTGTTAACTTTGGGCAGTTCAGAGCTGAGCTTGCCTCGTGCCTTGCCATTCCTAACAATTAAACCAAAACATTTTAATGAGCATTTTCATCTCAGCGTCTCCATGCCTTTGCTAATGAAGCCTGCCCACCAGTCCTGTGCCGAAGAAGACTGCAAAATTGTCTTTGGGATAAATTCACATCGGGAGACTAATGGGAGCACAAGGCTGGAAAATAAGAACAAGCTTAAGAAACGGCAGTAAGCTTCTAAATGGAATCTTATAAGATTCATAAAGATTGCTCAGCTCAGCCTTTCTCTGATGAGGGCTGATAATAGGAGTCATTGTAACACTGAGAGGGCAAAAGAAGAAGAGAAAACACACACACACACACACACACACACACACACCCCAAGAAATGGCTGTTGAAAGAAGGGAATTTAACTGGAGGTGGCTTGAGACATTGCCTGAAACAGGAACCCTGACTGATAAATGTCATTCTATAGAACTTTATTAATATTTACCAAGGGCATCCTCTTAACATGAACATCTGTGAGATTATTTGGATTCTAAATTCTTCCACTTACCTGGAAGAAAGTGTGGTAGTGCACCTAAGGAATGGGCAAATCAATTTTGTTTTTGGTCTTTGTCACTTCGACAAATGTTTACACATCTTTTTGCATCCAATTTCTGCTTTAATATGCATTTCAAAAAGTTGCATTTGAATATACAGTACATGTCCAAATTATTATTGTTGTTATTTTTCAAAATATGCATCTTAAAAGTTATTTTTATCTCAAAATGGCATTTAAAAATGTATTTTAGTACTTACCTTGAGCTGGGAATGATGCCAAAAAAATCAGGAAAATGTGAAAGCCGATGAATTATGCAGTTAAGATTAGTTCAGAATAACTCAGTTCAGAGCCAGCCTGGACCAGTTGACTTCCTATTGGTATCCCAGCACCTCCAACATATATCCAATGGAAATAGGGACGTTCTATTCCATAACCATAATGATAATGATTTTATTTTTTATACCCCGCTCATCTGTCTATGTTGCCCCAGCCACTCTGGGCGGATTCCAACAATATAAAAACATAATAAAACATTTAAAAACTTTCCTATACAGGGCTGCCTTCAGATGTCTTCTAAGGGTTGTATAGTTACTTATTTCCTTGGCTCAGGGGTCACATAACTCCACACCCTTCAACATTTCTCTGATGAAAATAGAGATGCCCTAAGGAAAAGCAGGACATTCCGGGATCAAATCAGAAACTGCAATGGTTTCGGTAAATCTGGGACTGTCCCTAGAAAATAGGGTCACTTGACAGGTCTGCAGATAATGGTTTGCATAGTACAAAATCTTGATGTGACAAACAAGGAGATGCTAATGGATTGCCACCAATACCTCTGTGATCTTGCTGGCTTTGAAGACGAATACACTTCTGATCTATAGAGCTGGTTCCCCAGACACTCTGGGTGGTTCCCAACAGAATATTTAAAAAATGATAAAACATCAAACATTAAAAACTTCCCTAAACAGGGCTCCCTTCAGATGTCCTCTAAAAGTCAAATGCTTGTTTATTTCCTTGACATCTGATGGGAGGGCGTTCCACAGGGCGGACACCACTACCAAGAAGGCCCTCTGCCTGGTTCCCTGTAACTTGGCTTCTCACTGTGAGGGAACCGCCAGAAGGCCCTCGGAGCAGGACCTCAAATGATCAAATGTGTCATTCAAACCAGACCAGTGTATTGCCTCAATGTGCGTCTTTTTAAAGTTATTTTATCAGTAAGTACTTAAATTTAGTATCAACGCGATATGATAGTTACCCTATCATGCCATAGTTGTTGAGAAATAGTAATAGTACCGTAATAAGAATAAGAATATATATATATATATATATATAAGCACAGCAGGAGTTAAGCACAACAGCAGACCAAAGAAGTTATACAGCTAGCACTGGAAAAGTCCTAGGGAAAATAATCTGAAGCAATAAATAAACCCTGACAGCCTAGTATTTATGAAGCATGTGGAGAGACAGGAGAGTAGGAAGAAACACCTGTGGTGAATATAAACAGCTTAAAAGCTTGCAGAAAAAGCGGGTGTCCAGTGTTATTTCAGAGACTTGAGGGCCTCAGAAACAATAAGGTGGGACTTCTTTTCTTTTCTTTTTTTTAACAACGGGGAAAAACAAAATTCAGTTTCATAACATGTATGACAGAAGTCTTGCCTGTTTTGATTCAGCATTATTGTAACTGCTGTGCTTGCAGCTTGGGGCAAAGCTGATTTTATTTGATTACAACAACAATCCTATGCATGTCAGACCCTCCAAGTATCAAAATGTGATAAGGCAGCCTTGCTACATTTGGGGGCCATTTTGTAGGATTATGAGAAGAAGGAGGGACCATGAACAGAGAATTCTCAGAAGCATACTTTCAATGATTCCGTAACTGTTCTGCTGTGATGAACCTGCTGCCATAACTTGGCAATACATGTATAGCTGAATCTCATGCGCAGGAGTCTTCTGTCACCATCCTTTTTAAGTTTTCAATTAGGAAAAAAAAACACTGAAGGTTCTTGCATTACTTATCAGCATGTTCAATTTTAAAACTTCACATAGTCAGAGCTATGCTTTCCTGCTAACCCCTCACAGATCTTTTTGAAAGTCTTAATAAACTATATCTCTGCATTCACCTTCATTTACTACTTGATTCACACATCCCAGTACACTGTCAGATTAATGAAGTACAGTTTCCATTGAAGAAACCATGCTGTTTTAGACCTTATCAGTCACCTCATCCAGATGCTTGATTATTCTGCTTTTAATTAGTGTGTCTACAAGTATACTAGCAGCCAAAGCAATTAGGCTATCTGGACTCTACATCTTTTTTATGACTCCTACAGCCCCTAAATAACACAAACATAACCTAGTTATATCACCCAGCCTTCCAGGATATCAAAGCATTGAATGTTTACTCAGGCTGGAATAAGAGCAGCTATTCAATTTGTATATCTGATTCAGCAACTTTTTTTAAAAAAAAATAAAAGACATCAAGTTGTGATAGAAAATAATGCCAGTCAACCTGCTTCTCTCAAGGAGATGTCAGTTTTGGAGAGAACCCATTATTACCAGGAAGGAGCATACCTTAGGAAATATTATACATTAAACTGAATCTCCTTTTTATCTTCTGTAACAAAAGGATAGTTTGGAGCATCGATTTAACCTATTGACAACTTTGTAGCCATTTGTTGGTAATTTAATGTCAAAGTGCATACTATCTAAAGCATATTAAAATGTAATATTACCCTGATATACTACCATCTGCCATACCACTTCTTCTTTCCATTGGTCAGGGTATGCAGAAAATGGGATGTTGGGTGTCTGCAACTTTTGTCAAAACCCCCAAGTTATAGAATAATAGAATTGTAGAGTTGCAAGGTACCCCAAGCGTCATCTAGTCAACCCCCCTGCAATGCAGGAATCTCAACTAAACAATCCATGACAGATGACCATCTAATCTCAGTGGAAGACTCTCTTCCACTGTCAAACAGCAATTACTGTAAGAAAGTTCTTCCTGATGTTTCGTCAGAATCTTCTTTCTTAGAAGCAACCCTCAGTAGCAAAAGAAAACAAGCTTGTGGTCCAAACCCAGCAGATCCACTCTATCAACGTGGGGCTTGTGGAATGATGAACTGATCCAGGGACCCAATGCTATGCCAACTCTTGCCCTGCCTGCTGCTGTTAATAAAGATTTGGCCTGATTTTATCCCACCACCGTTGCACAGTCTTGATATTTTGCTGGTCTCATGGGTGGCATAATGCGCCTGCCTGGGCAAATATATATGAGCAGAGTCAGCAGTTCACTTTTATAGTTGTATCTGATGTATGGACTAGACACAGATGGCCTCATTTGACTATCATTGCTAAAATTAGCAGTATTATTCATGGGACTGTATAAACTTATAAACGTAACCCAAATTTAAATGCCACAAAATGATGAATCGCACAACAACAAGACGAAAAGCAAAAGTAACAGTTTGGGTTGTTTTGCGTATCATACACCTCAGTGTATTTTGCATAGAAGATTTTCCTACCACCACCAATGTGACACACACACAAATGCAAACAAATGATAGAAGATAGATAGAAAGATAGATAGATAGATAGATAGATAGATAGATAGATAGATAGATGATAGATAGATAGATAGATAGATAGATAGAGATGATAGACAGAGATATATGATAAAGAAGAAGAGGAGGAGGAGGAGTTTGGATTAGACAGACAGACAGACAGACAGACAGACAGACAGACAGACAGATGATAGATAGATGTGTCATTTGCATAAATCTTAGCACAAGGATCATGAGGCATAGGAAGAAACATCGAAGCCAACCTTTTCAAAGTCAGAATATTTGATTATCTAGCTTGGTATTGCCAACACTGACCGGGAATTGCTTTCAGTTGTTTCAGACATGAGTCTTTCCAAGTTCCAGTGATTGGCCAGAGTGCAGAACAGGGCATTTTATGCTGTGGCATCAATTTTACGGAGTGGAGATCAGGTGGGGTGCATTTTCAGATTCCTGAAGACTTTTCTGTTTACATTGGCATCTGATAACGATGGTGTTGGTGGTGGTGCTGCAATTATGTTTTATTATCTAGGTGCTTTTAACTCTTGAAAAAATAATAAAAATATTTTGAACAGCTTTGAGGTTTTATAAATAAAAGTGGTGCATTTTTTATTATAATAATAATAATAATAATAATAATAATAATAATAATAATAATAATATATGGATAAATAATAGCCGGTGATTTCTCTTTCTCCCTTGTTGTGGAATTCTTCACTTTGAGGTTTGTTGTCATTTTTAAAAATAATAATAATAATTAAAAACACATTTATTCAAAGGTTACACTTCAACTTTGTCCATTGTGCTAATACCACAGAATAATCACTCTAATCCTCAGTCCTTCATCACTGTAATGTTGGCTCGCTAAGTACTCTCAATAGCAACCCAACTACCAATCTGGTTTACAGTCATACCTCATGTTACGTCCGTTGCAGGTTACGTCTTTTCGGGTTGCGCTCCACGCCAAACCCAGAAGTACCAGAATGGGTTACTTCCAGTTTCGGCACGTGCGCATGCGCGGAAATGCTAAATTGCTCTTTGCGCATGCACAGAAGTGCCAAACCACAACCCACACGTGCGCAGACGCAGGTTGCGAACGCTGCAGGTTGCGAACGTGCCTCCTGCACGGATCACGTTCACAACCCAAGCATCCACTGTACTAGACATTTTCAGTCAATTGACAAACAATAAACAGGCAACAGATAGAAAAGCATAAATAAATAAACTCTTGTGCAAAAATGGTGTCTCATCACCTTCATTTCCCTGCTTTCATTTCTAGCTTAACTATTATTTATGCTTTAGCCCATTTCTCTGGACCAGAGTGCCTCCATTATCCAACACACCCTTCTCTCTTAATATCATATTTTCCTCATAATGAGGTGCTGGAAGTTTGGAAGTTCTAATAAATCTATATCCACAATTGTCAGGTCCGGTTCTGCCTTTTTAGGAAAAAGCAATTTTGGACTTCGAAAACATTTTTCATACGCATAAGCCAACCTTCACATTTTTAAAACAAAGTTATTATACGCTATGCTAATTGGTTGTCTTTCATGAGATGCTCCATACTTCAAAGTTAATTAGAATTACTGTACTACATGCTGTTTGAATAACATTTTCTTCTAAGTTGTACTGCAGGATGCATGACACTTTGAGGAAGCTGCTCGGACAAGTCTAATGAGGATTCCGTGTACATGTGTGCTTACCATTGATTTGTGGGAGATGCACCCTCCTTGTTAACATTTTTAATTGTCTAGCATGAGAAGCAAGTATTGGGATTTCTGCTTAGTATACTACAACCTGCTTAAGACTCTAATTATGCCCAAAGAAACTAGGGTATACTCATTTTTACCCCAAGTGACAGGACCAATTAAAAGCAAACCCAAAACCATGATATGCTCACGGGTGGGGAAAGTATGAGTTGGAAAACATAGCTCTCAGCATTGACATCGTGTACTCTGGTTGAATGGGATGCAGGTGGCGCTGGGGTCTAAACCACTGAGCCTCTTGGGCTTGCCGATCAAAAGGTCGGCGGTTCGAATCCCCATGACAGGGTGAGCTCCCATTGCTCTGTCCCAGCTCCTGCCAACCTAGCAGTTCAAAAGCATGCCAGTGCAAGTAGATAAATAGGTACCGCTCCAGGGGGAAAGTAAATGGCATTTCCGTACGCTGCTCTGGTTTCGCCAGAAGCGGCTTAGTCATGCTGGCCACATGACCTGGAAAAACTGTCTGCGGACAAACGCCGGCTCCCTCGGCCTGTAAAGCAAGATGAGCGCCACAACCCCAGAGTCGTCTGCGACTGGACTTAACTGTCAGGTGTCCTTTACCTTTACCTTTTTTTTTACTCTGGTTGAATATTTAGGAAATAACCCAACAAACAAGAAGCTGGTGTAAAGCAAGCCAGCATAAATTAAGCCAAAGTAAAAGTTACACCACATCCAAAATCCAGCAAGCAATAGTCTGTCTAAGCCTGGCAGTGGGGAAAAACCTTTAAGAGAGTGTTGGGGGGCAGATCCTATGACACATTCTACTGTGATTAACAGTTTAGGATGGAGCAGTTGTGTACCAAGGCCCCGTGACTCACAGTTCCCTAGTGATTAATAAATACACAGACATGAGTATTTAGGTTTATGTGATAAAATAGGCCACAACTATATTTTTTACAGATGTGAGCAGTTTAGCTTAGGCATTGGGTGAAGCCAGGCTATATCTCAACTCCTGCCCATCCGCAGGGAGTTCATCTAAGGGTAAACCACCAGAAGGGGGAGCCCTATGACTTACATCAAAGAGGGGCACCCTGAGGGGTCTCCTTTGGGGTTGTGGCAAGGCTCTAGTCCATGTCCGGACATTGGACAGGATGCACAGCCCCGGATCCCTTTAACAGAATACCCTTAATGAGGAGGGACAGGCAGAGGCTACAACAGGCACCCCCAAACTTCGGCCCTCCAGATGTTTTGGACTACAATTCCCATCTTCCCTGATCACTGGTCCTGTTGGCTAGGGATTATGGGAGATGTAGGCCAAAACATCTGGAGAGCTGCAGTTTGGGGATGCCTGGCCTACAACCTCCCCTCCATCCAAACAAAGGCTTACCCAATGCCTAACCTCACAAAGTTGTGATTATTGCTACAAGGTAAGCAAAAACCAAATGGCTGGAGCCAATCGCCCAGTGGGGAAAAAAATCCTACCCGGCCCCAACAATATGGTGGCCAACATTTGTCCATGTGAAAGTTGGGTCGTACCAATGCATAAAAAAGAGGGTGGGTGGTTTGGGAACTCCAGTGAAGGGGTGAAAGAGTACAGTCCTCCAGCCATGCCACAGTTTAAATTTCCTGCAGCCATGCCCTTTGCTGGCACTGATTGGCCATTGAAGCAATGCTGGGTGTGATGCAGCCAGTTGGCCACGAGGGGGGCATTAACGTCCCGCCCCCAAGCCGGATCGCTTCAGGGACCCAGGTCTCTGGCCGCAACACCGCCCACCAAGAAAGGTGAGCAGACATCTCCAATTAAACTGACTGCTGTTCAGCCAGCATTAGGGGTACGTACCTGCCCCCCCCCCATTGAGGGTGTCAAGTGGGCTGCAGGGGATGGCGGTCCACTCAATATTGGGGGGGTCAGCCCCCTACCCACAAATATTGATATTAATATGTTCACATATCCATTCCATTTCAATGTGTTACTTCTGTAGACATATTTGCAGAGGACTCTCATATCACCTTCCAGCTGCTTTTCAAATCGCTCCACCTGCACCCCTACCAAGCTAACCCAGGACAAGCTGTTTTACTATGCCAGTGTGTATGTGTGAGTGATAGGTGATAGACAGACAGACAGACAGACAGACAGGCTTTTCTTTTCTGCAATTGTTCTTCCAAACAATTTGATAGTCAGGTGAGTTTCTCAGCCTTCCCTGTGGAAATGGTTATTATCCCTGCCATTTACTAGAACACCTGCTCCTTGCACACCAAATCAGCATGCAAAACTCAGAGGTGACCATTTAAATAAAGCACAGGTGTCTCCAAATTCACAGGCCACCAATCCCTCTTGGGCTGTTAATATAGCTGCAGCTCCATTCTGGCAGGCAAACCAAGATGGCTTATATATACCGTTCAACCTTTTGTGCTACCTCAGTTAAAAAAAGAAAAAGAAATTAATAAAATCAGCTCAGAAGTGCCACACAAGTCTCTGAAAGAGATTTCTCCCCAAGGACATGGTTCTTTGGCAGCCTGCCATTCTCCTTGTTTTTGCTATTATTATTTTTCTTCATCAGCTGCCATCACAATATAACATATATCGTCTTAGACTTTGGAGTGCTTTGGAATATTATTCAAAATGAAGAGGCAGCAGAGTGGATAGTACCACTGCAGATGGCATGCAAGGGGCTTCATTAAAAAATAAAATAAAGGCAGCCCCAAATTTTCAATATAAAAGCAATATTTCCGTGTAGTAAACAAGTGTTACAAGAAGGAAGATTTGGAGTAGCCTTTTTCCTGAAGTACTAGTTGAACTTCTGCACACAGCTGCATTTTCTTTACATGACAAAATAGATCTTTGGTATGAATGAAGTGACGCAGTTGAGAACTCTGCCACATTTCAATGCAATCATATACAGTACATTGGGTATTGAATTGCAGTCTTTGTTATCACTACATTCGGTGCAAAAAAAATTGTCTTCTGCTGGTTCTGGGAAAGGTCTTGCTGCATTATGTATTTATTTGTGGACTGCTGAATGAGAAAAAGCAAGGGGGAAAGGGTATAGGTAGATAAATGTTTATGAATTAAGTAGGGAAGTCCAGATACTTAGGATTTATGGTCGAAACTCTCAGATCTCTTCCTGTACTTTCATTGGGTATGCTGGAGCATTTGTGGGTTTATCTAAGGTCAGAGAACACAAAAAGAAAGCTCAAACTGTGGTTAACTTTATTCTGGAGATTGCAATGTTACAAGACACTGGGCTCAGGGTTTGTCCAGCAGGCTTATTCTCCAAACTAGAGATTTCAAGATGAAGAATTGTTTTAACCTCAACAACAGGCGGGGGGGGGGGGGGATGACACTTGGTGGTGTGATGGTCAAAATTGAGCACAAAGGGTTTAAAGAATCACTTCAAAATAATAGGCTTAAAAGATAACTCCGTTTGGAATAAAATAAAATAAAATTCCTTCCAGTAGCACCTTAGAGACCAACTAAGTTTGTATGAACTTTCGTGTGCATGCACATTCCGTTTGGAATGAGGGGTGTAAGAAGGAATCACTTTCCATTCCACCTATTGCATGCAGCAGTGTTTCTGTTATGCTGCAGTTCAACTTCCACCAGACGTCTCTGTGGCAGAATTCCACTGTGGCAGAATTCCATAATTCCATAAATCATGTTGTCATTACTTGATTGCATTCCATTCATTTCAGTGTGAAGGAAACACAATGCAAATAGCACTGTGGACTGAAAGCAACAACAGCAAATACCAATCACATTCATGGGACTGATTTGCATCATGACACAAATAGGTGAACATCAGCAATTTACACTTCCATCTTCATTTTCAACTGAATTCTTCAACTGCCCAAGTTACAAACCAACATGAAGTATTTCAGTGGCTAAATAAACACAGAGCTCTCCAAAGTACCAGCTAGTGCTCCCCAGGAAAAAAAAAATCCTAAAATGATCATATTAAGTTTGTTGGGTTGCCTTAACAGAGCTTTCACTGAAACAATCATATTGAATATGATTGGGTCTAGGTAATATATCAGGGTCTGGGTAAGTTCATATGGAAAGAGGCTCTCCAGCTCTATGTGTTGTATTTTACTTATCAACTGCTTCTTTTCCAGATTCCCCCGCCCCCCCAAAAAAAACCCATCACAGTAACTGCCTGTCAGTAGAGTGAGCTGAAAAATGGCAAAGGATATGAAAGCTAGAATAACCAGTGGAGAACTCAAGCAAACACCTTCCTTCCTTCCTTCCTTCCTTCCTTCCTTCCTTCCTTCCTTCCTTCTTTTTTTTAAACAACAAATTGTATTCACCCTCTATATGTGTATGCTTAGGAGGGCAACAATAAGTGGAAAGGTTGAACATGAGGATATGATAAAATTAGGAACTGCATTCTCTGTAGTAAAATATCTTCCTGACTTACATCTATTCAGAAGCAAAAATAAAAATAAAAAAAATTCCAGCACTGACAGGCCCTTTGCCCTGATAGATTATTTCTGATGGCTTCAGGCCTGTTGTCAACAAGAGGGCAGTTATCACTGTCATAAAATTGCTGCACTATGGAAGCAAAACCGATGTAGAATTCATTTGCTGTTTAGCCACTGGAAGGCTCCAAACCTCTTACCATTTGCTCCACAATGGTCCCATTGCATAGGCTCAAGGTCCAATATGGTTCTCTAAATCATCCAAATGAGGATATATCGGTAGCTGATTTTTCAGTCTATATAGCTCGACCAGTAGACATCCTTTAAAAAAAGAAGAATATATTATAAGAAAGAGTTCTAGGATAACTGAAAAGTCAGTATTCAACTGAAAGCATTCAGCATAGTCAACCATTTCCATAAAAAGAACTATTTTAAAAGAATTATATTCCAGTATACCCCCTTGTTTAAATTCATTTGCATGTGAAAAATGGCAGATATAATCTGGGTGAAATGTTAGATTCTGTTGCTTAGACCCAACAGCTCCAATGAATGCAACCTGAATAAGTTCTTAACATGAAAGTATGATTGTCTTTTAATTTCATGCTTTGTAAAATAACAAAACATTTAAAAAAACTATGAAGGGGGAAATTATCATGTGCCTTGTTTTTTAATGTAATCAACTGAAGTGATATACATATTATGTTTCACTTGAGACAATTGAAACTTGTTATAAAATTATATGTGCTGATGCACCTTGGAGATAGGTGTGTCAGAATATTTAGCTATTCCTGCATTTTTCTCAATTATTTTTTAAACCGGTCACTTGATGAACAATTTGCTAGATTTCCATATCATTAGTCCCCTTAAATGCATATATGATTTAGTACAGTTATGTGAAAGAAAGCAAATTATTATACACTTACATGTCTTTTCCCCAACAAACGTTTGGCAAAAGCTATATTTATTTCCAATACTGAGGACACTAAAGAGCATTTAGTGTTCTCAATAAAGTTTTGTTACTCATGGCCAAGTTTTCAAGACGAGTTGACTTTTTACTGTTCTGCTCTAAAATCAGTTACAAGATAATGAGAGGTGCACAGAAAAATATTGATCCAATAATTAAAATCCCAGCACATTTCAGGATATAAGGTTATTTCTTGTTACTTAATTGTTTCAAAAGACTCAGCCCTGATATTAAAAACAGATTTTGAATTTGGCACTGGCCAAATAATCTTTTTCATATTCCTTTTATTGGTTTTCTGTTCATCCCCCCATACCCCTTACATAGTTTCATGTTAACATATTTTACAATTTACCGTGTTTCTCATATTTTAAGGCATCCCTACAAAATAAGGCATGGCAGGATTTTCAAGACCTAGCGAAATATAAGGCGTACCCCGAAAATAAGACATGCTGGTATGGCAGGGCACGCCATGCCAAGTCCCAACCCAGCGGGACCCGGCAAAGGTCTGTGAGGGCGGCTCTGGGAAGCGAGGAAGGAGCAGGCAGCGGCCGACAGCAAGAACCTTCCGCGAGGGAAAACGGGACGTCATGCCCAGGCGAGAGACAGGAGGAGGAAGAGGGCAGCGGCGGCAGCAGCTGCAAGCAGGGACCCAGACAAGGAGGCAGCCGGGAGCGCGAGAGGGAGCGCAGCCGGAGCCGGAGGGCGAGGAGGAGCCTCTGGCGTGGGGAAGCCGGAGGGCGGGCAGGCAGGCCGGGCGGCTGTGACGGGGCAAAGGATCCGCCGGTGGGAGCTGGGAAGGAGGAGGAAGTGATGCGTGTTCCGGCTCCTCGTGTACTGCAGCGCGGCAGCTCCGCCCGGCCTGGCTCCTCCTTCCCTGGCGTGCGCTGTGCTCGCGCTGTGCTGCTCTCCCGCCGTCTCTTCCGGCTTTGTTGGTTCCCGCTCAGTCGGGGCTCGGCAAAGCGCGCACTTTGCCAAGCCCCAACGGAGCGGGAGCCGGCAAAGGCAGCAGCGCGCGCTTTGCCAAGCTCTAAGCCGGCGGCGGGACGCAGCAAGAGCTGCAGCGTGCACAGCTTGGAGCCCCAACCCGGCAGGACCCAGCAGCGTGCCCTGCTGAAGCGCCAACAAAGTGCACAGCAGCCAGTTCCGGGCGCCGAGTCACAGCAGAAAGAGGAGGTACCGTAATTTTTTTTAAAAAATAAGACATCCCCGAAAATAAGCCACAGGCTTATTTTCTTGAGTAAAAATGAATATAAGACATGACTTATAATATGAGAAACACGGTACATTTTTTCCCTTCATTAATACACTTCTTATTTCAAAAAATGCATTTCACAATACATCAAATTTAACATTTGTGTTATCATATCATTCCTTTTGTTGACTTCCATTCTTCCTTTGCTGTTTATTTGTTTCAAGTTTGTCTTGCGCATTGTTTAAGCCTTTACAACATGTTATCTGGGATATATATACCGTGTTAATGCTTTATTTGCTTTTCCCTCCTTGTTAAGCCTCATTGTTTATATATTTATATAATTGTCAAATATCAACACATTATACCATTTGTTTCGGCTCTACTGATCTTATCTTTTTTGAGTTTCGTATTGTTTTCTCAATATCCTCCATGAATTTCTTCCATTCCCTGTCAAATACTTCGTCCCCTTGATGTCTAATTTTCCCTGTTAATCTGGCTATTCCTGCATATTACGTTATTTTTTGCCGCCAGTCTTCTATTGAAGGTATTTTGTGTTGCTTCCATACCTGAGCCAACAACAGTCTTGCACCTGTTGTGGCATACAAGAAAAAAATTGGGTCATTCTTTTTAACATCTTCAGCTACCATCCCCAGCAAGAAAGCTTCCGGTCTTTTCTTAAAATTATATTTAAAGATATATTTATTACATCCCTGAGAGGGGTTGTGCCATCTGGGTGTTGGACATAGCATGTCCCCCGGCTTTCCTCCATTCCAGGTGTTCACTCTAGGCTGACCTATGATGGAGCTCTGGTTCAGCGCTACCTGCAACGGTGCAAGGAGCTAGTCGAACCAGAGCCTATGCAACCACTCACTTGATTGTAATCAATAAAGTTGTGGTCTAAATTCTGCCAAAAACCAAACCAAAAATTGAGTCTTGTCTGAATTTATTTATAGGGGGAGGTTTAAAGGTCTAAACACATAAAAGGCACCCACAATATAGTTTGAGTGCTCATTTTGGAGCCAGCATCTTAATAAATCCATCATTATTGTCTAATATGGCCCAGATGCTGAAGGGTACTCCCTTAAGGAGTCCGGGGGCGTGGCCATGTCTGAAGCCGTGGTAGGTGAGGGCCTAAGGCACGCCCCCTAGCGGTGGCCCCAGGGTGAGTTCCTAGTTGATCTGCATCACAGGGCTCACCCAACGGTGGTTAACCCTTCACAGACTGCCAGCAGAGCGGACTGGAGTCGGATATAGGCGGTTAGATCCAATACCTAAGCCAATACCGCTCTACATCCGTAATCAATAAAGTTGTGGCCTTTTACACCCATTAACCTTATGCAATTTGTCCAGTGCCTTTATTTATTCTGGGAGGGATCGGGGTATTGCCACACAAAAGGCACCCGCAATATAGTGTGGGTGCTCATTTTGGAGGCAGCATCTTAATAAATCCATCATCATTGTCTAATATGGCCCAGAATACAGAAATGTGGGTGTGAGCATGTTCACTGACAAAAGTAGAATAGTTGTAAAGGTTTTGGGTGGTTTCCATTCCCCAACTACATCTTGCTCGGTGGATCCACTGAAATGAATGAACAAACAGTGCTAGTGTTAGTTATAAATCCTGTGACATGGGAGTAGGCAGTTGGTATTGTGAAAGAAGTTGCTTCAGCTGAATATCTGTGATAAATTATTTACTCTGTGCTCTCTCTCCCCCTTCACCTTCCATCATCATATAATTTAAACTAACATCAGCAGAAGTCCTGAGTGGTCAGGCCAAGAAATATTGTAATGGTGCCATGGGTTAAAGGAAGAGGGGCAACAAGCAGAAGGCCATTTTAAAGGACCTACATTTTAATGCTAAAAGGGTATCTTATGCTTGAAAACTTTATAGAGGTGAGCCATAAGTTTTTTATACAAAGGTTGGAAAAGTGTCAGGAACTTGGGCAGGAGACAATGCAGAGCTTTTTTCTATGTTCCGCATTAAAATTTATGCCTTTTGAAAGTTATCCCAGATGTACTTAAAACAAAAATCTCCTTTCTTTGTTGAGTAGGATATGTACATCCAAGTAATATACAGCACTCTTTTTCAGTGCAGAAAGATGAAGCTTCCTTATGCTAATTTGCTGATTTATTGCCCCAATTACCTATATTGGAAGAATGATTTTCTTCCTTGCTTGCTCTATTGTATAAGCAGTGCCTGCCTCTCTGATATCTAAAAGTTCAATTTTCTTGAAACAGTAATACTTTCAAGAAAATAAGAAACTTTGGCATGTTGCAGGCACAGAAAATGCAGCTACTGTAAATGCAATTGTTTAGGCACAACAGAATGATTATTAACTGAATTTTTTCACATTGTAGAATGATCTCACAAATGTCTGAAATCTGAGGTTAATCTACAGACATTCTTACGATACAGAATGTGGGGAAATAGCAAGAAAAAATTATTTATTTTCTTTTCTTTTTACGGGTGCTAAGGATTGCTCCCTTTCATATAGTATTTTTGTTCTAATGATATTATTTACTGTTTTTATGTTGTACACCACTTAGTGGTTTTGTTTTGTTTTTTTAAGCGGTTTAAAACAAAATATTTATAAAACTCAAAATGCATTTTTAAAGCATAGGTATTAATTCTATTTATATATGTATATTTGGATTTTTGGCAGGGGAAATGGCACAAAAGGTTTTGGAACACGACTTATATTGTGAAAATCTCCATGCAGTGCACATTTATTGGTTGAGGGATTTATTGGTTGAGAGAAGACATGCATATACTAGCATGCCTTTGTCTAGGACAATCATGATTGTGCTACAAAGTATTTGAGAACTCTGGTGTGTGACAAATGAGTTTGATTCTGTTCGTTGCATGAATTCAGCATTCGGATTTGAATGCACAGGGCCGGAAGTGGCTCATTGGATGAGGCAGAAGTGCTGGGCTCACTTCCTGGCAAACAGATTGCTATTGCTTGCCAGGGGGGGGGGGTGGGCAAGGGAGAGGCGAATTTAGGGGAGAACAACCAGTTTGGTTGTCTTTGTCCATGGAGTTTTCTTGGCAGGGATACTGGAGTGGCTTGCCAGTTCCTTCTCCAGGTGGATCACGTTTAGTCAAAACTCTCCACTATGACCTGTCCATCTTGGGTGGCCCTGCATGGCATAGCTCATAGCTTCTCTGAGTTATTCAAGCCCCTGAGTTATTCAAGACAGGAGTGCCTGGCGTGCTATGGTCCATGGGGTCACGAAGAGTCGGACACGACTAAACAACAACAACAACCAGTTTGGTCACACTGGGTGCGGAACCTTGGGGGTGCCGCAGGGAGTACCACAACTTTGGTTTAGAATGGAAGGTGAGAATCATAGAATCATAGAATCATAGAATCATAGAGTTGGAAGAGACCACAAGGGCCATCCAGTCCAACCCCCTGCCAAGCAGGAAACACCATCAAAGCATTCCTGACAGATGGCTGTCAAGCTTCTGCTTAAAGACCTCCAAAGAAGGAGACTCCACCACACTCCTTGGCAGCAAATTCCACTGCCGAACAGCTCTTACTGTCAGGAAGTTCTTCCTAATGTTTAGGTGGAATCTTCTTTCTTGTAGTTTGAATCCGTTGCTCCGTGTCCGCTTCTCTGGAGCAGCAGAAAACAACCTTTCTCCCTCCTTTATATGACATCCTTTTATATATTTGAACATGGTTATCATATCACCCCTTAACCTTCTCTTCTCCAGGCTAAACATACCCAGCTCCCTAAGCCGTTCCTCATAAGGCATCGTTTCCAGGCCTTTGACCATTTTGGTTGCCCTCTTCTGGACACGTTCCAGCTTATCAGTATCCTTCTTGAACTGTGGTGCCCAGAACTGGACACAATACTCCAGGTGAGGTCTGACCAGAGCAGAATACAGTGGTACTATTACTTCCCTTGATCTAGATGCTATACTCCTATTGATGCAGCCCAGAATTGCATTGGCTTTTTTAGCTGCTGCATCACACTGCTGACTCATGTCAAGTTTGTGGTCAACCAAAACTCCTAGATCCTTTTCACATGTACTGCTCTCAAGCCAGGTGTCTCCCATCCTGTATTTGTGCCTTTCATTTTTTTTGCCCAAATGTAGTACTTTACATTTCTCCTTGTTAAAATTCATCTTGTTTGCTTTGGCCCAGTTGTCTAATCTGTTAAGGTCATTCTGAAGTGTGATCCTGTCCTCTGGGGTGTTAGCCACCCCTCCCAACTTGGTGTCATCTGCAAACTTGCTCAGGATTCCCTCAAGCCCATCATCCAAGTCATTGATAAAGATGTTGAACAAGACTGGGCCCAAGACAGAACCCTGTGGCACCCCACTAGTCACTACTCTCCAGGATGAGGAGGAGCCATTGATGAGCACCCTTTGGGTTCGGTCAGTAATCCAGCTACAAATCCACTGAATGGTAGCATTGTCTAGCCCACATTTTACCAGCTTCTTTACAAGAATATCATGGGGCACCTTGTCAAAGGCCTTGCTGAAATCAAGATAGGCTACATCCACAGCGTTCCCTTCATCTACCAGGCTTGTAATTCTGTCAAAAAATGAGATCAGATTAGTCTGACATGACTTATTTTTCAGGAACCCATGCTGACTTTTAGTGATCACAGAGTTTCTTTCTAGGTGCTCACAGACTGTTTGCTTAATGATCTGCTCTAGAATCTTTCCTGGTATTGATGTCAGGCTGACTGGGCGGTAATTGTTTGGGTCCTCTCTTTTCCCCTTTTTGAAAATAGGGACAACATTTGCCCTCCTCCAGTCTGCTGGAACTTCGCCTGTTCTCCAGGAATTTTCAAAGATTATTGCCAGTGGTTCTGAAATCACCTCTGCCAGTTCTTTTAATACTCTTGGATGTAGTTCATCTGGCCCTGGAGACTTGAATACATCTAAACTAGCCAAGTATTCTTGTACTACCTCCTTACTTATTCTGGGCTGTGTTTCCCCTGCTGAATCATCTGCTCCATATTCTTCAGGTCGGGCGTTGTTTTCTTTCTTGGAGAAGACAGAGGCAAAGAAGGCATTGAGGAGTTCTGCCCTTTCTCTGTCCCCTGTTTGCATTTCACCATCTTCTCCTCTGAGTGACCCCACTGTTTCCTTGTTTTTCCTTTTGCTACGGACATACCCATAAAAGCCCTTTTTGTTGCTTTTAACCTCTCTGGCGAGCCTGAGTTCATTCTGTGCTTTAGCTTTTCTGACTTTGTCTCTACACGTGCTGGCTATATGTTTGAATTCCTCTCTGGAGATTTCCCCCCTTTTCCATTTTTTGTACATATCCCTTTTAAATCTTAACTCAGTCAAAAGTTCTTTAGATAGCCAGCCTGGCTTCTTTAGGCACCTTCCATGTTTCCGTCTCATTGGTATTGCCTGAAGTTGTGCTTTTAATATCTCCCTTTTAACAAACTCCCAACCATCATGAACTCCCTTCCCTTTTAGTATTACTGTCCATGGGATTCCACCCAGCGTTTCCCTAAGTTTTCTGAAGTCGGCTTTCTTAAAGTCTAGAATTTGGACCTTAGTATGCTTGGTTGCTCCTTTCCGCTGGATAATAAACTCCAGAAGAGCATGGTCACTCCCACCTAATGATCCTGCCACTTCTACCCCACTAACCAAGTCATCACTATTGGTTAGGACCAGATCTAAAATGGCTGATCCTCTTGTTGCTTCTCCCACTTTCTGGACAATGAAGTTGTCTGCAAGGCCAGTGAGGAATCTGTTCGACCTTATGCTCTTGGCTGAGTTTGACATCCAACAAATATCAGGATAGTTGAAATCCCCCATTACTACTATCTCACTTCCTTTGGAATGCTTGGCCATCTGTTCCAGGAAGGCATCATCTGTGTCCTCAGTTTGGCTTGGGGATCTATAGTAAACTCCCACAATGAGATCACTGTTGTTTTTCTCTCCCTTAATTTTGACCCAGATACTCTCAATTTGGCTTTGAAGTTTTAAATCCTGGATCTCTTCACAGGTATACATATCCCTAACATATAAAGCTACTCCTCCTCCTTTCCTGTTTGGTCTATTTCTCTTAAATAGATTGTATCCCTCTATTACTACATTCCAGTCATGAGACTCATCCCACCAGGTTTCAGTGATGCCTATTATGTCATATTTAGTTTGCTGTACCAAGAGCTCAAGTTCATCTTGTTTATTTCCCATGCTCTGTGCATTAGTATACAGACATTGAAGACCGTTGATCATTCCCCCATGTCTCTTATTTAAGGATATTTTCGTCCCACCACTAGGTCTGCATGCTGCTTGCTCCATTTGGTCCTTGACATTTGGATGATCATCTTCAGCATTTGATAGACTCCTACCTTCAGGACCACTGTCTCCCTCCCCCACATAAGTCAGTTTAAAGCCCTCCTGATGAGGTTTTTGAGTTTTGTGGCAAAAACATTCCTCCCAACTTTTGTGAGGTGCAGTCCATCACTTGCCAGAAGTCCATCTTCAAGAAACTGCAGACCGTGATCTAGGAATCCAAACCGTTCCTGTTTGCACCATTTGCGAAGCCAGTTGTTCACTTCCCCTATTTTTCCCTCTCTCCCTGGGCCATGTCGTTCAACTGGGAGGACAGAAGAGATGACAATTTGTGCATCTAATTGCTTCAACTTCCTGCCCAGAGCCTCATAATCATTTTTGATCTTCTGTAAGCTATGGCTTGCAGTGTCATTGGTTCCCACATGCACCAAAAGGAAGGGGTATTTGTCGGTGGGTTTTATGATTCCTTGCAGCCGTTCTGTTACATCTTTGATCTTGGCCCCAGGTAGACAGCACACCTCTCGAGACATCTTGTCAGGCCCACAGATCACTGCTTCTGTACCCCTCAGTAGGGAATCCCCAATCACCACTACACGCCTCTTCATAGGCTTGGTTGGGATTCTTCTATGTGCTGTCCCTTCCAAGGTTACCTGCATATTTCCAGAGGACTGACTTGGTTGCTCGTCTTCATATTCCTCATCAACTGTGATGAGGGAGAGATCCTCAGGTGGAGTCTGTTCCTCGTCTTCCATGAGCACTTCAAAACGGTTGTGTAATTCTAAGCACTCAGAGCGATCCCTGGGCCTTCTACTTCTATGAGTCACGTTCCTCCATACATCTGGCTGCTGTGTTGGGGAACTGACCTCCTCCTCAGGGAGATCCCCTGTCTCCTCCTTGGTGCAGACAGTGTGCTCTGCTGCATCCAAGAAAAGCTCCAGCTCTTTAATTCTCTGGAGCGTAGATACACGCCCCTGAAGCTGCTGCACCTTCTCTTCCAGAAGGGCAACCTTGTTTTCCAGTAGGGCAACCAACTTGCAATTGTTGCAGGTGTAGCTACCCACATCCTTTGGCAAGAAAACAAACATTGCACAGGAATTGCAGGTGACAATGGTTGTTCCCTCCACCTCCATCTTGAAAACCTTGAGGTCAAGGGGGAAAGAGGAAGAGGCCTAGGTCCCCCCTAACAAACGTATGAGATTTGCTGCCCTAGGTCAAAAAGATGGGTCACCCAGATCCAAGAGGCAGATCCAAGAGGCAGCAGCCCTTCTGCTCCTTCCTCAGTTGCTGCACTCCAAGCTCTGACTAGCTCCGCCCACAGCTAATCACCTGAACTTCCTGACTCACACTTCTAGGTGAAAGGTCACAGCCAGAAACAAACAAGGTCACAGCCAGAAACAAACACCCACACAAGCCTGGACAGTCACCCAAATCCAAGAGGCAGCAGCCCTTCTGCTCCTTCCTCAGTCGCTGCACTCCAAGCTCTGAGAAGCAGGGGCACTGAATTTTGGCACCACGCAGGGTGCTGCTGAAATTTGAGATCCCAAGGTCTCCCACCGGGCAAGGCAGCAAGGTCTCTGCAATGCTAACGTACCTGCAGAGCCAATTCAGTACTCCTGTTGCTGGGTTTGCCCCGTGTCAGAATCATCACCACTGCCTCACCCTTCTTACGGAAAGCAGCAGCCAGGAAGCTAACATAGCAGCTTTTCTCCACCCAGTGAACTGCCTCTGTTTAGGGCTATAAATGAAGTGAAAGTTTGAACCATAGGGAGGTTCCTTTTTCACACACATGAATCAGGCCCACAAGAGCTAATGATGTGTTCCATTGTCAGCTATTTCAACCAGGAATGAAAGGTTAAACCAAGGCATTTTGCTGTCTGATGGGGAATGCTAAGGTGGCTCCCCCAGCCCCATCCCATTGCAGGCATTTTCAAGGAACGGTGATGAAAAATTCAACTGGACTAGCAGTTGAATCTTGCTCAAACTCCGGTAGTATCCTCCAAATCAATGGAGAGTAGCAGGCTAGCTTAGGGGGACACAAGGCAGTCTGTGTGGCATGGATAGCTCTGTCCTCCAATGGCTTGTCAATCCCCCCCCCCATGCCTGCTGCCTGGGGGATCAACCTCACTGTCTGGACAACCAACTTTTTATGGTTGTAATTAAAAATTGGCAAAGCCAGACACCAGAGAGACCACCTTCAGAGACTAATCAAATTCCCAAATTGGGAAATGAGAGATTGCCAGTGACTATATGCAAATATGGGACGCGGGTGGCACTGTGGTATAAACCACTGAGCTTAGGGCTTGCCAATCAAAAGGTTGGCAGCTTGAAACCCTGCAACGGGGCGAGCTCCCATTGCTCGGTCCCAGCTCCTGCCAACCTAGCAGTTTGAAAGCACATCAAAGTGCAAGTAGATAAATAGGTACCACTCTGGTGGGAAGATAAATGGCATTTCTATGCACTGCTCTGGTTTGCCAGAAATGGCTTAGTCATGCTGGCCACATGACCCCTGGCTCCCTCGGCCAACAACGCGAGTTGAGCACCGCAACTCCAGAGCCGTTCGCGACTGTACCTAATGGTCAGGGGCCCCTTTACTGCAAATATATAAATACTATTCAGTTATTATTAAGTGCTAAAAAGATTTTTGACATTATTATGTAGCAGGTGTGTGTGTGTGTGTGTGTGTGTGTGTGTGTGTGTGTGTGTGTACACACACCTTAAAATTTTGATAATGGAAAGGACAGATGGAAAGGACAGATGAAATCCACACAGAGTAATCCTGTCATTTTAGAGCTGGAGGATGATAACATTGCAGGAGAATGCTATTAATACAGGTACATCTGAGAACTGCACCTGACAAGAAACAGATGACAATTCCTAGCCACTGGATTATAGCACTTCTCCAGATCTTCGGGAATAGCTGGGGACAGGGTTTTTTTTCTCATTCTGCAATACCTATGGATGTGACTTCTCCACTAGTGATGGCTGTGGCTTTGAAGTGTTGCAACAGGAGGAATCAAAAGGTTCACCCACAGCATACAAATCATGCTTGCCAAAGAAGATGAATAAATTCTTCCATTTACACAAAAGCACATCCAAAAAGGTATAGCAGCAGAAGAGCAGACATGGTAATGATGGACATTTTTTTTCTCAGGGATGCAGGTGACTGTTAAACTTCGTTTGTTGTGACAACAGCAGATGCCGAAACAAAATCACAAGACCTGAAAGCCACACACCCTGGAAAGGAGACACAAGCCAGTCACATTTAATACAAACTAATCCACGGTTTAGATGTGAAACTGATGCACACTCAATTCTTGCCTCTCTAGAGATGTTCCAAGCAGCTGACATCACATTTAAAAGATGCTTATCATGTGTCCATGTTGATCACAGGTCCATTTCATTTTCATATTTATATCTTCCTTCCAGGCTGTAGCAGATCAGAAGGCAGAAACAATAAAGTGATAATCTAGTTGGTAAATAATGAAAGAAACCCAGAAATCAGCATCTGTAAAACAGAACACTCAAATACTTCCATCAAAACAAGATATATTCCACTACAATATGAAACAATGCCAACTTTAGTAGGGATCCCAGGTGAGAGCTGTCTCTAGGAGTCACTCTGTATTCTACATGTTCTGACTGTAGTTTTTGTAGCTGCTATCTTATTGTATTGTGGAAAAACCTTAATAAAAATATATGTTTATGAAACACTGCCAGCTTTAACTCTAATTTTTTTTCCGGTGGGGTTGAGTGTCATGGATTGGCTGGATGCTGAGAAGTGTTGAGAGTCACCAGCTTGGGGAAGCCCCAATTGAACCCCCAGGCTCAGAGTCAGAGAATTGGTGGTGGGGCGATGAGTGGTCAGAGGAAGAAGAGAGGGCAAAGTGGGAGGGGGAGGTGTCAGAAGCAGAAGAGGTGACAGGGTTTGGCAATTTTTATTAGTTTTCAATTACAATAATTCAATGGTAGCCTCAGTATAACAATGCCAAATTATAAAACAGTACAGTTACTAATCCCAATCACTCAGATGCCAAATTATATAATTTAGGTGGCCTCCCGCATGCTAGAATTGACGGTTTGATGATTTGCTTTGTTTCTGCATTCCAAGATCTTATTCATCTCAGTTACATTCCATTCAAAATGACCATCCCTTATACAACAACTGCAATAGTAATGGCATCCATTTGTCTTGACACATTAAATGATTTATAAATCTATAGGTGAAGCATTCAAACTATATCTTTATTCCTCCTGTGTGTGACAATTATTCTACCTGTGGTGTTCCATCCTGTCCTTGTAAAATGTTATGTCTCTCTTTTCCCAGCCATTGCTGCTCTCCATCATGCCCTGGGCGGAGCTAATATCCCATTGTTGTTTCAGAAGTTCTCCATTGAGCAGCCTTTGGTTCATCGTTTTACAACTTCAACAGCAGCTGCAAAAATCACACTGCTACAGTATATATATACTCAGAGGTAACCGGGTTTTGTGAGCAGGAACTGGCTGTGGCAGAGCTCAGTCCTGACTCAGAGGCAGAATGCAAAGTGGGGCCAGGGGTGGAGGCAAGCTGCTGAAGAAGGCAGGGATTTCCCCCCTTCTGCTGTGACCAACTCTCCTCCTCCCTGGTATCCAAGAACATGTGGAGAAATGAAGAGGTTGGAGCAAAGGGAGACAAGATGAAGGAGCCTTGGTCTCGGGAGGAGCCTTAGAGAGCAGTGGGAAGGCAAGGACCTTCAGTTTCCACAACTGCCTCCTTGGGGCAAGACCTACTGGGAGGAGTTGCTGTGATCATTAGGCCTGTGCTGTTTTAGTTTCTGTAAATAAAGAGTTCATGGACACCAGTGGGTTTTTTTATTGGCTGACCTACTCCTGAACCCAGCTCCAGAGAGGGAGTGAAGAGTCTGAAGAGCTGGTGGGAGTGTGGAATAAACATCTTAAAACAGCCAAGTGTGGCAAGTTAAGGTGGCGATGGTGATAGGTTTTGCTCCTCTTAGTCACATGCTCATAAAAAGTAGATCCCCACTCACAGTTTAAGGGGGCAATCACATGCTTTGGAAACATGGAGAAGTCTCCTTTGTCTTTTGGTAGGAGAACCCAAATGAGAAGCCTAGGTAATACCATTAGTTCTAAGTTTAAGTCTTTAAAGTTAAGTTGAATTTCTAATTTGAGAATCAAGACTAGGAGACAATGATATGGAGAAATGTAAAAGTTAAATTGTAAATACAACAAATGTAATGAGATTAAATGTTTGACTATGTAATATGCTTTATGTGAAAATTAATAAAAATAATGGGGGGGGGATAAAAAATAAAATAAAATGACAATTTGATGGTAATAACAATGTACTACACTAATTACCAAATTAGGTACTTGAGATTTTATTTCTTAGTGTAATGAGTCACTCATAAATATATATTATGCAAATGAGACAATTCCCTGGTGAAATTATCAGTGTTTTGGTGAGGACATCGTATGTATCCTGAAAGGCAATCTTGCCTCCACCGAATGCCATCATCCATAAATCCCATTGACTTTGGGAGGAAGAGGCCTGAACTATACGATTACAGTTTCAAATTATGCTGCTTTACACTTGCTTGCCTAAGAATGAAAAGTCATGCAGGACAGCTTTAGTAAGAGTATTTAATCTATAATGTTATTATATGCTCCATTATGCTTCAGTGCACTCACTGCTAGAACCCTCAGAACTTTAGATTTCTGAACTCCAGAACAGAAAGGACAAGGTTTTTAAATCACATCATAGGTGCTGTAATTTCCACGGCGTTTAAACTCCAGTTGTACTTTCTTGCTGTTACTTAGCAACAGAATTGGAGACACTTAAGAAATGGCATTACTGGCAGAAACCTGTGATGCTGTTGCCAGTTGGGTGAGGCTTTCTCAACCTGTCCCTGCTCAAATGTTGGTTCAATAAAAGTAGCAACAGAACCAATAGCCAAGGAGCTAGAATATTTGAAGGAATGTGTACTGAAGGGCATTAATAACATGGAGTCTTTTAGCAACAGTAAACTATAGGTCACAAAATGGAGAAGATGAATACCATTAAAAATGCCCGAGAAATAGTAAAAATGGAAATATTAACCATTGTTTGTAAAATAAGGAAGGAGGAGTGAGGGGGTATTTGAAGATGCCCTGAGATCTTCTCTCTCTCTCTCTTTTTATTAATGGACTAGAAGTATGTCCAACATAAAAAATAGGACTACCTGTTCCTTATAAACAATTGAGTTACAACAGACCAAGGGGCAGTGGCTTAGCCCATCTTGACACTATCTCTGAAACACCTCTTCCTTTAAAAAATAAATAAATGTAGGGCTATAACTCCGTAGTAGAGCAGCTGCTTCAGGCCTTGGTTCAATCCCTGCCACCTCCAAAAAGGGCTGGAAGAGCCTCCTGCCCCAAACCCTGGAGATCCACTGTCATTTAGTGTAAACCACTGCTTCTCATCTGGTTGGTTTGGATCCACTACCAGCTCATGACCTAATCTAATGTGGGCATAGCTGCCAAGTCGCCCACTGAAAAATTCGGGATCAGCAGCGGCGCGGCCCAGGAAGTTGCGTAGAAGCAACTTCCAGGGCCGCTCTGACCATGTGTGGGCACCAGAAATAGGGTAGAGTGGCACCAGAAGTCGCTTCTACACATGCCCGGCGGCCATCTTGGTGGCCACCGGGCATGCGTAGAAGCAACTTCCGGTGCCACTCTGTCCTATTTCTGGTGCCCACACATGGTCAGAGCAGCACCCAAAATGGAGGCTCCGTGGCAGGTAGGAAATCCAGGGGATTTCTGGGATTTTTCTCCATTCAGGAGAACAGCGGGAAACGGATTAAAATCCGGGGTTTCCCCGTGAAAAACGGGATACTTGGCAGCTAAGAATGTGGGCAACAGCAGCAGCACTACTACCATAGAAATATATGGGGCTGGGGAAAGAGAGAAAAGAAATGTGTAGACAATACTGAGCCAAAATGAGCAAAAGCAGGCTTAGGATAAAGTCACTTCCTATGTTCCTAGATTCCTTTGGGTAACTGTGGGCTCAACGGGAAGTGAATGGGTAAGCAGTGAGAAAGACTTGGTTCCAGGCAGGAAAGGGACCCTCTGAAGTCATCTTCCTCAACAAGAATGGCATCATTATCCATCCTCCCTAGGCAACTGTCAATTCCCCAGCACAATGAGAGCCTCTGCTGCTTATGCCTGCCCTGTTCCCTCTTATTTCTCCCCCCAGCTGCCAATCCACCAGGACCCGCTGGCTAGAAGACACTGGCTAGGAGCTCTACAAACCATCCACTAAAGCCCTTCTCAAAGCCCAGACCCATCACTGCTAGATGAAAACCATCACATTCTTTTCTCTCCTGCTCCCTCATTTTGCACCCAAGTTTCTAGTGGTGACCTTGAGAACGTCATAGAGTCTAGGAGCTTTTTGAAACAAATATAAATAAATCAAAAAAGCACAAAGGAATGAAATTGGGTGATCATGGATACTTATCAAAACTGCTACATTTGACGTGAAAGGTAGTATGTGTGGGAGTGCTGCATTCAAGGACGATATTTGAAATGATTGTTTTTCATCCCATGGGAGCATTAAAAGCTTAATTGGGTTATGTTTATAAAGCCCCTTTGCAACAGTAATGAAATGCTATTACGAATGCTGGGCATTGTTGCCATTAAATAGCAAGAGTAGTTGTATAAAATGGAAGGAATGATTCAAAGCCTCCTTTTCCCCTCTCAGGAGTTGAACTGTGAATGAGGATTAGAAGCACAAATCTGTAACAAATGTGCTGTGAATAAAATTGGATCAAGAGTGTAATTTGGGTTTTATGCATGCATTTTATTACCATTATTATTATTATTATTATTATTATTATTATTATTATTATTATTTCAAATGGCATTGGAAGGGAGGGAGGGAAAGTGAATGGGAGCTCTTAAATTCCCTTGAAATTTCACTGCACCATGTACTGGGAGGAAGCAACATGAAATTACTGAAACATTCTCCTGCTGTAGAGAGATGATAAACACACTATGGCCAGTTTGAAACAGCTAGTAAAACATTACACATAAGACAACACGGCCAAAATTGTGCAAATGCTTAACCTTCTCTGGTTGAACTAAATGGAATTTAAAAGTGCTCAACTTTGTCTGGAAATATGCCCACTATGGTTGGGCAATATTGGGCACACAATCCCAATTTCAAACTGCTTTAAAGTATATAGCTCTAAACAATGTTTTTTTTTCCCTTAAAGAATTGTTTAGGGGTACTCTCATTTTCCTACTCATATTGAAATACTGCCCCTCGATGAGGCCAAACTTAGATTCACAAAATGTTTAGGGGTATGTGCAACCCTGCATCCCCCCAGAAAAAAAAGGAACCTGGGAAATGGAACTAATTGCCAGTACACCCATAACCAACAACTATGGTGAATTTTTCTTCTTCTTCTTCTTCTTCTTCTTCTTCTTCTTCTTCTTCTTCTTCTTCTTCTTCTTCTTCTTCTTCTTCTTCAAATCCAGCAACACTGAGGATCTGCAAACTAACAAATTAACACAATGAAATCAAGACAGCTTGAGCAGGGAAGTTACCTAAAATGGGAGAGATTGGGTTCCTCCCTATTCTATAGCATGTTTACAGGCTCCACCTGTGGCCCTGTAGCAAAGAATTGGAAGGAATTCTTACCCTGTGCTACCTCCTCTTCTCAGTCTTCTCCCTGTTGTCCCAACTCATTGTTGTCCCACCTGGGCTCTGAGACTTCTTACCTTGTTGGTTTCCCAGGTAGTTGCTTCTACCATTTCTCTGTGTCCAACCAGTCCGTGACAGTTGGTCTTCTCATCCCTCTTCAATCTCCCCAATTTACTTTTATCTCACAGCTACCCTGCAAGGCTGGTTAAAAAGAGAACAGGGAGCTGACCAAAGATCAAGTGTAGCTTTGCACCCTGCTCTCTATGGTCTATGTCCAACTTTGTATCCATATACTCTTTTTGGTTCTTATATGCCAGAAGGATATGATCAAAATAAGCTGTAACTATTACTTGATTCTCATTATATTGGGGGGGGGTTGTTTTCATAGAATCATAGAGTTGGAAGAGACCACAAGAGCCAGCCAGTCCAACCCCCTGCCAAGCAGGAAACACCATCAAAGCATTCTTGACATGTGCCTGTCAAGCCTCTGCTTAAAGACCTCCAAAGAAGGAGACTCCACCACACTCCTTGGTAGCAAATTCCACTGCCAAACAGCTCTTACTGTCAGGAAGTTCTTCCTAATGTTTAGGCGGAATCTTCTTTCTTGTAGTTTGAATCCATTGCTCCGGGTCTGCTTCTCTGGAGCAGCAGAAAACAACCTTTCTCCCTCCTCTATATGACATCATTTTATATATTTGAACATGGCTATCATATCACCCCTTAACCTTCTCTTCTCCAGGCTAAACAAAGCCAGCTCCCTAAGCTGTTCCTCATATGGCATCATTTGCAGGCCTTTGACCATTTTGGTTGCCCTCTTCTGGACACGTTCCAGCTTGTCAGTATCCTTCTTGAACTGTGGTGCCCAGAACTGGACACAATACTCCAGGTGAGGTCTGACCATAGCAGAATACAGTGGTACTATTACTTCCCTTGATCTAGACGCTATACTCCTATTGATGCAGCCCAGAATTGCATTGGTTTTTTTAGCTTCTGCATCAAAGTTTTGATGAAGTGATCTCCAATGTCAAATGTACGCAAATCTGAAGCAAGGTATCCTGACTAGCCCATTCCTTCAGAAGTTTTGTCTTTGAGGAAACTTCTATGGATATCTCAGTCACAATCTCACTAACTCTGGAACAGTTTCCTCTTGGGAGTCCCTCTGCTTTGGAAACTGCCCTAGTTCTTTTCAATTTCCATTCACAAGCAGAATGGAGCATATTACAGAACCTTGCAGATAATGAAACTTGAGCTATTTTCCTGGATATTCCGATGACGTGTCTGGGAAATTTTGAATGTGTGGCAACTCTACATTAATCCAATGTGAGTAGTGGGGTGGTTGCAACATCTCTTACAGTAGCAACTATTTTTGCTGTGGTTATACTATATAATAATTATTGTTATAAAACTATCTTCTCACTGACCACCTCCCCTCGAAATCTATTTTGCACCCACCATCATTCATCTGTTTCCCCCCTTTTCTCATTCTATAAAGTCCCCTGCAGGGCAAGCACTTCACAAATAGATGTCAGAGGCTGCCAGGTCAAGAAGCCTTGATGGCTAAATTCCACTACCGCTTCTGAATATCAGTTGCTGGAAACTTCAAGAGGGGAGAGTCCCCTAAGGCATCTGCTTGGCCACAAGATGGGCTACTGAGCTGATTCAGCAGGCTCCCCCCCCCCTGTTCTGAAGGTGTTTCTGCAAGTCTTACTGAACTGCTAAGACAATCCAATCTCTTGTGCCACATGCAGATCTGCTTAAGAAAGTTGATGGTCTAGCTTTGAGACCTTGACCTATCCATGACTCTTAAAGTTCCCGTAGGTGACAAGAGGTCCACAGGCTCTGTGAGTATATTCTCAACTTGGGAAAACAAAAGTGTGGCAACAACAACAACAACAAAAGTTGGAGAAATGTTTGCAGCTGGAACACAGTTCTGGCTTGCTGCACATGCTGTCACATTACCCTGAAAAACTGACAAAGCAAGCAAGAGCAGAAATAGCTCCCTTGTAGACAACATGTTAACACACAAATGCCTGATATTCTCCAGCACATTGTATTTGTTTTAGCAGGATTCCAACCAGCCTTGGCATTGGTAATATGAAAGCATTCTGTGGTTTTGGGTTGCTCCATAGGCTGCAAGCAAAATGTGAGTTTTTAATCATATTTCTCTCCCATTACTAGCTTGTGAAATACAATAGATGTAGTGCAGTATGCCTAATGGTAAATTTATCTCACCCTCCTTAACAGAACTTGCTCGTGTCCTGATGCTACTGTTTTCTTTGCCCTGTGACCACTCAGTCCTGTGATAGTAATGGTTGTGGAGGAGAGGAGAGGCACCATGCCTACAGTCCCTGTTCTGGGGTGGAAATGGAATCTGACAAAATTGGATTCTGAAGTTGACTCACCTGGTGTGTACACCTGGATCAGTAATTCAGTTGGATCCAGTCCCTTGGATTCCATTATGAGGTGGTCCAAAGTCTCTATTTCAAGTTGTTGTGGGTTTTTTTTAAGGTAATTACAGCTATGTGGACAAGTGGCTAGAATATGGGGCTCTATGAACCTGGCCCCATGTGTGTTACAAATGTCACATTTCCCCTTGGGAATTATGGGACTGTGGTGCAAACCAAGCAAGTAAGGTCTCACTGG
Source organism: Zootoca vivipara (assembly GCF_963506605.1). NCBI lineage: Eukaryota > Metazoa > Chordata > Lepidosauria > Squamata > Lacertidae > Zootoca > Zootoca vivipara. Next base: position 14,069,554 of record NC_083279.1, read on the forward strand.
GCAGCTAGGTAGGGTTCAGATTCCAACTAGACAGGTGCCCCAACCCAAGCTTGCGGGTGCTGTGGTCAATCTCTCTCCCCCCTTATGGGGGCCTCCCTATACTATGTTGCCCCTGCCCAATGTCATTTCCAACCTCAACATTGTTCTTTCACCTACCAAAGGAAGGCCATGATTTCACTGAGACAAAGGTTGAGGGGAAACCTACCAAGTTCTAATAGGTTGAGAGAGAGAAAAAACATTTCTGTACCTGTCAACCAGTGACCCAAAATTGCTCAGTGGATGCTCTAACCCGAGGGTGAGTAGATGGGAAGCTCTTGAGATGAAATGGCCATGAGCTCGAGGGGAAGTAGCCTTAAACAGGCTTTACCCAGCCCTCTGCAGCAAGGGCTTTTGGGACAACTTTTTCCCATGAGCCCATTGCACAGGCAAGATACTAGGCAAAAGCTTGCCCAATATTTTGCTTCAGTCTACGGACCTTAACACTGTTGGGCAAAGGTGCTCCATAAAGAATGAGGCTTGTAATTGTAAATGCATATCAAACTTTGTACTGTATTAGCTTCTATACAGCTTCTGATATAGTACAGCTTTGTACTATATCAGTGAAATGATCAGCTAGACAAATTTCCTTTTGTAATGGTTGTGTTTCATTTATGCACCGAATTTTTTCAGACAGGTTGTTTAGGTCTGTATCCATGGAGACCTGTGCATAGGGATGGATGAACATGTCAATTTCAGTCTCTTATTTTCCCAGTTTTAAATTCAGCTCTCTAAATTTCCACACGAGTTTGTGAATTTATTTGTTTCCGTGCAAATATCTTCCGACATTTACATTTTTGTATGCATACACTTTTGGGCAAAGCAAATTTCTCCAATATAATCCATTTTGTTTGCTAATTTCACTAATTAATTTGTATGCACACTTTACCCTAGAAAATGCAATTTTTGAATACATCACTAGGCTGGAGAAGTGCAATGCAAAATTTGGAGAAGTGTGAATATTGAAGAATAGTGTTTTGAAGGATGGCTGCTGTCAAATGTGAACTGAATCCAATTTCTCCCTATCCCTACTGTATGTGTCTTATTTATCCTATACCTGTCCCCAATCTCTACAATAAATCAATAATATAAATAAATCTTAATTCCACTCCTTCTTTATCTCTCGCTCTTTATGTGTATTGCTTGATTTGGTTCCAGTTTCTATCACAACTCTCCCCCCCCCCCCAAGTAGGGTTGCCATACATCCAGGAAATCCCATACATGTCCTCTTTTTTTGGGGGGGGCTACATGCCCATTCTGGGAGATTTATTACAAGTTATAGCAATTGTCTGGGTTTGGGAGGGTTTGGGGTTTTTTTTTTTAAAAAAAATAATATTTACCTTTTTGTGTGTGGGCAGTTTGGGTTCAGGCTCTGGCAAAGTCACCCTGGGCTTTGTTCATGCTCTGGTTCTGGCCACAGCTGGGGGGTGAGCAGGCAATCACCCCCAAAAATCCAACCAGGTTTTTTGTCCAGATTTGTACCTCTTGAAATATGGCAATCCTACCCCCCCTTTTTTTTCATCAATTTGCTCAGAGTTTTTCAGTGAGATACTGCTGCCTCTATGTGATTTCTAGACTTTGGAGTGTGCATAGCTTGCTGTTTTAAACTTTATTTATTTTATTTATTTCTAAATGTTTATTTCTAAGTGCCCACATGCATGATCTTCAGGAATGGATATGCGGCTTTCCAAATGAAGATATGCATTACTCGTGCACATTGCATGCCTTGTTCTTATCTGCAACCAGCTCAATTGCACTTATGTTCCCCATTCAAAAGCACAGACACTTCCTAAGTGATGTAAGGCCGATCTGAAACAGTGTTGCACACTGCATGCAGTAGTTTGCTTAATTGCATGTTAATATGTGCAGCTTGTTGGTACTTTTTAACAGTTTCAGTGATAATATTGTCACACATTATCTGTGTGATTTTATAAATGTATCTGCAATGCGGATATTTTGTTTCCTCATTGGAAGTAGAAAATCACAGATATTCCACACATATGGTAGCAGTTTCCAGCATTTTTGGAACGCTCAGTCACAGAAACTCTACGGAGAGGAATTTACAAAACTCTTATTTAAAAAGAAAGTAATTCTAAAAAACTGAGCATTCAAAGTGTGTAATCCCATCACACACTGAAGTGCTATGAGAAATCACCAAACTTATTCTGAAGAAGAAGAGAAGAAGAAGAGTTTGAATTTGATATCCCACTTTATCACTACCTGAAGGAGTCTCAAAGCGGCTAACATTCTCCTTTCTCCTCCTCCTCCCCCACAACAGACGCCCTGTGAGGTGGGTGGGGCTGAGAGACTTCAAAGAAGTGTGATTAGCCAAAGGTCACCCAGCAGCTGCATGTGGAGGAGCGGAGACGCGAACCCGGTTCCCCAGATTACAAGTCTACCGCTCTTAACCACTACACCACACTGGCACACACAAATAAATATATTGCAGCACTAGAATATAACCATATTTTCATTACACTTTATATTCCATACCATTTCCATTATTCAGATGTTGTGTGTCTTATCTAAGTACACTGTGCCTCCCCACTTAAAAGTAAGAAACGGAAACAATTTCCAAAGCTTCTTTTAGGAATTTTGATGTCCTGGATATAAAGAAACAGTTGCTAAACCCACTAATATGAGTTTTCCTTGAACATTCAGCTGTTATTCATTGTGCTAAAAAGGAACCAACTAATTCCCCAGCCCCCATGATTACAGGCTAAACAACTCAACTGAAAGTCTAGATTTTCCAGCATCAAGGCCACTTTTGTAAAATGCAGTGCATTAGCACACATCATATATTTCTCAGTATGCTAAGTGAGCACTAGAGATGGGTTGTTAGTCTACCAAGAATGCCCTTATCTACTTGTCAGTCACGCATGAAAAATACTTTCCAATGCGATTTCTTCTCGGCGTAGCTACTGTCGTCTAGAATGGCACTAATAGTACTTAAAATGTCTATCAGACAGTATTCATATCAGACACATTTCTTAACTCTGCCAACCATGCTACTAGTTTATTTAAGCCTAAGGCTACAAGTAAGGACACTCACTTGGAAGTGCCGTTGGAAATAAAATAGAATGCCTCAGCCTTCCAAGTAGGCCATGCATGTACTTATAAATGATGGCATCAACTCAGCAAGATAAGAGGAAAGTGGGACACAGGGAGCCTCTGGTTTTTGTGGTATGCAGAAGGCAGACTCAGACACAGATGGCTGGGATTAAACTGGCCAAAACTTTATAGAGGGATATGATTAGCATAATTAAACTGAGTGAGATCAGTGCAGAAGGGAGTCCCATCCACTTTCTTCCTAATGTTCTCAAGGGACATTCCAAGTGAAGTGAGTGGAAAGCCACTTCACTCAAATTTGGCCCGTGATTCTGAGCTTCCTCTACAAATGACTAAAAAAAAAGTTTCAAAGAGTTCTAAATTGGCATATGGTTTGGTACGTGGAGTGCACATGCTCGTGATTCCATTTCTGGTCTATAGTACAGCCAAGGCAGAAACACATCATTGCACAAGCACCTGCTTATTGTGCTGGTTTGCTGCATGTCATGAATCCCCATGTCTTCCCATCAGATTAGTTGCTAGATCGGAGAGGAGGAGATTATAATCAGTGTTGAATCACAGCTAAGAAGCTCAAACCATATATATTACTGACAACCTTCTTTGGAAATTAAACCAATGTCAAGACATTAATATTCAAAAACTTTACTTGCAGAAACTTTAAGTTATAGATGAGTTAAAACATAATATTTATAGTCACATGCTCATCCGAGCATGGGCTTACAGTCCCTTCTTCTAACTTCCAAACAACTGTATGTTCTCTCTTTCCAAAGCTCAGCACTCAACTATCCCTTGCAGCTCCTACAAGAAATTTCCACTTTGCTCTCTTTCTTTCAAGCTGAAAAGAAACACTATAACACTCTATGCAACTCAGCAGTTATCACAGTGAATTCTAAAACACAGTCATCTTGATTCACATAAATTGGAGTCTTTCCTTCACTAGATACCTGCCATGTGACCAACATTAGCCAATCACATGAGAACCACTAGAGAACTCTCTAGAATTCATTTACCAACCTATCTAATATTAACAGGTAGGAATGCATACAAATATGGTCTGAAGCTCAACATCAAAAAAACTGGTCCCATCAGCTCCTGGCAAATAGAAGGGGAAGAAATGGAGGCAGTGAGAGATTTTACTTTCTTGGATTCCATGATCACTGCAGATAGTGACAGCAGTCACAAAATTAAAAGATGCCTGCTTCTCGGGAGAAAAGCAATGACAAACCTAGGCAGCATCTTAAAAAGCAGAGACATCACCTTGCCGACAAAGGTCCGTATGGTTAAAGCTATGGTTTTCCCAGTAGTGATGTATGGAAGTGAGAGCTGGACCATAAAGAAGGCTGATCGCTGAAGAATTGATGCTTTTGAAATATGGTGCTGGAGAAGACTCTTGAGAGTCCCATGGACTGCAAGAGATCAAACCTATCCATTCTTAAGGAAATCAGCCCTGAGTGCTCACTGGAAGGACAGATCGTGAAGCTGAAGCTCCAATACTTTGGCCACCTCATGAGAAGAGAAGACTCCCTGGGAAAGACCATGATGTTGGGAAAGATTGAGGGCACTAGGAGAAGGGGACGACAGAGGACGAGATGGTTGCACAGTGTTCTCTAAGCTACTAACATGTGTTTGTCCAAACTGCAGGAGGCAGTAGAAGACAGAAGTGCCTGGCATGCTCTGGTCCATGGGATCACAAAGAGTCGGACATGACTAAACGACTAAACAACAACAACAAATGCATACAAGCACATTTTCAGTGCATTAAATTACTATACTTAACAATCATCAGCTCTTGTTGCAAAGTCATTTCTGCTTCCCAGCTTAACAGGCAGAAAAACTTACCCATTTCTTGACATTGTCACAATGTGTATTTTCTCACTTCCCATCCACATCATTAGCTGCCACTAGTCTCTGCACCGAAACACACAACACATTACCATCAGGTCATGGATAGCTTTACTACATGGAAAGGAGGGAGAAATCAACATGGGGCTGCCATTTTCAGCAGAAAACCTGAGTTCAACTCGAAAAACTACCCTCAGTTCTGTGTTGAACAGTTCTTAAATAATGCAGGTGAGCTGAAGAGTAAAATAGTGTGTTGGCCTCCTGAATGTCTCACTTGCTTTGCTCCCATTTTCTGCTTTCTGAGAATGAGCTCACTGTACAACCACATGTCTCATTGCCTTCAGTCACATCTGTTGACAGTTACATTACAGAAATGGAAAGGGGGGGGGGCAAGCAAGCACCTCTTCGCAGAAAAGCTCCAAGTATGAATATTGCAACAGGTGCCTGGTAAACCAATGGGGAGAGCATAGAGTGTCAAAATGAGTGTGAGATGAGCACACTGCTTGCTGTTGCTCTGAACAGAGGCTATTTCTTGGCACTCACAGCACAAGGGAACACATGGAAAAGCAAACAAGTAAAAAGCATACAAAACAGAAAGTGATGCTCACTGCCCAAGGGGGGGGGAGAGAACAGCCAAAGGCATATCCCCCCCCCAACCACTGGTCCACAACAAGGTGTCTGATGCCTTTTCACTGGGGATAGTGATGAGCTATGAAGCGCACACAGGGTTTCCAATGTCTGCCTCAGAAATCCTGCTGGTGATGTGGGCATAAATTCAGATTAGAAAGCAAAGGGATACATTCTATACTTTTTGCTGGCAATCAATCCACAGGCAAAAGCTGAGAGACTTAACAAGAGTTACATCTGAGCCACAATGATCCACAGCTTCAATATCTCTTAGCAAATAAAAGGGTGGGGAAATGATGAAAGATTTTCCCTCCTCCCTTCTCTCTCTCTCTCTCTGCAGATGTCACTCTAAAGAAGAATGGTTCTTAAACTTGAAGATAAAAAGGACATAAAATTATATAGAACTGTGTGCAAATGACCTCTCAAAATTCTCTATGAGAATTTCGGGCAGAGAACGAAATGTAGAGGCGGGTGGCGAAATTCACAGATTTTATCCAAATTTCTCCCTGGGGCGGATATATTTCCCAACCCTTTTCCAGGATTGAAGCTCACCATTCACAAATAGTTCAGCTTCTTCCATGACCATCCTTTTGACCCCCATTTTTCTTTGTTGTGGGACATTGTGCGTGTGTTGGGGGGATGGTAGCTCTACCAAAAAAAAAAGACAAAAAAAAAACCCCAACAACTTGGAAATAATTACCTGGAAACTGCAACAGAAGATTCGGTGTAAAAGCTGGTGGGAAACTAAACTCCAAAGCACACATTAGTCCTGGAGGGGTTTCACAAAGATCCAATTCCTCAAATATCCCTAGTGAAACATGCATGCATGATGCTGCAATCATGGTTGAACCTGTGAGCATGAATTAGTTCCCAGAAATGTGAATATTCTGCTCCTGTCTTATTTGGGGAGCTGTGTAGCACTTTTGCTTAGCCAAAAGCATCAATGCCAATCTAACAATAGATTAATTGTAACAATTTATACTGTATGTGTCCATCGGTGCTGACAGACATTTAATAAATGGCCAGGAAAAATAGGGATAAATAATTTCAAAATGTGCACACGGGTCAAAATCTGTTCATTAAAGGTGTGACAACAAAAGCAATTAACTTGTAATTTACTAGGCTGTGTTGTTTTTTAATTTTGTGTGTGTGTGTGTGTGCCGCTTCTAAGCGATTCCCTTCTGGAAATTCTTTTGGAGCATTTACTTCTCTGGAACTGCTTCCACAGCCATCTGGTGTGGCAGAAGATGCCTATTTACAGCAATGTTCCCTCATCCTCTCTCAAGAGATCAATGCTTTTAGCCCAACCCACCCTATCAAATTTTTACAGCATCATGCGCTCCCTCTTATTGGAGGCATAAGATTTGCTAGCATAGTTTTCCCATACCATAATCTGCCAATGAATCAAGGAGACCTAGGCTTGACAAACCAATATCAGCTATCAAAACCGTCAATAACAATTGCCATTACACGGGAACATGCTGCACATCCTGCCAGAGACAGATAGACAATTTCCCAACTGATCTGAAGCACAACAAGAGGGGAAGGAGAGAGGGAATCATGAAGTGTTGACACATCTGTCCTAGTTTCCATCTTAATTGTTCAGGAAGACAAGCAGGGGGAAACATAGATTTGTATGAAAACATGACAATACTGACTGTTCTATTTGGGTCCCTTTTCTAATGATCCCTACCATGGAACACTTTCCACTCCCCAAGCTGACATCACAGGGTCAACATTTTTGTTAAGCTATCCGCCATGCCAATCACTGCTAGTGGAAACTCTTATCAGTTAAATTATATTTTAACCCAATTTGCAGCACCTTAAACTTGCCTACATCGATCATTTTATGGCATGTCAACCCACTTTGCAGATATCCTTTTGCAGCTCATTGCAATCCCCTTTTGTTTTTGCCACCCTGAATCATTGGGTGTCAGCAGCAAATGAGGCCACCGGTCTGTTCAGAGGTAACTCTAGGGTCATTTATTAACAAATTTAAAAGCACCAGTCGCAATACAGATCCATTTCTAACATCCCTTCATTGTGAGTTCTGTCCATTTATGACGGTTCTTTCATTTTTCTACTGGAACTGCTAAGTTTATTAGAAGCCTTTGATGAGGGACTGCGAGAGTTTTGTGAAAGTCTGAGTAAGCTTGCTTTCCACATGAGTTTTTTGAAGGAGTTTGCCTCAGTAAGCAGAGAGTTACTGGACAATTCCTCTTTTTTTCAGCTCACTTCCTCTTTAAGCAAGGCAAGATTAATAGGGGTGCAATACTTTTCTGTTGAAGTCTATGTGAAAGTCAAGACAGAACCCAAGCTATGGGTTTTCTCAGCAGAACAGTTTCACATCTGATTTTACTGAAACTTTTTCTTAAAAATCACTAACAAGGCAAAATTCCTAACCATGCCTATTCTGAAGTAAGTCCTGTTAGGTAGGTGTTTACCTTGTGAGGTAAACACAACTCAACCAGGTTGATCTTGGGTTTGGATTGCTCCTTAAGCCTTAGTAAAGGTAAAGGTAAAGGGGCCCCTGACCATCAGGTCCAGTCATGTACAACTCTAGGGTTGCGACGCTCATCTCGCTCTATAGGCCGAGGGAGCCGGCGTTTGTCCGCAGACAGCTTCCGGGTCATGTGGCCAGCATGACTAAGCTGCTTCTGGCGAACCAGAGCAGTGCACGGAAACGCCGTTTACCTTCCCGCCGGAGCGGTCCCTATTTATCTACTTGCACTTTGATGTGCTTTCGAACTGCTAGGTGGGCAGGAGCTGGGATCGAGCAACGGGAGCTCACCCCCGTTGCAGGGATTCGAACCACCGACCTTCTGATCAGCAAGCCCTAGACTCTGTGGTTTAACCCACAGCACCACCTGGGTCCCTCCTTAAGCCTTACTTATTTCCTGTTCAGCTGTTAATTCAGGGCCAGATAAGGTGTGATGATAAAAACACCTATGAGTTTAAACTGTGCCTGCAAATGTACATGTTTCCTCTGCAGATCAGGATAGCTGTCATCTGATTGGCGCTTGTGATAAGCCCACATGCAGGTACACTGTTAGCACCCAAACAACTGATTGATCCTTACAATGCCCCTTCAAAGAAGTTTGCTGTCAGTGCCAGTCAGCTGATTGATGTTGATAGAGAGTGCAGCTTTGTGAATGAACTATTGAGAGTGCCCTTGAAGCTGTTGATTGTTCCTTCTTCCTGATATCCCATATAACTTCAGGTTTGAGTGGTTTGGGGAAAACGCCTCATAGGCCACATTAGGACCCCGCCAGACATGGGTTGGATTTTCTCCACCGCTGCTGTAAACAAGGGAGGATTGTGAAAGGTGTGCTGCTCATGCAAACAGCTTCATGCAGAAGGAAGTTCCCCTTCCTGCAGAAGAATATAAACACTCTAAATAAATAAAGTAACTGTGGCTGAAAATATTAGGAGGCTTTATGTAAGCAGTTTAATAGAACCTGAAACAGCAGGCACAATCTTTTATTTGCTGTGAACAGGGGGTGAAATGCAAGATTAATGTGTGATAGGCCATAAACCACAAAAGAAAAGAAAAAGAAAATCATTAGAAAGATGGTTACTGAAACCTCAGTAGAGATAATATGTGAAGCAAATTATATCCCCTCTCAATACACAGAATATCTTATTATATCCTTTTCAATGACATTTTAAGATAAAGTATTGATGAAAGTATACCTTATCTAATCTTGATCTGGTGGTAATATATTTCCTTGTGATGTATTCAGCTCTGGGGTATCCACTAGGCTTTGCATCAAATCTCTGTCGCTGTGGGACAGTTACTCAAATTACACATTCATAATGTCTGCAGTGTACATTGCAAGTTGCAAAAGGGGAAAATATATTAAGGTGATATTTTTGTAACCAGGCTTTCTGATTTTATTATAAACTCAAATGTTAGCTGAAATCTCTAATTAGGAAACAACTGTACTGTTGGATTGTAAAAAAAAAAGGCCCATCTTCCAGAAAACAATTAATGGTGCAATCCCATGTGGGTCACTAGTTTTTCATATTCCTTCTTGAATGGCTTCAGTGGGTGGAATATTCAAGCACTGGTAAGGTAATTGTCAATCATTTAAACTATTTGAATATATTATATTGACCTTCCATCTTCAAATCAATATGACCTCTGCAAAGAGCTCATTTGCACAATGTCATCTCACTGGATATCATCTATACTTTTTAGTTACTGTGAGGGACAGGGGATATCGCGAAGTCCCTCCCCTCCTGAGTTCAAGCCCATCCCCGAGCACAGGGGAAAGCAGAGGGAGCTCCGATTCCAGTGAGGAAGCAGGAAGTCGTGTCCGAGGCTCAGGCAAGGTAGCGGAGCCAGGGTCTCAGGTGGGACAGGAAGGGGCAAATAAGGGGGGGAGACCCATCCCCCCAACTCCGGAATTACGGAGAAAGAGGAGGGGAAAGAGGATGGGTCTGCCAAGGCTTTTGTGTTGGGGAAAGACGCGCCAAAAGTCATTCGGAGGTTCTGCAACGTAATGACCCCATCGTTCCGTGTAAATAGCAATGACTTCAGCACTGTAAATACGCAGCACCAATAAAAGAATAAAATGCAGAGCTGCGTAGCGTCGTTACTCTGAAGTAGCCTGCTCCGGCCACTGTGACAGCAACCTCCGAATCTTTTTGGGGGGCTACTTTGGAGTTGCCGGGATGAGTGTGTCAGAGGCGGAGAAATGGCGGCAGATCGCGGAGAAAGCCCAGCAAGACCTGCAGCAGCTGGCGCAGCAGGCACAGGGGGAATTAAAGGCAGCTAAAGAAGAAACCAAGAAGGTCCAGGACGACCGGCTACAACTTGCGGAACAGGTGAGAGCGCTCCAGGAAAGAGAGCAGCAATTAAGGGCGGTGGCGGTAGACCTCCAAAACAAGCTGGATGCAGAGAAAAACAAGGCGGGAGGGGCACCCCAAGTCCAAGTGCTGCCAGGAAGGAGAGCCGGGACCCTAGTAAGCAAGTTCAATGGAGACCCGAGGGAATATCATGGCTTTGAGACTGAGATTGTGTATGCTCTTGAGCTGCACCATGATGACTTCCCTGATGATGAGCACAGGGTAGCGTTTATTGTGGAGCACCTTACCGGGGCAGCCAGGGAGTGGCTAAGACCGTTAATCGCAACAAAGAATCCTTGCATGAAGAATGTCAAACTATTTCTAGAAGGTTTGAAAACGATGTATTCGTCCGATAGTCATATGGACCAGACTAAGGAGGAACTTCATAATTTACGCCAAGGAAATATGACAGTTCGCGCATATTGGGCGAAATTCACCATGCTGTTGCACAGACTGGGGTGGGAACTAGAGTCAGCCCCAATGCAAGCGGCGTTCTACTTGGGTTTGCATGAGGAGGTGAAGGATGAGCTCTCGAGAGGTCCAAAGCCCAGTAGTATGGATCAGCTGAGCAAAGCGGCTCTGGCGGTGGGGGTGAGACAGGAATCCCGATGGAGCGACAAGCAAGCAACGCGCGCAAAGCGGGCTTGGTTCCCACGGTCGCAGGAGAAGCCACTCCCCCAACAACCCTTTCAAGCCACGCCTGGGGCCAGCCAGGACCAGGAACCCATGCAGATTGATAGCGCGCGCAGGGGGGCTTTTCAAACCCCAGCGGCGCCAAGACGCAAGGAGGGAAGGGGCGGGAATTGCTTTCTCTGCAACTCCCCCCAGCATCTCGTCAGAGACTGCCCACATCGCAGGGAGTGGCAAGGAAAGGCGGGAACGGTTGTGCCCTCCCCCACTGACGCAGCACCACAGCAGGGAAACGGGAAAGCCTGGCTGCAGGAGACAAGGGGCAGCAGCCAGGCACAGTCAGCAGACAACAGCCCCAGCCCGCCCACCCGCACAGAGAGGAGCAGAGCCAGCCCACCCCTCCCAGAGCAGGAGTGGTTCTAGAAGTCACGCTAACGCTCCCAAATGGCTATCCATTGACGGTCCTCGCCCTAATTGACAGTGGTGCCTCAGCCAACTTCTTCTCGAGAACCTTTGCAGAAGAGCACCAGATCCAGCTTCTGCAGCTGGATTTTCCTCTGCACGTGGCAACCATTGACGGCAGAGAGTTGCTGGGAGGGGCCATCACTCATCAACCCCCCCCCATGAGAATGACGGTGGGAAGGCACTCAGAGACACTGGCATTCAACGTCACCACCATCTCAGACCCCCCCATCGTCTTGGGCATGAGCTGGCTGGCGCGCCACGACCCCTCCATCAGTTGGCACCAGAGATGCATCACTTTTGGATCGGACTTTTGCCTGGAACATTGCATGCAGCACCAACCAGGGGAGGGCCCTCCGATAGCCACGGTGGCCACCATGCACGTCAAAGGGGGTGAGGCGATACCCAAGCCGTACTGGGACCTGCAGGAGGTCTTCAGCGAAGCGGAGTCCGACCACCTACCCCCGCACAGGCCTTTTGACTGCCAGATCAACCTGGTGCCAGGGGCAACTATACCCCCAGCCAAGCTGTACGCCATGTCAGACCAGGAACTGGAGGATCTGCGCGCTTTCATCGACAAGAACCTCAAGCGGGGGTTCATCAGAGAAAGCAAGGCAGCAGGGGGCAGCCCGGTCTTCTGGGTGGACAAGAAAGACACGCAACAGCGCCGTCTTGTGGTGGATTTTAGACGGCTGAATTCAGTGACAGAGCCAGTGGCTTTCCCCATGCCCAGAGTGGATGATCTCCTGACAGCGGCACGCAGGGGTAAGATTTTCACCAAGCTAGACCTGAGGGGGGCGTACAACTTGATCAGGATCCGGGAAGGCGATGAATGGAAAACCACGATGTTCACGCCTCTGGGCTCTTTTGAATATCTGGTGATGCCCTTCGGGTTGCAAGGGGGCTCAGCATGCTTCCAGGCCTTCATGCACCACGTCCTGGAGTCCCTCCTTTTCAAGAACTGCTTGGTCTTCCTAGATGACATCCTGATCTATTCCGCTGACCCAGTGCAGCATGTGAAAGACGTCAGGGAGGTGCTGCAGCGCCTGAAGGAGAACCACCTGTATGTGAAGCTGGAGAAGTGCAAGTTTCACACCAAAGAGGTGGACTTCCTGGGCTACAAGCTGTCAGACAAGGGGTTAGCGATGGACAAGGACAAGGTGCAGGCCATCCTGGACTGGCACAGCCCCAGGACGCGCAAGGATGCCCAACGCCTACTAGGCTTCGCCAACTTCTACAGGAAGTTCATCAAGAACTTCTCTCGCGTTACGGCTCCCATCACTGACTGCCTGAGAGGCAAGCAGAAGTTCAGGTGGACACCAGAGGCGCAAGCAGCGTTCGAAAGCCTCAAGAGGGTGTTCGCCTCGGACCAGAACCTGTTCCACGTGGTTCAGGACGCGCCCCTACGCGTTGAGACAGATGCTTCTGATAAAGCTGTGGGCGCCATTTTGTTGCAACTGGACGCCAACAGAGAGTGGAGACCCTGTGCCTTCTTCTCCAGGAAGTTGACCCAGCCAGAGCGAAACTACACGGTGTTTGATAGGGAACTTCTTGCGATCCACGCTGCGTTCCAGCACTGGAGACACTTCCTGGTGGGCGCAAAGCACCCCATCCAGGTGTGCACAGACCACAAGAACCTGGAGTTCTGGAGAAATGCCAGGGTGCTCAACCAGCGGCAGATACGGTGGGCAGAGTTCTTCTCGAACTTCAACTTCTCCATCCACTACATCCCGGGGGAGCAGAATGTCAGGGCGGATGCCCTCTCCCGCAAACCGGAGTACATGGAGGAGGAGGCGCCACCAGCACCCAGGCACATTTTCCCCCCGTCAGCATGGTCCTGCGGAGCAGCAGTGGTGAGCGAGGCAGAACTCACAGCACTGACGGCAGCGGATGAGTTTGCCAACCGCATCTTCAGAGAACTGAGAGGGGGGAGGGAGCAGGCAAAAGACTTTGCAGAACGCAGGGGGCTGCTTTTCTACAAGGGTGCACTGTACCTGCCCACCACCCAGCTTAGACGTAAGGTCCTCAAGCAGATGCACGACAACCCAACTGCGGGGCATTTTGGAAGGGACAAGACCGCTCACCTAGTCATGAGACACTTCTGGTGGCCAGGGGTGCGGGAGGATGTCAGAGACTATGTAAGGGGCTGTGACACCTGCCAGCGGGCAAAGGTGGTCAGAGCAGCGCCAGCAGGATTGCTGGAGCCCTTAGCCACACCACACAGGCCATGGGAAGTGGTGTCCATGGACTTCATCACAGACCTGCCTTCTTCCAGGGGCAAGACCGCAGTGTTGGTGGTGGTGGACCTCATGTCCAAAATGTGCCACTTTATACCGTGTGCCAGAGCGGTCTCTGCAGAAGAGACAGCCAAACTGTTTGTTGACCACGTATTCAGACTGCATGGCTTGCCTTTAAGAGTTATTTCGGATAGAGGCCGCCAATTTGTGTCCAGGTTCTGGCGGCGGCTCATGAACCTCCTGCAGGTGGAGGTCAGCTTGTCGACGGCTAGACACCCGCAGACCAATGGACAGGCGGAGAGGGTCAACGCCATTCTGCAGCAGTACCTGAGATGCTACGTCAGCCAGAGGCAAACGGACTGGGTGGATCGCCTGCCACTGGCAGAATTTGCCTACAACAATGCAGTGCACGTCTCCACAGGGGTGTCGCCCTTTAAGGCCAACTACGGGCGCGACCTCAGATCTTTCCCGGAGAGGGAGGGGGAGGAGGAGGAGGAGGAGGGCCCGCAAGCTGAGGATTGGGCAGAGGAACTGGAGACGGTGCACCAGCAGCTCAGAGAACACTTGGAGAGAGCCAAGGAAGCATACAAGAAGGGGGCAGATCGCCACAGGCGACAGGGGGAGGTCATCAGGGTGGGGGACAAGGTTTGGCTGTCCTCGGAGGGCCTTCCCACCAGAGGGAGGTGCAAGAAACTGGCACCCAGAAGGTTGGGCCCCTTCACGGTCATGCAACAGGTCAACCCGGTGGCCTTCAGACTGGCACTGCCAGAGGACATGAGGGTGCACCCAGTGTTTCATAGATCGCTGCTGTCGCCATACAGGGAAAGCAGCAGGCTCCGAGACAGCGAACAAACCCCCGAGGGAGGGGGGGAGAGGGAAGGCAGGGAGCAACTCAATGAGGCCACAGCCATCCTGGATTCACGGAGAGGGGTGGGGGGCCTGGAGTACCTCATGGCATGGGAGGATGCTCCGCAGTCCCAGAATGAATGGGTCCCGGCCACTCAGATACAGGAGGAATTCTTGGTGGAAGAATTTCACGCCCTCTATCCCCACAGACCCAAGCCCTGGCACATGGAAAGGGAGGGGGAGGAGGAGGAGGCACGGGAGAGCAGCTCACCATGGCGCTGGGAAGCGGAGTTTGAGGAACCGGGAGACGAGGTATGGGTGTCACCGAGATCCACCCAGTCAGAGGCAGAAGCAGATTGGCAGCACATTTTTACCCCCACCAGCTCGGACGCCACGGACTTTTTGGGATTCCAGTCCTCCCAGGCGGAAGGGGGGGGGCTCGCAGGACTGGGGGGAGGTGTTCACACCGACGGGCTCGGAAGGTACTGAGTTCTTAGGCTTCGAGTCGTCCCCGACACCTGGGGGGGACTTGGGGAGGGGAGAAGGAGAGCTTGGGAGGGGGGTGGATGTGAGGGACAGGGGATATCGCGAAGTCCCTCCCCTCCTGAGTTCAAGCCCATCCCCGAGCACAGGGGAAAGCAGAGGGAGCTCCGATTCCAGTGAGGAAGCAGGAAGTCGTGTCCGAGGCTCAGGCAAGGTAGCGGAGCCAGGATCCCAGGTGGGACAGGAAGGGGCAAATAAGGGGGGGAGACCCATCCCCCCAACTCCGGAATTACGGAGAAAGAGGAGGGGAAAGAGGATGGGTCTGCCAAGGCTTTTGTGTTGGGGAAAGACGCGCCAAAAGCCATTCGGAGGTTCTGAACCCGACTGAACACATAGCTCCGTGTAAATAGCAATGACTTCAGCACTGTAAATACGCAGCACCAATAAAAGAATAAAATGCAGAGCTGCGTAGCGTCGTTACTCTGAAGTAGCCTGCTCCGGCCACTGTGACAGTTACCATATCAGAATGTATAACTTTTCTTTTAGCAGCAATAAAGTAATAGCATAGGTAAACCTCATGGAAGACATTAGCAACACTTTACTGTTCATATGTAATTTTCAGCCCTCTTCTACTGCAGTCGTCCCAGTTGAACAAGAGGAGGATCTCTCTCTCTCTCTCTCTCTCTCTCTCTCTCTCTCTCTCTCTCTCTCTCTCTCTCTCTCTCTCTCTCACACACACACACACACACACACTGTGGTTTGGGACCCCGATATTTAGCAGAACACCTCTTCCCATATGTTCTTCCTCAGCCCTTTAGAGGCAGACCTCCAAGAACCTCTTCTTTAGGTTTAAAGGGTGGAAAGACAGGAGCGAGCCTTTTCAGTGATGCCACTTATCCCACGAAAGTCTGATCAGGAACCTACATTAATGTCATTTTGCAGCAGGCAGGCAAAGAGCTCCCCACCCCCACCCCCACCGGACCTTTTAAGTATTTTGAACTGTATTTTCACACATTTTACCATATTGAGCAATTTCCCCTTTTAATTTGATGGTGATTGTTCTTTTGATGTGGCAGAGAGTAGGGGGGGGGGGTTCCAGTTGGCCTGTGGTTCTGTTTGCTTTTAAAGCATAGTATTGGCTGGTATAGCTTTAATTGTTTTAACTGTATAAAAGCTAGAGGTTTCAGCATTAGGCAACCAATAAATTTCATTAATAGTAATAGTCAGGGCTTTATTCCCCAGCTAGAACTCACCAGAATGCAGTTCGAGGACCTCTCTCATGTGTTCATCATTGCCATTATAAGAGAACAAGGGAGGTGTTCATGTTGAGTTCAGGCACCTCTTTTTGTAGGAAAAAATAGCACTGGTAATAGAAAATAGTAGTAGTGGTATTCAATTATAATATAGTAGCAATGATAATGATAATATATCTAACACAGAGTTATCAAACTTTCTCACTTCAGGGAATCATTTTCACACCAATCACTTTTGATAACAATGTCCTTACTGAACAATTCTTGAATATTTGCTAGGAGATTCTGCTTCTGATTTGTGGACCATTAAGGGAAGTCTTTAATGATTTCTACTCTATTCACACAAGGTACTGACTATCCTTTTGTGGGCTCAGCATCATGACAAGTAAACAAGGTGTGTTCTAGAACACAGCTAACACTTCCTTGCAACTGTGTATTGTAGGTAAAAGGTAAAAGACCCATTGACAGTTAAGTGCAGCCAAAGGCAACTATGGGGTGTGGTGTTCATCTTGCTTCAGGCCAAGGGAGCCAGCATTTGTCTACAGACACCTTTCTGGGTCATGTGGCCAGCATGACTAAACTGCTTCTGGCACAATGGAACACTGTGATGGAAGCCAGAGCGCATGGAAATGCCATTTACCTTCCTGCCACAGCAGTACCTATTTATCTACTTGCACTGGGATGTAGGTGGCACTGCGGTGTAAACCACCGAGTCTCGGGCTTGCCGATCAGCAGTTTAAATCCACTCAATGGTGGTGAGCTCCTATTGCTCTGTCGCAGCTTCTGCCAACCTCATGTAATGTAAAGATTTGACAATAGTACACATTATATTTTCCTGTTTCATCATTACTGATGTTCTCATCAAAGAGCCCTGATAAAACTTCTGAGGAGCCCCAGGAATCCCCAGAACACAGTTTGAAAAATGCTGACCTAACTCCATTGAGGGGGGAAAAATGCACACAGTTGTTTCAGATTTAACCCCCAACTTTGCAACACCAATTCAGACAAGGATGTTGCACACTACTGTGACTTCAGGGACGGCTATAAATCTGAATAAATTCTTCCAGATGTGGAGTTGGGTGCTTGTCCTCTAGGCCGTTGACCCAATAAATTTCTATACCTTCTGTAAGGTGAAGAAGAAAAGAAGCCAAATGTGAGTTGGCAAACTTAGGCTGCATAATTACACCCACTTGTCTTAACAAACCCAAGGAGACAAATTTCCAAGTAAAGGTGTACAGGATTGCAGTCCACATATATGAACTCTGCTGACCACACTCAGTTACACGCCCCAAGTAAAACAGTGCTAGGGAACCTGTGGCCTTCTAGATGCTGTTGGACACAAACTCACATTTGCCCCAGCCCTAAGACCAATGGTCAGGATTGAAGGGACTTAGGAGTCTTCCAAAAAATTGAAACACCAAAGTTTCCTACCTTGACATAAGCAAATATAGAATGGACTGGCTTTCCACTTATATAAACTACAACTTCCAGGATTATATTGGTACATGCACTAGGAAGCTATTTGTTCAGCTTTTTTTAGAATACTGTCTCCAAGTAGAAAGCAGATTAAAAACATAGATTTGCTTATTGTTTGGGGCTACGTTGCAGAACCTGAAATTAATCAAGGTTCACTAAAGCACAGGATTTTCACATTAGCTTCTTTCTTGCCTGACGTCTCTTCTCATACTAAAAAAGAAATATTATTATTACCAAAAAAATAATTTTCCATGAGACAGTTCTCTCACAGTAATTGGCCTAAGGCATAGTTTGGTCTGCCGGGGTTTTGTTAGGTACTTATTTGCTTAATCCACTGCTCCTCGCTGGCGAAGGAAGGAGTTAATGGAGGGAACGTGTGTGCAGCATAACTTACAGTTTGATTTGAGATGCGGGACACTGTTTCATTTACTCCTAACTAGGGGACTGATGAATTCTATAAAAACAAGATGATAGAACAATAATTACAACCACGATAGAAATGGAAAGAGGAAAGAAAGAGAGAATATGAATACAAACTCCTTAATACAAAGACACAAAGCAGACTGCTTGCCTTCTGGATCCCCCCCCTCCTCCCCCCCCCAAGCTGAAAATTCATTAAAAGCCTTAGTAACCAATGCCTCCACACCATAAGACAGATGTTCACATGCATGCTTCGTTGCATTGTGAATAATATAACAAATGCAATTGCCTCTCATAATGTTGGATTGTTTGCTATGCAGAAATTTAAACACATAATGAGGTCTCCCCAAATCTACAGAACTGCTGTTTGATCCAGAAGCAATAACATTTGTTAATTTCACTCCCGCCTATTGCACTGCTATCCTGGTAGTTTCAGAACCATCAGCAGCTGTTTCATTTGTATATTCCTGGAATTCTAAGGCTTCCACTCTGTTACATGCCTAGTTCTATGGAATACATTTCTCTGCCCTATTTATGGACAGAGAAATTTCATGGAATTTCCCCTGATGGAAGAGAAATTCTCCAGCAGTTTCCTAGAAGTGGAGCTCCTCATCAGCTGTGGCTATAGTTACTTTCCCCCCCTTTTCTCTTCAGTTTTGTTTTGTTTTGCAAAACAAGGCAACAGCAGCAACAGTACTGGCAGCTGGACAACCATTTTTTACACCCTCCACAATGTCCCAGTCCTAGCATAATTCCAGTGTTGGGAATAGAGGGATTGCATCCAGCACACAGACATAAAATGGTGCTAAATATATATAGAGAAAATTGCAAGGTGGCCATGTTTTTCTAGCAGAGTAAGAAAAAGACAGAACTCAGAACAAAAATGCCCCTTGAGAAATTTTGGTTCATCACTATTCAGAAGCATCTCTCTGGGGCTTCTGAAAATGCTGGCCACTGTTTGGGT
The DNA here is from genome assembly GCF_963506605.1 of Zootoca vivipara. Classification (NCBI taxonomy): domain Eukaryota; kingdom Metazoa; phylum Chordata; class Lepidosauria; order Squamata; family Lacertidae; genus Zootoca; species Zootoca vivipara. The sequence goes on from NC_083279.1 coordinate 14,088,750, forward strand.
GAAGGAATGAGCAGAGTGAGTGTGTGGACTTGATTCATCCATTGCATAATGTTGAAAACAGCCCTTAGAAACTCCAGATCTTTAGTTTATAATTATCCCGAATAAGCTGTTATTATCGCCTGTATGTAGGCTGTGTTATTTTTCTGAACCAAAAATAGAAGTATGTGTGCTAGATTCAAAACCTCACCATTCGTTATTACAAACTATTTTTTGCAATGGACAAGTCCATATACTTATGGGACTCAGACCACATGGTAAAGCAAGGTGCATTTTTGTACAGTTCTCAGTTCCTATGAGTGGAAACTTCATGGTGGACAAATTGTGTAAAACACACAGAGAGAAGAGGTTCCCCACCTCTACTGATGGCGGTGAAATGGTGCTGGCATCAGTTAGATCTTGCTGAAATCATACAGGATACTGTACATTCTGCAAAATCTCACACCATTTCCGGTGCAATTTCGGCCAAAAATCAGTACCTCTTCTCCACCACTGGCAGAAGTGGCAGGGCACCCATGGGGCTTCTGCCATCCATGGGGACTTCCATATTCTAATAGCATAGCCAGATCTGCCCCCTGCCATTCCTGTAATTTGAGCTTAAATGCTAATTGCACAATAAACATCACTTTTCTATGAGCGTTTTAACAGAGGAAGGCTAGATTCTCCATTTTTACAGGATGCTCTTTGCATTGCAGTTCAGGAACTGGATGTTAATTATCACTTACAAAAAGCAAGCAACCTTACCATTGAAGGTTACATTCTAACATCTTTGGGACTGTTTGTGATGTTCTGTCTTAGCAATTACTCTGATCCATTCTAAGTACTGGTTGGCAAGGCAGCAAAACCAGGGTGTACAATAAGGCTGCTTCATACATTATATCTTAAGTATGTGCCTTAAATGCATCTGTGAATATCAAGAACCAGAGCTTGAAGTACTTGCCTTTTATAGGTAGGCTTATCAGATGCTCAAGATTGAGGACACCCCTATCAACAATGCATTTGATGGGAAACCTGGCTTAGCAGTTGTGTGATCTGTGAAAAGGCATTGACTCAAACTAATAGTTGGGGTCCAAAAACTGAAATTTTACTAACTTGAAGCCACATCATTGACAGCCACTTGTTTCCTCAGACAGGGAAGGAGCTGAAGCTCTAGTTCCATGGAAGGATGGTAACCAGAGGTACAAACTTGTCAAACCAGTTGCAGGAAGTTCCAAAGGTGGAGCAGGTAGAACAAGGGTATACCATGTGTATGACAACTGTTTGTTTATGTCATGTAATGCTGCGTTAGCCTATGCAGCACCGGTTACCTGATTTGGGGGGAGAATGTTAGCAAGTAAGGCCTCCGAAGCTGCATTGTATGATTTGTGTGATTCACACGTTTGTCTGTGAGGAGCGTGAGAAGGGAAGACAGGCTTATCTCTCTTCCGGTATGAGACTGTAAAACTGTACTTTCACTTTTACGCTGTGGATTCTTCTGCTCTTTGAGCTGAGAGAGAGCACCATGATTGCTTGTCTGTATATTCTGTAAATAAATTAGTAGTTTAGAATAACAATGCTTCTAACGTCTTGCTGTGTTAAGATAGAACAGGGGTAGGCAACCTAAGGCCCATGGGCCGGATGCGGCCCAATCACCTTCTCAATCCGGCCCGTGGATTTTTCCATGTTTTTACATGAGTAGAATGTGTCCTTTTATTTAAAATGCATCTCTGGGTTATTTGTGGGGCATAAAAATTTGTTCATTTTTTCCCCCTTCAAAATATAGTCTGGCCCACCACATGGTCTGAGGGACAGTGGACCGGCCCACGGCTGAAAAAGGTTGCTGACCACTGAGCTAAAAGGATAGTGTGCTTACACCAGCCAGTGTAGGTCGCTGGGGGAGCCCTGGAGAAGAAGGGGGTGCCTTTTCCAGTGCTACGCTCACCAGAGTACGTCCAGAGGAATGGGGGCTGCAGACACCCTAGGGCGTTTTCTCCCAACAGTGGAGTAATGCAAAATAGGACAGTGTCATGACATAGGTTATGTAATACTATGTTTTATAGAGGAGAGGGAGATAATTCAAGATGGGGGACACTGCTTCCAGCAGTAACCCATGCCCTATCCAGGTGTTCTTAAATTATATTTGAGAAAAGGAAGAGGGGAGTTTATGGCAGCCTTAGCCCTGAGCCCTGATATTCCTGCATGGAGTGAAAAGTTCTAAATATGGATTCTAGCACATTCTGCTTACACACAGTTGTAATTCTTCGCCTGACCAGAAAACTCCATTGTGGACAGTTCCTGGCTGCAGGGAGGACTGTAACTATGTGACTCCATTCATTCAAACACACTTACAATCCCCCTTCAGATTTTCCCATTCAACATAGAAAGGTCAGAGGTGGAGTGATGGGGGCAGCTTATGTGGCATAGAATTCAATCAATGTTATGTCTAACAGAGTGTGGATGGAAGAGAACATTTAGAGCATCATATTTATCATATTTAGTCTTACCATTTCGTAGGTAAGAATAAAGGTTAGGATTTTAAGCTTTAAGTTCTAAACATATCCAGCAATGGTTATTTTGTAAATTACCAAATAACTTCCCTAAACACCTCCTGTTTCATTTCTAACTTTTCCTGCTCAGTTGCCTTGTCTCTGGATAATGAAAATGTAGGACCATTAATTTTATTTTATTTTAAAGTGTTTCCCATTGACCCAACGTTTGACGTATGATGTAGCAAGAAATGATGAATCCTGTATGTGAAAAGATGTGTTACCTGGTAGACGTGGGATACAATTTGTCAGACTTTTTAGGAGAATGTAATGGAAAAATGATAAAATGAATGCAGTAAAAAGATGGTATGAATGTTTTTGAAACATAGCATTGAATAGTATTAAAAAGAAAATTGGAAAGGGATGGGGTAGGTCCCTCAGGTGGTGCTGGAAATTGCGGCAGACATTCTTATAAAGTGTCAACACTCATCCAAAGCCTATTTAACAAGCTGGATTTTATAATGGAGGGGATTAACTGGGAATGAATAGTGACATAAAATAGGTCCAGGCAGCAGAACAATGAATCTTTGACCAGAAAGAGGCAGGAAAGAACAGGAGTGTCCTGTTCAACTACATACAAATATAGCATAGCTTTCAAACTTTAAACACTAATGATCACATCTGAAAAACTTGATGCTCAATGTTGAATTCTACATAGCAAATAGCACTTAAATCAGCTGACCAATGTAATACTGTATCTAGCCCTTATAAAATATGGAGTGTTAATCATTGAATCTGGTACCCCTCTATTGGTTGCACTTACCTGTGAACAGATAATCAAATTACAGTTTTCCTATGGGATAACAGTGCCCTCAAGTGTTTTGCTTTGCGACTGTATTAATTAACAAAGTAGTGCATTAATCATAGCACATGAAGAGTCTGCATAATACTGTAAGCAACAGAAGTTTCCTGAGGTTGTTTCTTTCTTTCTTAAATTGCTGTTGAATTCTAAGCACAACAGTGCTGCAAACGTAAGAAAGATTGGCACCTTTGAATCCTGCCAAAACATTTCCTGTGAAGCCACTTGATCTAGACCACAGTCTATGAGCAGACAGGGAAGCATGTAAGTCAAGGCATTGATCAAAAGGTCACTCTGGCCCACAGTCCAATCAGAAGATGCTCAGAATGTGTGAAACTCATCTGAATCTTTAACTTTTTTAATACTTATTGAATCTCTCTTGGCTTCCATGGAAATTAGTCACATTTCCGTGAACCAAGCTTGTAATGGGTAAAGAGCTGGCATGTCACAGCTGATCTTCTCATTGAGCAACCCTCATAAGTCTCTATGTAACCCTGGGCTTTCTCAGAGCACAGTTTGAAAATCAATGCTTCATTTTGGTGGGGAAAGATTTTAATTGCAGCAGGGACAAATAACTTGGGAAGGTGCTACTTACTTTAAAAGCTCCTAAATTATTTAACCAGTTGACAGTCCAACTATACATATATAGAAGACACATGGCCTTCTCTGTGCAGTTTACACTTGAGGTGAAGTAGACTGCTTCTGTCTACAACTCCTGATAAGCACTAAAGCAACCTCCATGCTCAGACACAATTGACCACTGAGCATCAAATGGTAGAAGCCAATGAGGGATGTCTTGCTTGTAAGCTTCCCAGAAGATTCTATCTCAACATTGTGGGAAACAGGATGCTAGGACTAGTTGGGTTATTTGTCTGATACAGCTGGTCTTTGAATCAGGGGTGGGGAAACTGGTCCTCCAGATGTTGCTCAAGCCCAGCTCCAAGTCATAGCTGCCAAGTTTTCCCTTTTCTCGCGAGGAAGCCTATTCAGCATAAGGGAAAATCCCTTAAAAAAAGGGATAACTTGGCAGCTATGCTCCAAGTATCCCTTGCAATCAGCCATGCTTGCTATTACTGATGGGAGGTGTAGTTCAACAGCATCTGGAAGGCCAAAGCCCCCCCCCACTGGCTTTACATGCCAGAATAATGGCCAGAGTGCCTTTCCTTTCGATCTCTTACTTTTAACATTTATTTTTGAACAATTGTCAGGATTTCTCCCATGACATCCTATGCTTCTTCAGATGATTACTGTTCAGTGGGGAGAAACGCTAAAACCACTGACCTATTGTCATGGCACAAACCTTTGCAAAGGTCGGCCTGGCAAGTACTCAGTGTTTAAAGATATATTAGCGTAAAAAGCACTTTGATGTCTTAAACTCTTATTACTCTGGCAGAATTAAGGAGATTAAAATTCCAGGAAGACATTGTACTTGTCTTGGATGATTGCTCAGCCATTGAAAAATAGAAAGCAAATAATGGGTTACATCATTGGGTGATGTGCCGTGACAAGATTTAACACAACACAGTGGAATATGAACAGTACGCTCTTGTAAGCTTGTACAGCCTACACTTCCTTTTGCCTTATGGCATATTTTAATCCCTCTCTTCATAATGTGATATGCAGAACAGAAAGTGATTTGATAGGAATTCAGCTATTATAAATTGAAACGATGATTGCTTGACCTGGTCCTCAGTTTATAGTTCTTAATGTCTAATGCCCGAACCAGTCAAAACTCATCTTTATCAAGAGCCATCGAGCTCAAACTAGGAGACTTGCAATTCTGGCACTAATTCCTTGCTCCCTGCAACACCCTGGGGCAAAGGAGTGAACTCCAGGAAGTTCACACTTGCACAGATATTACAGCTCAGAATCCTCTTGTCCTGGGAAATCAGGTGTCCGGATTCTTTAATGACTTCTCCCAACGCCTTCATAGAGATGTTAAATAGCATGGAAGAAAGGCTCGAGACCTGCAGGACGCCATAGGTCAAATGCCAGTGAGGTCCTGCAGTAGTATCCCAGTGCTACTTTTTGAAAATGATTCCAGAGGTAGGAGGAGAAAATGGCCTGGAATAGTCAACCCCTGGATATGTTCTGGGACGATATTGAGAACAGCCACTGAGAGGTGAAAGAGAATCAAGAGCATTACACGCTCCATGTCTCTGAATACCCCGTTTCTCATATTTTAAGACATACCCATAAAATAAGCCATAGCAGGATTTTTAAGCATCCAATGAATATAAGCCAGGGGGTCCCAAACTACGGCCCCCGGGCCGGATGCGGCCTTCCAATCCGGCCTTCCAATCTGGCCCGCGACGACCCCCGCCGCCCGCTGCCGCCGCCCGCTCTCACGGCGCGCGGCGCAGCAACGATCTAAAAAATCGGCAAAAAATCGCCGAAAATCCTTTGTGCGCATGCGTATGGGCCTCTCCCGACCCGGAAGAGGTCATTTCTGGTGCACTTCCGGGTTGGGGGAGGCCCATACGCATGCGCACAAGCGATTTTCGGCGATTTTTCCCCCGCCCGTGTGCGTGTGCGCATGCGCACGGGCGCGCACTCCCCCGCCCTCCGGCCCGCTGCGTGCGCACTCCCCTGCCCTCCGGCCCACCGCGCGGTAAGTCTGGGGACCCCTGATATAAGCCATACCCCGAAAATAAGACATAGTGATAGGCGCAGCAGCAATGCCGGCCGCGGCAGGAGGAGGGGAAAAAAATAAGATATCCCTTGAAAATAAGCCATAGTGTGTTTTTCTGAGGAAAAAATAAATATAATACGTGTCTTATAATATGAGAAACACGGTATATGTCAACATTCAAGGCAACCAAAGCAGTTTCAATGCCAAACATGGATCTAAAGCTGGATTGAAAGAGGTCTACATAATCCATTCCCTGCAAACTTGCTTGTAGTTGAGCTGTTACCACTTTCTTGAGCACCTTGTCACCCCAGAAAATCATATTTATGACTTAGTAACAGTCAGAAGGTCAGTGGTTCGAATCCTTGTGACAGGGTGAGCTCCTGTTGCTCAGTCCCTGCTCCTGCCAACCTAGCAGTTCGAAAGCACGCCAAAAAGTGCAAGTAGATAAATAGGTACCGCTCCGGTGAGAAGGTAAATGGTGTTTCCGTGCACTGCTCTGGTTTTTCCAGAAGCAGCTCAGTCATGCTGGTCACATGACCCGGAAAAAAACTGCAGACAAACGCAGGCTCCCTTGACCTGTAAAGTGAGATGAGTGCCACAACTGCAGAGTCGTCTGTGACTGGACTTAACTGTTAGGGGTCCTTTACCTTTTTAACAGTTGTCTAACTATACTGGAGACAAGGAGTTCCTCTCGAGAGACTCATAATCTCAGGAACATGGGTTTGAGCCGCACATTGGGCAAAAGATTCCTGCATTGCTGGGGGTTGAACTAAATGACCCTCATGATTTATTCCAACTCTACAATTCTATGATTGCCTCTTTCAGGGTCACTGATAACTCTCCCTAATGCAGCAAGGGAGAGTTTGACCAACTTTTATTACACATGAAGAACAAGGGTCCAAAATACATATGGTAGGATGAACCCCTTCAAGCAGTTTGTCCTCAGGTCACCATAACTGAAAATGTGCCAATAAAACCTGACCACACAATTCCACAGGTATTTCTAGCAGTGTAAATTCAGTAGAAATCTAAGAAACTTCATCCTCACATACTTGCCGCTAGTGTCTCCCTCACCACCTCCTTTCAGCCAAGCTTCAAAAGCCCTTTTGTCATTCAGAAAAGCTCTGCTACACACCTATAACTAGATGATGCAATGGTGACAGAGCTGTAATTATGATTTGCCACCATCACCACCACATTTGGGGCTCTCGCCCCTGTGTTCAGTCAGATGTGCCTTGAGATCTGTGCCATTTTGCTCTCCACCCATAATCCCACCAGCTTCATCAAACATTGAATACCAGGGAGTCAATGGGGTTCCACAATGTCTAAGAGAGTACTTGGGAGCAATTGCATTGAGATGTGATTGTGTCAAGGTCCTACACTGTTTCACACTTCAATACACTTGCTGCATTGCTGCTGGGCAGAAAGAAATGGATCTTTGGGCAGAAAGAAAATGGATTTTTATTCTAAGCAAGCAACTGAAATCTTAATTCCTCTGTTTAATTCAAGTATACCATGAGGGTTTCCATTTCGACTCGTTTTGTGTTATGCATGATAAACACACCCATGTTCCAGAAGAGTTATAATGCAGCCTTCAGTATCATTTGGCAAAGCCCTAGCTAATGGCCTTATGTCACATAAAAAAGAACTGATTTACCTCCTACCCAGTTTTTTTACATAGCCAAACAATATGACAAAATCTGCTTTATTGTACTTTGGATGTGCTTGAGCAAAATGTGTGTGGTGATAGCTATTATAAACCTGGACTTATTCCAATCAGATTAGGGGAAGAGGAATGTGAAAACATTAAATATAGTTACATTGTGGGCCTCTTCCATTTTTAGTTGCAAAATTCTTATTTAAGCAGGTTTTATTTATTTGGGAAATGGTTGTCATTCATCTCCTCCTCACCCCCACCCCACATTACACATTTTATACTTGGGGTAAACCATGTAAATATTACCTCCTCTCAGAATTGCAGGATAACTAGCTATCCAAAGCTTAAAAAACCAACAACACCAAAAACAGACAAGTCATTAGAGTATCTAAGAGCTGTGAATCAGAAGAAATAGAAGCTGTCTGGCACAAGACTCAGCTGCACATAACCTTGAGGGCAGAAAATTCGAACTATTTCTAGATATAGATAGAAAAAATAGATGCATGCACACACAAAGACATAGGGTAGACAAACAGCCATCCACAAGTTGCCACAAAATGGGGTGGTTGTTTTGATGCTGCTTTGAGGATTATGATTTCACCCCTGAAATAGGTTCAAAGGTAGCAAAGTAGCACCATAACTTGTTTTGCTTTTTAAAGCACTATAAACAACCATTAGCTTGGGTAGCAGTAGGGCTCCAGCCATCAACTTCATCCTTCCCTCCTGCCATATGCATGTCACAATTATGCTTTATGTATGGCAGAGGCAAATGTACTGAGGCTCATTGCAGTAAGTACATTGAAATCACCATGTGTCATAAATTTTGGCAGCATGTCCAACCTACCATAGGGCAAAATGTGATTTAGAAGAAAACACATTGACAGGAATTTTCTGAACTAGACAGGGGAGCGCCAGAAGTTGGAGGTTTTAAGGTCAGAATGCTGGAGGGCATAGGAGATCTAACCAGGATTTGTGATCAGAAGCTAGGGTTTGTAGCTCTGTGTCTACATTATTCCTAATCATTTGTCTCCATGCCTGCTATGTTGACAATTATAACTTCAAGCTACGAACATGAGTTTGACCAAACTGCGGGAGGCAGTGCAAGACAGGAGTGCCTGGCGTGCTATGGTCCATGGGGTCACGAAGAGTCTGACACGACTAAACGACTAAACAACAACCACAACCTAGGACCCATCCTTATCTTCACCTCTCACCTATCTGATAAGCAATTCTTTGTTACTACTGCATTCTATTTGCAATACTGCTATTATACCATGCACAGACTATTGGGAGTACAGGGCATGCCATTCATTGATAATTGTGTAACTGATCAGATTTCAATTAAACGAGCTTTATTATCTCTCCTTCATATCCCTAACTTGCCAAATCAATGACTGCATTACTACCTTGCCCATGTAATATATGGATTTCCCTTCTCGGTTCATAATTGCTGGTTTCCTTACCAGACAGATGCCTTGCTTATTCTTCGTGTCCTTATCATATCACGGATTAAGGAAATCCTATATTTCCCGACTGAGGTTAAGATAAGTCTGTTTGTAAGGAAATATTTCATTCTTGCTAAAAGCAGCAGGATGTCCTTGATCCATGTGATGCTTGTTACAGCTTGGCTGGTGTCCAGGAAAGGAATAGCTTGCTCAGTCGTGGATATGCCATAGCACTTTGGAAAGAGTGATAAGTCCTATTAATGTGTTTTCTGCGCATAGAACTTATGAGTGGAGAAGAGGGCTGCAATGGGATGGGACTGTTGATGCCACCCCTGGTATTCCATGTGGCACTTCTTGGCAACTGCATTTGTGTGGGTTTCCACCAGGAGTTGCCAATGCCATTCAAGATGTCTGGTATAACACTAACCACTGTCCCACTGCCCTGTTTATCACATGTAGGCTCTTTGCATGGTGGGTGCCTGAATTAGGCTTCAGAGAAAGGGGGATAATATCCAGCCAAGTCACACTCAAGAATACATCCATTGAAATCAGTGGATTTAAGTAACTTACGTTGTGACTAACATTAGATATCGTCCAAGAGTTGGTGGTGGAAAAGAAAAATGAGATCAGAATGAATGTATAAGAGATGAATTTTAGGGAGCTTCATTTCTTGCTTATAAGTCAAAGTAAAGTTACTATATTAATGTCCATGCTGAAGCATTTTTATTTTTTAAACTTCATTCCATTTTTGAATCATCCCCATGAAACAAAGCAATTTAAAAGTAAACCATCAACAATGGAAACATATATAAAAACCAGTTCATAAATAAAAACAATTAAAACAATGAGAGATATAAGAGCAGTTTCAAATACAGTACAGACACTAAACCTAAAAGTTTTCTGTTCCTTTCCAATCATTCCATATTAATATTTCTGAAGCCTTTTCTTCAACCTCTTATTCCTTCAGCAATTTCAACAGAGAAAGAAGAATGCTGTGTTCTCCTCAGAGAACAGCAAACATTGCATTCTTATTGGTTCAGGTTTAAATTGTACTGAATTTAAATGAGGGTTGATTTTCATTGTAAATAAAGTGTTGTATGGAAGGTATGCTAGAAAGGGTATCTGGGAAAAACCTTATTTTCTACTCTTGTTCCATAGCTTTTTACAGCTATTGTTTCATCAAATTGCTAATGATTTGGTGCAAATTGGTGCCATTTTTTAAAACACGAAATGCTTCCTGACTATAAGATCTCTGTCAACCAGGGAGAATGTTGTGTACATTACGACATCATGGCTGATGCTGTCACTGAAGACAAACGAAGCCCTTCCATTACTTCGAATGGGAGGCAATGAGAGTGTGCTTCACTGTTTCCAAGGCAACTGAACTCAGGAGTGTCCTGTTGCATCATGTTGATGGTTTCATTACCAGCCCATGCTGCATGGCAAGTCTTTTGGTCTGATCCAGCTTTGACATGACCTGTTGGGGCTGAATCTAGATGGGAAAGTACACCCAGAAATCAGCCTGAATGTACAGTTCATTGATAAAGGTAAAGGGACCCCTGATCATTAGGTTCAGTCGCGGACGACTCTGGGGTTGTGACGCTCATCTTGCGTTATTGGCCGAGGGAGCCGGCGTACAGCTTCCAGGTCATGTGGCCAGCATGACTAAGCCACTTCTGGCGAACCAGAGCAGCACACGGAAATGTCGTTTACCTTCCCGCCAGAGTGGTACCTATTTATCTACTTGCACTTTGACGTGCTTTCAAACTGTTAGATTGGCAGGAGCTGGGACCGAGCAACGGGAGCTCAATCCGTCGTGGGGATTCAAAGGTCAAACCACTGACCTTCTGATCGGCAAGCCCTAGGCTCAGTGGTTTGACCCACAGTGCCACCTGCGTCCCACAGTTCATTGATAGTAATGCTTAATAAATGAACATGGCATGTGCTTGGATGCATAATTACTTTCAATAAGTGGGATCATCTTAATGGATGTTCCTGGTTGCGGGCAGGACCTCAATCTACTCCCCCCACCCTGGCATGGGAGGAGTCATTACCATCCAGGGCGCCACGACAATTACCCAGGGCCAATTGCCAAATCAATTTGAAGGGTAATTGCAAGGAGGAGTTTAAAAGCAGCAGTGCGACAAGTGCCTAGCACTTGCTTCACACTGCTTCACACCCGCACACCCTTCCCTTTTTTATTGTTGTTGTTTTAGGTGTCTTCTGGCCTTGCTTTGAACTCTGGTTGGTTGCCCGCCTTGGGACGGGGACCAGGTAGGATTTTTTTCATTTGGCAAAATTGGCACTGGCCACTTGGTTTTTGGCTACCTCTTAGCAATCGTCACAACTTTGTATGGTTTGGCGGTTAGGCATTGGCTTAATTTTGAGTGGGAGAGGGGAGGTCAGCCATCGCCTGCCCCTCCTCTTGTCCAAGGGTATTCCGTTAAAGGAATCCGGGGCCTGGATCCTGTCCAAAGTCCGCTTGAGGGGCTAGGGCCATGCCAGGCCTCAGGGAACACCAGGGAGGTGCAGGCAGGTTCCCCCGAAGCATCTACCCTTTGGGTGATTTACCCTTACAGACTTCCTGCAAAGGGGGCAGGAGTCAGATATAGTCGTTAGCCAATGCCTAAGCCAATACTGCTCACATTTGTAATCAATAAAGTTGTGGCCAAAATTTGCCCAATAACCTTAAACTTAAAATTCTGTGTCTGTGTGAAGTTTTTTATTCCAACGGAGGGGGGGGGTAGCTTGGGGGTCTTTACACGCAACCCATATGCACTTAGATATCCAATCCATGAACTATTTCATTGCAGCAGATAAACAAGCTATGACTAGATCAGAGAGTTTCCTTCCTTCTCCGATTCCTCCCAAATACCGTCTGGTTGCAACAACAACTAAGCAGTAGTACTGATAATATTTATTGCTATTACTGTAATTATGAGTCACCTTATATCATAAAGTATTAAGGTGATTTACCACAACTGGTCACCCTAAAAAACCCAAGTAGGTAAAAACCATGAGAATGAAAGTATCACAATCTTTCAAAAAGGAGTGTGAAAAATTGCTGAAAGGATGGGTGCCTCACTATTTTCCGTGGGCGACAAAGGTTCACAAAATGCAACCGCATCTCTGCTCAGTATTTACAAAAGGTTTTCCTCTCCTTTCCCCATGATATATTATTTTTTTGGCAAATAGTCAACATCAATACACTGGTTGAAATTCACTTTGCTTTCCTTGTCCTTTGCTAAGAAAATATACCAGGTTACCTTCACAACTGTGTGCTTCATTCACAAGGGCACTGCATCTCGAGTTTGTGGTCTTAACAGCGCAAAAATAGTTTGCTTTTCTCGTGGATCTGCTTTGTTCTTGCCTGCGAAGATGGCTGAAATGACTGTAATATCAAAAGAATGGATATGTCACATTTGTTTATGTGTGCTTTGACCACAAGGACAAAATGCCTCAGGCTAAATACTAAAAATGAGTCGAGAATATAGGCTATTTGGTACAAAAATGGTTAAAGCATGAGAATGCAGGCACTGAGAAATACCTTGTGTTAGTTCCTGGAAGCATAACTTCTAAGTCAATTTCACAAAAGCATGGCACAATGCTTGACTGGGGCTCTGCTATATATTTTTCTTTTAGTAATGGCAGAAAGGCTAGTTATAGATCCTTTTTAATAGCCTTTGTGGAGCCCATTCTGAAGGGCCAGTATACAAGTGTACTTTTTTCTTCTTCAGATAGCTAGGAGCTGTTTTCTAGAAATTACTACACTTTATAGCCTCTCTCTTTGAGCTTTTTCTTGCACATTTATCCACTACCTGGTACAATGATTCATGCCCTGAACCCAAACCTGTTAGTTGAAATCAATGGGATTTACGGCCAGGTAGCATGTTTAAGATCAGTGTGTTCGTGAACAAGGTACTTGACTACATGATAGAAGGATGTAGTTTGTTTCACTTGCTCTCACTCTCTCCTAGCAGTGAAAGGGCTTTGGATCAATGGAAAAGGAGAAAATAGCCCACAGAACAAAACCCTATGAGAAATTGATATTAGATCTTTCCCAATTTATTTTGGCCCCATTGCAGTGTGCTAGCAACAATTATTTCACACCCTCCAAGTGTCCGTATTTTCCAGGGACAGTTTCAGATTTATAGAGTTTCTGATCTGATCCTGGAATTTCCCTCTTTTCCTTAGGACATCCCTATTTTTATTTGTTGGAGGGTATAGAATAGGACACCACACACCCCATTTTCATTGGAGAAATGTTGGAGGGTGTGTTATATGTGATGATAATCAGTTAGCAAAGTATCTTTGGGTGCCGTAGCCCAAAGTTATTTTATTAGCCCTATGATGTTATGGTGTATAGTGGGGCAGAAAATCAATTTAAAACAAAACAAAACAAAACAGAGTTTTAAAGAAGCCCCAGAAGAAGAAAGAAGCCTTATGCTGGATCACTGCATTGTCCAACATGTCCTTTATGAAATCACATCTGCCAGTATTCATGAAGGCATTTCTCTCTTCCTCTTCTCCTGGCAGACATTGGGCTGTTAGCTATAGATGGATTCTGCACTAGAAGAGGGCCTCATCCACAGAAGCTAGTACAATTTGCTATGCATGAAAAAAATAAAGCACAATTGATGATATGAAATATAGTTCTCAGACAGTCCATGCAACCATTATGAAAACCCCATGTGCGGGGCATCCTAGTATCTCAATTACTAGTATTTGTGTCCCGCTATTATGCAAGATGTATCACTGCAGATGGTGACAGCAGTCACGAAATTAAAAGACGCCTGCTTCTTGGGAGAAAAGCAATGACAAACCTAGACAGCATCTTAAAAAGCAGAGACATCACCTTGCCGACCAAGGTCCATATAGTTAAAGCTATGGTTTTCCCAGTAGTGATGTATGGAAGTGAGAGCTGGACCATAAAGAAGGCTGATCGCCGAAGAATTGATGCCTTTGAATTATGGTGCTGGAGGAGACTCTTGAGATTCCCATGGACTGCAAGAAGATCAAACCTATCCATTCTGAAGGAAATCAGCCCTGAGTGCTCACTGGAAGGACAGATCCTGAAGCTGAGGCTCCAATACTTTGGCCACATCATGAGAAGAGAAGATTTCCTGGGAAAGATCCTGATGTTGGGAAAGATGGAAGGCACTAGGAGAAGTGGACGACAGAGGGTTAGACAGTGTTCTTGAAGCTACAAACATTAGTCTGATCAAACTGAGGGAGGCAGTGGAAGAAAGGAGTGCCTGGCGTGGGGTCCATGGGGTCACAAAGAGTCAGACACGACTAAACGACTAAACAACAACAACAACAACAACAACATTATGCAAGGATGTAAAGTCTTTAAAAAGACGTCTTTTTTGAACCAGCTATGACTGTAAGCCAAGCAAGAATTGCCTCAATTTCTAAGAAATCTTCCATGTTGTTGTTGCTGTAGTAGCAAAGGCTATGTAATGGCTAAAACATGTTGATGTCAAAACTGATAAATATATTCAGCACAGTATGATTTAAGAAAGAGAGGTTAAATTGGATAAGATACGTGAAATTTGATAAACATTTCCCTGTGAAACTGGGCCATATAACATTACATTTTTTTTTTATCCTGGCAATCTTCACAGAGTAGAGTGTTGACAGCTGTTGGGCTTATGGATAAATTTATCAAAATTCTGTCCTGTTTGAACCAAATGGTTTTTTCACTACCGTTGTTTGCAGACAAATATCTGAAGACATTACCTTAAGAGACAGATTATGACCCAGTCCTCTAAAGACTGCTCTTTAACAAAGTTACCGAGGAGAATCCTCACCATTCTCACAGTGTGGTGTTGCAGTGGACAAAATGCCAATGGGTCCTTTTGCCACAAAGCAATGAATGAATCCAGCCTAAATACTGATCGTTGACTCCACACCCCTATTGTATTATGGAGAACACTGGATTTCCTTGGAAGTTTATCAAGAGTTCTTCAATGACAAACTACCATGGAAGATAACTTTCAATGGAAATATATTAGGTTAACAACAACAACAACAACAACAACAACAACAACAACTTTATTATGTATGCCCCACCCATCTGTTTGGGTTGCCCCAGCCACTCTGGGCAGTTTACAATATAATGGAAACGCAAAAAACATCAAATATGAAAAAAAAATCTTGAAACTGGGCTGCCTTTAGATGTCTTTAGAGAGTTGTACAGTTCTTTATCTGTTTGATATCTGATGGGAGAGCATTCCACAGGGCAGGCACCACTATCTCTGCCTAGTACCCTGTAGGTTCACATCTCACAGTGACAGAACTGCCATAAGGCCCTCTGAGCTGACCTCAGGATGACTGGTCTGCAGTAATCCAGTGAGATTCATGACTGAGCAAGAATTTGAACTTATAGTTCATTACTCCAAGTCAAATATGAGAGCAGCTCACCATGGTTGGCTGCTGACGTTGTAAAGTGTTGCTTAAGCTGCAGTCTCATACACCAGGCACGTCCAACAGGTAGCTCATGATCTACCTGTAGATCACTGGATGTCTGTGGTAGATCACTGGTAGCTCAGTAGCTCCCCCCAAAGAAGCTCAACAAGTTTGGCTGCCCCCCAAAAAAACAGGGCTTTCCTTCCTAAATAAAAGCTCAACAACTTTGACCTGAACCCCCCAAAAGGGGATAGATCACTGCCAGTATTTAACTCTGTGAGTAGATCATAGTCTCTTGGGAGTTGGCCACCCCTACCATACACATACAAAGGGACCCAGGTGGTGCTGTGAGTTAAACCACAGAGTCTAGGGCTTGCTGATCAGAAGGTTGGCGATTCGAATCCCTGCAACGGGGTGAGCTCCTGTTGCTCGGTCCCAGCTCCTGCCAACTTAGCAGTTTGAAAGCATGTCAAAGTACAAGTAGATAAATAGGGACCGCTCCGGCGGGAAAGTAAACGGCGTTTCCGTGTGCTGCTCTGGTTCGCCAGAAGTGGCTTTGTCATGCTGGCCACATGACCTGGAAGCTGTCTGTGGACAAACGCTGGCTCCCTCGGCCTATAGAGCGAGATGAGCGCCGCAACCCCAGAGTCAGACACGACTGGACCTTATGGTCAGGGCCCCCTTTACCTTTACCATACACTCTTACTTGGGAATACATTTGACTGAATGCAATGGAAAATACCCCAGAGTAAACATGTTATGAATGACACAGTTAAATGCACACTGTGGCTCTGAAGAGCAACAAATAACCCAGAAGTAGATTATTAAGCATAACCATAATCACGTCTCGTAGTGAGAGAACTGCCATAAATCCCTTAGAACTAGATCTCAATGTCCAGGCTGAAGACACTCCTTCAGGGCCAAAGCTGTTTAGTGATTTAAAGGTCAGTAACAATGCTGACTGGCAGCCCACTCCAGTATTTTGCCATGAAAACTCCATGGACATAAAAAAGGAGAAGCTTTGAGAAGGAAGTGAGAGTTTCCAAGGCATGCTCTGGTTCATGGGATCACGGAGAGCCGAACACGACTAAGATGACTAAACAACAACCAATGCTATAAATTGTGCTTGGAAACATACTTGGAGCCAATGTAGATCTTTTAGAACCAGTGTTATATTGTTCTGGCGGCTGCTCCCAGTCACCATTTTAGCAGCCCATTTCTGGATTAGTTGTAGTTTCCGAATCACCTTCAAAGATAGCCCCACATAGAGTGCATTGCAGTAGTCCAATGACACAACAGAAGCTAGAAAGTTTGAAAATCATTGTCTTATAATATTGTTATATCATCACTTTAAGTTATGGGCTTCCTCAACATGATGGTAATATGATTGCTCATATTTATTCCATTTTAATGCTGTCCTTCCTTTGTGACAATTTCATTTTTATTTCTTATCAATTTCAGCTGTCTTCCTTACACTCTGTCTTAAGAAATGAATGTAGACACATTTATGCTTTGAAAAAAATAAAAGATTTCTCTGGCTTAAGTCACAACATCATAGAGTGCTTTTTTGTACACCAATAAGGATGCTGGTGTGCCCAAAGTCTCATGCTGCAGCTCATGGGTGACCCAGTTTCATTTGGCCTGATTTCTGTTTAATTTTGACATTCATGATTCCAGGCAGAATCAGTTCTAGTCTCCCGAAGCAAATAAGCCACTGAAGGAGATTATTAACGATTGGTGTCCCCTCCCCCATATCAGTATGGTTACACAAGGAACATCTTGAACCATAATAAAATGACTTTATCAACAATGATTGTCTGTGAAGACAGAATTGGGATTCAAGATGACCTTAACAAATTGGAGAACTGGGTTCAAACTAACAATAGGGGATATAAGATGGGGGCATCTGGCTTGGTAGTACATATGAAATGGATCTAGGGTCTTAGTAGACCACTAGCTTAACATGAATCAACAGTGTCATGCAGCAGCAAAAAGGTAAATGCTATTCCAGGCTGCATCAACAGAAGTATACTATCTCGATCAAGGGAAGTTATAGAATTGTTCTATTTTGCTTTGGTCAGACGACTACAACTGGGATTCTTTGTCCAATTCTGGGCACCATAATTTAGTAAGAATATTGACAAGCTGGAACGTGAGAAGAGGAGGGCTACCAAGATGATAAAGGGTCTGGAAACCAAGTCTTATAAGGAACAGTTCAAGGAATTGGGTATGTTTAGCCTGGATAAGAGGATACTGAGAGAAGATAGTCATCTTGAAATATCCAAAGAGATACCACATGGAAGATGGAGCAAGCTTGTTTTCTCTGGCTCCAGAGGTTAGGACCCCAACCAATGACATCAAGTTACAAGGAAGGAAATTCTGAATAAACATCAAGAAGTTTCTGACAGTAAGAGCTGTTCAACAGTGAAAGGGACTCCCTCGGAAGGTGGTGGACTTGGTGGTTTTTAAGCAGAAGTTTGATAGCCATCTGTCATAGATGCTTTAGTTGAGATTCCTGCATTGCAGGGCTCAGGGTCCCTTCCATCTCTACAATTCTATAATTCTCTAATGAGAAGACAAAGTAACATAATGAAAGTGGATAATTTATGGCATCCCCATCCAACGTGGCTTCTCAATTTCTGTATGTTATAGGGACGGGGGATATTTCTTCTTTCTCAGCAGGTGCTTGAAAGGCCAACAATGCAAATTGCTGAGTGTGTCTGGCCAAGGTCAGTGATAAAGGCGCTGCCACAGCACAATGGTGGATTCTGTCACTGACATGCCTTGTGGCACCAGGGATGACTTCAAGGGGCTGACACTGCCTAACTATGTTTCTTTCCCATCTCCGACACAGATCTGGCAGTTTATGTCTTCTGGGTAGCTTCAGTAATGTGTGGATCATCTCATTTTCACATTTGTATATGCTTATCCACATTGCTCCCTGCTTCTCCTTTTTGATGGGTATTTCCTTTGCCAAGCCTTTCCTCTGATACTAGGGAAAGAGGCATTCCTGGCAACTCTGCTACTTGGGATCCTTTTAAACTGGTGATAACTGGGCACGTCCTGCATGTAACACACTGGCTCTCTCAATAACATGGGTTGGGCAGTACTGTGAGTTGTGTTGATCCTTGCTGCCCCAATACTGCAGCGGACTTCTGTTTTTACAATGGAACTCCCTATTCTCACACAACCTTGATGGCAGAAAGTGAGGAGGAATTAAAGAACTTTTTAATGAGGGTGAAAGAGGAGAGCGCAAAATATGGTCTGAAGCTCAACATCAAAAAAACCAAGATCATGGCCACTGGTCCCATCACCTCCTGGCAAATAGAAGGGGAAGAAATGGAGGCAGTGAGAGATTTTACTTTCTTGGGCTCCTTGATCACTGCAGATGGTGACAGCAGTCACGAAATTAAGAGACGCCTGCTTCTTGGGAGAAAAGCAATGACAAACCTAGACAGCATCTAAAAAAGCAGAGACATCACCTTGCCGACAAAGGTCCGTATAGGTAAAGCTATGGTTTTCCCAGTAGTGATGTATGGAAGTGAGAGCTGGACCATAAAGAAGGCTGATCGCCGAAGAATTGATGCTTTTGAATTATGGTGCTGGAGGAGACTCTTGAGAGTCCCATGGACTGCAAGAAGATCAAACCTATCAATTCTTAAGGAAATCAGCCCTGAGTGCTCCCTGGAAGGACAGATAGTGAAGCTGAGGCTCCAATACTTTGGCCACCTCATGAGAAGAGAAGAATCCTTGGAAAAGACCCTGATGTTGGGAAAGATGGAGGGCACAAGGAGAAGGGGACGACAGAGGACGAGATGGTAGGACAGTGTTCTCGAAGCTACGAACATGAGTTTGACCAAACTGCGGGAGGCAGTGGAAGACAGGAGTGCCTGGCGTGCTATGGTCCATGGGGTCACGAAGAGTCGGACACGACTAAATGACTAAACAACAACAACAACATTCTCTCCCCTGTAGTTCCCCGCACACCCTCAAAATATGCTCCAGAGGGTTGCGGGACCATTGGAGGAGATTTTGGGGGAGTGTAGGGAGAGAAGAGGAAGTCCTGTTGTGTAAGTGGAGTCCCTTTTGCACATTGTTGGTACAACACTTTTTATTCCTGTATTTATTTAGCCAACTGGCAATATCTTTTTTAATGAGGCAAAAATAGGGAATCCTGGGTGCAAGTGATATATGATCCTGTGAGTTGTGATACTGAAGAAAGGTCTGTCTGAATGCAACCAAACGCTGGAGAGAGCTCATCATCGAGCCACCCTAGCAGCATACTGCCCCTAGCATATATTTCTGCCTCCATTGCATCCTCATTATGTTGTCCAGCAGAGCTCTTCTGGGTAGTGCAAGACCTTTTATTTTACAGATGACAGAACCAATGCTAGCTTGCTGTGACTCATTTGCAAAACATTTGAGGATACAATTTCTTGCATCCACCGAGATATAGAATATCATAGGGTGCTGAGAGTGCCATCTAGTCCTGTTGTGTTGGATGAGTTTCAGTTAGTAAGGCTCAGGGGTTTGACAGAGGTGGAGCTAGCTGCTCTGGCACCCAGACTGGCGCACATGTTGTGCACCTGCGCTAGCTGCCCATTGGGATGGGGCTAGCTGCCTGTGGCGAGCATCCCAGGGGGGCACTGTGCGGTGATGTGCCCCCCCCTCAGGGAGGACACCCGGGGCAGGCCGCACCCACCACACACCCCTTCCTCCGCCACTGGGGTTTGTATAAGGTGCTTGGATCAGTCAGAGTGTCAGGAACGTGGCTCACCAGAGCGCAGGCGAAGAGTGAGACTCAGAAATTGAGCTAAGTGGAAGAGGGACAGACTCTGCAGATGAGATCTGGCTGACAGAGTTGAGAAAGGGCAGTTCAACCCCCCCTTCCAGAGGAAGACACTGTTAGGTCTCAAGAAGAGGAAGAGTTGGAAGGCAGCCAGAGCATTGCTAGGCAATCAGCAGATAAGCAGAGGTTTGAGACCGTGTCGAGTGAAAGTGCGGAGGGTGAAGGCCAGCTTCTCAGTCCCCATTCTAGGAGACTGAATAAGATCAGAGGACAACAGAAGGGCAAGAGGGGAAAGGTGGGAGTTTGGCATCCTTCCTGCTGTAGGAGGGGCAATGATTTAGACTGACCAGCTATTGTCAATGAGAGCAGGTGAGAAGCTGTGCTGTGCTGTGTGTGTGTGTGCTCGATTTTTTGTGTTGTTTTTTTGTTTGTTTTTTGTTTTGGTAAGTAAACGTACATAAAACTGCCGGAGAGTCATTACTTATTATCAAGGGCTTGCTTGCCTATGAGAGATCATTACACAGGGTGACCACTTACACTCTGCATCTTTGTCCCTCTTGACTGATAAAAACTAGCAGGGAGGGGACAGCTGGTTGGGCCAGGGTGGTTGCTATTCTTGCAATTTAAAATAAATGTATTAGTGTCATGGTTTTTCCCCCAACAATATTTGTGCTTCTGATAATAATAGCAGTTAGTATGGGGGGGGCAGGCAAGCATTTAGACTTGCCTAGGGTGCAAAATAGCTTCGAACCAGCACTGTATATATTAATGGATAAATGGAATATATTATAGTTAAAACCCTAGCCATTAATATTGTCAAGTTACAGCACACCAATATAGTTTTCAATAGGTAAACTGAACCTTCAGTGAAACCTAATTACACACACACACACACACACACACACACACACACACACACACACACATATATATATATATATATATATATATATATATATATATATATATGAGAAATGCTATTTAACAGTTCTGTGAACCAGTTGTTGGTCAATTAGCACACCATTATGTGTTAAATGTTCTCTCATTTGCATGGAGAAATCTGTAATAATGATTAATGAAGCTTTAATCGTGCATAATTTCAGACTTCAGGAAAAAATTTTTTTGCAAGATTCAATTAGAGTGAGCTGAACAGTGGTTTCTGATGTTAAGCAAGAACTGTTGATCATGCAACAGAAGTGGTCTCCAGAAGTGGTCTCCTAAAGGTAAAGTACACTAATTTTAAGTGATCTTAAGTTTCACTTGCCCATGATATCATAGAAAGCATCCCTTGCCTGTCCAGCAGCAGATAAGTACAAGAACATGGAGACACAACACAACAGCATCCCATGGTAGACAAGGGAAACGACACATCATAGGGAGACAGGAGCTTTCTTTGGTCCTCCAGTTCACAGTCCTGATTTGCTGCCTCCATTACAGTCTCAATGCCTGGCCACATTACCATTCATGCATTGGATGACAACCTAGAGGACAGTAACAACATTGTTTAGCTTCAGTCTTCTGAGCACTCCATCCTCAAAGTTCTATAACTGCTGTCTTGGAAATGGACCCATTGTCATCTGAACAACTGATGAAGGTGGAAACTGAAATGTTTGGCTATAAGAATGAATGAATGAATGAATCTATCCATCCATTCAATCCAATGTTGAGCTATCTAATCATAGTCAAGTTGGCAAGCCAAGAATATTTTTACTAGTTGAGGTTCTATTATTCATTTGTTCATGGTATGTTTACAGAACTAATGAACTAGCTCTTCATTTATTTTATTACTCATCCACTTTCACTGCTATAAAAGGATGAAGGAAGAAGCAACGGACAATTCTTATGGCGTTTTTAATAGCTTCTTATATATGCCATGGTCTTATAACTACTGTTGTTAGTAACACACAAACACTATTAGTCTCATTCTCTTTTGCCAACAATAAAATAAAGAGTGCATTGCACTAGCTGGTAGATTTCATTTAGGAATGCTTTTTCTTCTTCCTGTTGAAGTTTATTAGGTTAATATTACTTTTAAAAAAACAAAACCCTTTTATTTATCTTTGTTAAGAAGGGCTTTTCAGCGTCTCCAAGTAATGCACATCGGAGACAAAGAGTTTAATTAAGAAAGGAGCCAAAAAGAAACAGCAGCAACAAAAAATAAGCCAGTAGTACAAAAATTAAAATAAAATAGGATATTTAGAGGGAAATGAGATTACCAGTGGTTGCTTATGCATAAATGTGCAGATTATTAATTTTGATTAGCTGCATTTTACTGAAAAATGTAAACCCTAGATCAGAGATGAGAAAACTTTGCCCCTCCCCTCCCCCATATTGCTGAACTGCAGCTGCCATCAGCCCCAACAAGTGAATTCAGTTGCCAGGGTTGAAAGACAAAAAAAGATCAGCAACATATTGACGGCCATTTGCAAAGGTTAACACTGGGTGTTATGCTGTGGGGTGCCACAGGGCTCTGTTTTGTCCCCCATGCAATTTGCCATATGTATGAGGGCATTGGGGGGTGGTCATTAGGCAATTTGGAACACAACGTCTTCAATCTGAAACTGAATCAGGATTCATATGCATGTCCTGAGCTGTCTAGATGCAGTGGTGTGTTGGATGAGGCCCAATAAACTAAGAGTGAATTCTGGCAAGACTGATGCCCTGTGGATGGGTGAGTTGATCCTGGGTCCAGGAAACTGGGTGTTTGCGTTTTCTTGATGGGGGTCACACTCCCTTTGAAGAAGGCTCATAGTCCGGGGTTCATATCTGTGAGGCATAAGTGGCTTCAGATGCTAGGGGTGCCTTGGTTGCCGTACTAACCACAGTGGTTAGTGCATTGGTAATTTCAAGACTAGTTTACAGAAATGCAGCCCATCTCATTATATGGTAGGGCGCCTCCTGTTGCTCCTGGTGTTACAGAGAGTTCCCACAATTCACCTTGTGACCGGCAATGCTCCCCCCCCCACAATAATATGGAATTAATTGCCACTTCAGATAAAATTCGCTGCTGCCATCTATAATTTCAGATGCATGCTTAAGACCTTACCCTTACCCTATTTTCCAGGGACAGTCCCAGTTTTACAAAAATCGTCCCGGTTTCCGATCTGATCCTGGAATGTCCCACCTTCCCTTAGGACGTCCCTATTTTCATCAGAGAAATGCTGGAGGGTATGGTATTGCACCCTGAGAAAGTGACATATCTTTCCTGGGCAGCCAGCGAAAGGTTTCTGGTGGTACACTTACCACTCAAACCACTGACAGTGGGATCTGTGTGAGCCCTGAGATGCCCTCCCAGTATTGCCCTCTAATTCTGCTGCGCTGCCACTCACAGAGAATCAGATCGATTTGTGAATCGTTACTTCGAAAGGGCACTGCAGTGTTAAACTTTAGTAAGTGCCATTGGTGCGTTTACCATTTCACGATAAATCGGGTCCTCCCTAGCAAGAGGGCACGCGTTGCGGTGCGACCTGGCAACCAAACCCCTGTGTTGTGGGTGGGAACCAGAGCCTATGCAACCACTCACTTGATTGTAATCAATAAAGTTGTGGCCTAAATTCTGCCAAAAACCAAACCAAAATTTTGAGTGTTGTCTGAATTTATTTTTGGGTGGTTAAAAGGTCTACACACATAATGCTGGTTTACTGTGCATTATTTCATTAGTGCATCATTATTCCTCACTACAGTGCTCATCTTTACTCAGATTTTGTTTTCCATCAGTGGCATCTGCATAAATTGTCCTCCGTATATCTTTCCTGTTGCTTTGGACCAGCTGAAACATTATAGCAGTGAGCTGTGCAGCGAGATGTTACTGTACCTCTAGTCTCCCCAGGGAAAACTGTAGCTAGGAAAGTCCACAAATGCAGTCACAGTTCCCTGATTGCCATGCTCACAATATTTGGAACATATTTTCCGCCCTTGGGCCTAGTTGGTTCCCATAAACTACATTTCTCCTGATGAAGCAAGTCTGGCTAATGCAACTCACACTCCTTCCCCCTAAATAGTTCTTTAATATTGTTTTCTTTGACTTGATTTTGTAGTTGCCCATATGCCTGTTCGCAACTGTATTCCATAGTTAATACCATCTATTCAGGTTAGTAATATTGACTCTAACTCTCCTAAAGTTCAATGAAAATAAAGTTAAAAAATGCTAGGCAGCTACATGCTTATTATATTTGCAGAAATATACTTTAACTTTTTCTTTCTTAAACATTGGAGCAGAAGTTGCTAAAGCCTGCAGTGGACTGAAATTGTTCAGACAGCAGTTGGTTCATTTTGCCTGTTGTCACTTTTGTTGTCTTTGAAAAATAGTTGTTTGCTTTTTGTTCTATATACTATGTATATTCCCTGTTTTGTATGGTATGTATTGTTATCTGCCTTGTGAGGGCTTTTGCCATGAGAGGCATCTGAAGAAATTGTAAATAAATTATCACACACACACACACACACACACACATGCTTACAAGCAAAGTGTCGAGAACTATCATACTATACCACTGTGGCTATTATTACTCCTGTTACTGCAACAACTAATGCAAAAAAGACAATAAAATCAATAAAATATTACAAAGTAGATAAGTTTTCATTTACTATTATTTAATCAACCTAACTTTATGGTATTCCAATACCCTTTCAGTAACCTGAGAGAGATTATTTGCATAGCATAATCAAATGCAATTATCTACACTGTGATTTGCAAAGCAAAACA
The DNA here is from genome assembly GCF_963506605.1 of Zootoca vivipara. Classification (NCBI taxonomy): domain Eukaryota; kingdom Metazoa; phylum Chordata; class Lepidosauria; order Squamata; family Lacertidae; genus Zootoca; species Zootoca vivipara. The sequence goes on from NC_083279.1 coordinate 14,113,710, forward strand.
TTTACTGTCTGCCTCTAAACGGGGTCCAGCTCCCCAGCCTGCTTTAAAGAGAAATGTGCACATATGTCTTCCCACTAGTGTGGATAAATATCTTCAGAGGCTCACCAGGACAGAATACAATAGGTAAAACAGTTGTCACCAATTCATTTATAAACATGTGGGTATCTAATAATAGTTATATGCTGGTGGTTTTGCCATGCCCTCCAGGGGAGATGAAAAGCATTCTACTGCCCTTCTCTACATATGAAGCATTAAAGAGGTGTGATATACTGCCAGCTGTAAGAGCAGCATAACCTGAAATTCCTTGGAGACAAAACCATAAAGCAAGAGATGACAATGAGGGCTTTACAAATCAGGGGAAGCAACTCAGGTGTCATCCACATGCAGAAAGATTTGCTATTCATGCTTGTTTATTGGACGGTTCAGAGTCATCCCTGTCAAACTGGGGAAATAAGGGAAAGCAGAATAGGGCATGCTGATTTGAGGAGATGACTCATCCAGATCCATTGACAAGAGCAGCAACAGTGATAGACTTCTTAAAATAAAAATAAAAATCAGCCTATTCGATGTTTCAGACGATGAAAGGTAAATTACACAATCCAAAGGCTCAGATGATGTATGGGTTGCTAGATAACATCACTGCAGGTGTGAATTAATGGTTTCAGCAGTGCCCAAGGATAATTTCAATAAGCCTGGTAGAAAAGTGTAATGTGGACCCTACCTCTGTTTGCTTTCCTCTGTTTTGAAAATATATATATCTATATTTTAAAACTTTTAACAAGGAGAAATAGCTTCTGTCGAAACAAAATAAAAAAATTCCTTCCAGCAGCACCTTAAAGACCAACTAAGTTTTTTTATTTTGGTATGAGCTTTTGTGTGCATGCACACTTCTTCAGATACACTGAAACAGAACTCCCCAGACACTTATATATAGAGAAAGGGTGGGGAGGGGTATCACTCAGAAGGGTGGTGGAAATCTGTGATTGACTGACTTTATTCAAACCTTTGCAGTTGCTTAAAATGGACACCTATTTCCATTGAGTATTTTTCCATCCTTCCTTCGTTCAAACCTCAAATAAATTCTTCAATCAAATGCCACCTAACAACAATTGAATGTCTCACCCAGATCACCTCCATAACAATTTCCCCCTAACCCTAATTCACTGCCTGCCTAGATCCTGTCCCAAATCAATCCCTGTTCAGTTAACTGTCAAACCAAGAACATCTCTTTTCTACTTCTCCCCTCGCTCTGACTCTCCTTTGGCTATTCCTTTCTTCCGAGGGACGCGGGTGGCGCTGTGGTCTAAACCACTGAGCCTAGGGCTGGCCGATCAGAAGGTCGGTGGTTTGAATCCCCGTGACGGGGTGAGCTCCCATTGCTCAGTCCCAGCTCCTGCCAACCTAGCAGTTCGAAAGCACGTCAAAGTGCAAGTAGATAAATAGGTACCGCTCCGACGGGAAGGTAAACAGCGTTTCCATGTGCTTCTCGGGTTTCGCCAGAATCGGCTTAGTCATGCTGGCCACATGACCCGGAAAAACTGTCTGTGGCCAGTAAAGCGAGATGAGCACCGCAACTCCAGAGTCGTTCGTGACAGGACTTAACTGTCAGGGGTCCTTTACCTTTACCTTTTTATTCTTTTCTTCTAAATCCAGGTGAAACTTTCTATTTCTTCTCTTCCAAATGACACGTTGTGATGTGTGCACCAATCTGAGAGCCAGTGTGGTGTAGTGGTTAAGAGCAGTAGACTTGTAATCTGGGGAACCGGGTTCGTGTCTCCGCTCCTCCACATGCAGCTGCTGTGTGACCTTGGGCTAGTCACACTTCTCTGAAGTCTCTCAGCCCCACCCACCTCACAGAGTGTTTGTTGTGGGTGAGGAAGGGAAAGGAGAATGTTAGCTGCTTTGAGACTCCTTCGGGTAGTGATAAAGCGGGATATCAAATCCAAACTCTTCTTCTTCTGCTGTTGCTGCCTGCTGTCACCCGTGTCACTCTATGTTTACTTGATGGGTGGCAGCAGCAGTTTGGGTTGAGTTCTGGAGATAGCATGAAACTAGGAGAACTTCATTTTCATGTCCTCGAGTGGCCAACTACCCTCACCTATGGTCACCTAATCCCCCACCCTCCTGTTCAAAACCACTTCTATAAGTGTCACACCTCTAAGGACACAATTTCCCCCACTGGAGTTGACATTTATGGAACTGTGCAGTTAGTTCCTCGAGCCTTCCTAAACATCTGTGATTACCTCACTTTACCAAGATGCGTACTTCTGCACTTGGTAGTTCTTAAAGTGTGCCTTTCATACCAGCTCAGAAGATTTCCCCAGGCAAGACCTTTTTTCTTTTGCAAGCACTTAAAACTACTTATGATAAACAGACAGCTCCCCTGCGGTCGTTGCTAATATGTGTGCATATACTAGGCATGTTTTCACCAAAAGGGTAAGTGTGAGGGACAGGGGATATCGCGAAGTCCCTCCCCTCCTGAGTTCAAGCCCGTCCCCGAGCAAAGGGGAAAGCAGGGAGAGTTCCGATTCCAGTGGGGAAGCAGGAAGTCGTGTCCGAGGCTCAGGCAGGGTAGAGGAGCCAGGGTCCCAGGTGGGACAGGAAGGGGCAAGTAAGGGGGGAAGACCCATCCCCCCAACTCCAGAATTACGCAGGAAGAGGAGGGGCAAGAGGATGGGTCTGCCAAAGCTTTTGTGTTGGAGAAAGACGCGCCAAAAGCCATTAGGAGGTTCTGAAACCGACTGACAACATCGCTCCGTGTAAATAGCAATGACTTGAGCACTGTAAATACGCAGCACCAATAAAAGAATAAAATGCAGAGCTGCGTAGCGTCGTTACTCTGAAGTAGTCCACTCCGGCCACTGTGACAGCAACCTCCTAATCATTTTTGGGCTACTTCGGAGTTGCCGGGATGAGCGTGTCCGAGGCGGAGAAGTGGCGGCAGATCGCTGAGCAAGCCCAGCTAGAACTGCAACAGCTGTCGCTGCAGGCGCAGGGAGAATTGAAGGCAGCTAAAGAGGAGACTAAGAAGGTCCAGGACGACCGGCTACAACTTGCGGAACAGGTGAGAGAGCTCCAGGAAAAAGAGCAGCATTTAAGGGCGGTGGCGGTAGACCTCCAAAACAAGCTGGATGCAGAGAAAAACAAGGCGGGAGGGGCTCCCCAAGTCCAAGTGCTGCCAGGAAGGAGAGCAGGGACCCTTGTAAGCAAGTTCAATGGAGACCCGAAGGAGTTTCAGGGCTTTGAGACTGAGATCGTGTATGCTCTTGAGCTGCACCAGAATGAGTTCCCCGATGATGAGCACAGAGTAGCGTTTATTGTGGAACATCTCACCGGAGCAGCCAGGGAGTGGCTAAGACCATTAATCGCAACCAAGAATCCTTGCATGAAAAATGTCCAACAATTTCTAGAAGGTTTGAGGACGATGTATTCGTCCGATAGTCATTTGGACCAGACTAAGGAGGAACTGCATAATTTACGCCAAGGAAATATGACAGTTCGCGCATATTGGGCGAAATTCACCATGCTGGTGCACAGACTGGGGTGGGTTTTGGATTCGCCTCCCATGCAAGCTGCGTTTTACTTGGGTTTGAGCGAGGAGGTGAAGGATGAACTCTCGAGAGGTCCAAAGCCCAGTACTATGGATCAGCTGAGCAAAGCAGCTCTGGCGGTGGGGGTGAGGCAGGAATCCCGGTGGAACGACAAGCAAGCGACGCGCGCAAAGCGGGCTTGGTTCCCACGGTCGCAGGAGAAGCCACTCCCTCAACAACCCTTTCAAGCCACGCCTGGAGCCAGCCAGGACCAGGAGCCCATGCAGATTGATAGCGCGCGCGCGCGGGCTTTTCAAACCCCAGCGGCGCCAAGACGCAAGGAGGGAAGGGGCGGGAATTGCTTTCTCTGCAACTCACCCCAGCATCTCGTCAGAGACTGCCCACATCGCAGGGAGTGGCAAGGAAAGGCGGGAACGGTGGTGCCCTCCCCCACTGACGCAGCACCACAGCAGGGAAACGGGAAAGCCTGGCTGCAGGAGACAAGGGGCAGCAGCCAGGCACAGTCAGCAGACAACAGCCCCAGCCCGCCCACCCGCACAGAGAGGTGCAGAGCCAGCCCACCCCTCCCAGAGCAGGAGTGGTTCTAGAAGTGACGCTAACGCTCCCAAATGGCTATCCCCTGACGGTCCTCGCCTTAATTGACAGTGGGGCGTCCGCCAACTTCTTCTCGAGAAGCTTTGCAGAAGAGCACCAAATCCAGCTTTTGCAGTTGGATTTTCCTCTGCACGTGGCAACCATTGACGGCAGGGAGCTGCTGGGAGGGGCCATCACACATCAAACCCCCCCCATGAGAATGACGGTGGGAAGGCACTCAGAGACACTGGCTTTCAACGTCACCACCATCTCAGACCCCCCCATCGTTTTGGGAATGAGCTGGCTGGCGCGCCACGACCCCTCCATCAGTTGGCACCAGAGGTGCATCACGTTTGGGTCGGACTTTTGTCTGGAACATTGCATGCAGCACCAACCAGGGGAGGGGCCTCCGATAGCCACGGTGGCCACCATGCATATCAAAGGGGGTGAGGCAATACCCAAGCAGTACTGGGACCTGCAGGAGGTCTTCAGCGAAGCGGAGTCCGACCACCTACCCCCGCACAGGCCTTTTGACTGCCAGATCAACCTGGTGCCAGGGGCGACGATACCCCCAGCCAAGCTGTACGCCATGTCAGACCAGGAGCTGGAGGATCTGCGCGCTTTCATCGACAAGAACCTCAAGCGGGGGTTCATAAGGGAAAGCAAGGCAGCAGGGGGCAGCCCGGTCTTCTGGGTGGACAAGAAAGACACGCAACAGCGCCGTCTTGTGGTGGACTTTAGACGGCTGAATTCGGTGACAGAGCCAGTGGCTTTCCCCATGCCCAGAGTGGATGATCTCCTGACAGCGGCACGCAGGGGCAAGATTTTCACCAAGCTGGACCTAAGGGGGGCGTACAACTTGATCAGGATCCGGGAAGGAGATGAATGGAAAACCACGATGTTCACGCCTCTGGGCTCTTTTGAATATCTGGTGATGCCCTTCGGTTTGCAAGGGGGCTCAGCATGCTTCCAGGCCTTCATGCACCACGTCCTGGGGTCCCTCCTCTTCAGGAAATGCTTGGTCTTCCTAGATGACATCCTTATCTACTCGAATGACCCAGTGCAGCACGTGAAAGATGTCAGAGAGGTGTTGCAACGCCTGAAGGAGAACCACCTGTATGTGAAGCTGGAGAAGTGCAAGTTTCACACCAAAGAGGTGGACTTCCTGGGCTACAAGCTGTCAGACAAGGGGCTGGCGATGGACAAGGACAAGGTGCAGGCCATCCTGGACTGGCACAGCCCCAGGACGCGCAAAGATGCCCAACGCCTACTAGGCTTCGCTAACTTCTACAGGAAGTTCATCAAGAACTTCTCTCGCGTTACGGCTCCCATCACGGACTGCCTGAGAGGCAAGCAGAAGTTCAAGTGGACACCAGAGGCGCAAGCAGCGTTCGAAAGCCTCAAGAGAGTGTTCGCCTCAGACCAAAACCTGTTCCATGTGGTGCAGGACGCGCCCCTACGCATTGAGACAGATGCTTCTGAGAAAGCTGTGGGCGCAATTTTGTTGCAACTGGACGCCAACAGGGAGTGGAGACCCTGTGCCTTCTTCTCCAGGAAGCTGACACAGCCTGAACGCAACTACACAGTGTTTGATAGGGAACTTCTTGCGATCTACGCTGCGTTCCAGCACTGGCGACACTTCCTGGTGGGCGCAAAGCACCCCATCCAGGTGTGCACAGACCACAAGAACCTGGAGTTCTGGAGAACGGCCAGGGTGCTCAACCAGCGGCAGATACGGTGGGCAGAGTTCTTCTCGAACTTCAACTTCTCCATCCACTACATCCCGGGGGAGCAGAATGTCAGGGCGGATGCCCTCTCCCGCAAGCCAGAGTACATGGAGGAGGAGGCGCCACCAGCCCCAAGGCACATTTTCCCCCCGTCGGCATGGTCCTGCGGAGCAGCTGTGGTGAGCGAGGCAGAACTCACAGCACTGACGGCAGCGGATGAATTTGCCAACCGCATCTTCAGAGAACTGAGAGGGGGGAGGGAGCAGGCAAAAGACTTTGCAGAACGCAGAGGGCTGCTTTTCTACAAGGGTGCGCTGTACCTACCCACCACCCAGCTTCGACGTACGGTCCTCAAGCAGATGCACGACAACCCTACAGCGGGGCATTTTGGAAGGGACAAAACCGCTCACCTAGTCATGAGACACTTTTGGTGGCCAGGGGTGCGGGAAGATGTTCGAGACTATGTAAGGGGCTGTACCACCTGCCAGCGGGCGAAGGTGGTCAGAGCAGCGCCACCAGGGTTGCTGGAGCCCTTAGCCACACCACACAGGCCGTGGGAAGTGGTGTCCATGGACTTCATCACAGATCTGCCTTCGTCCAGGGGTAAGACTGCAGTGTTGGTGGTGGTGGACCTCATGTCCAAAATGTGTCACTTTATACCGTGTGCCAGGGCAGTCTCGGCAGAAGAGACAGCCAAACTGTTTGTTGATCACATTTTCAGACTGCATGGATTACCTTTAAGGGTTATTTCGGATCGTGGCCGCCAATTTGTTTCCAGGTTCTGGCGGCGGCTCATGAACCTCCTGCAGGTGGAGGTCAGCTTGTCGACGGCTAGACACCCGCAGACCAACGGACAAGCGGAGAGGGTCAACGCCATTCTGCAGCAGTACCTGAGATGCTACGTCAGCCAGCGGCAAACGGACTGGGTGGATCGCTTGCCACTAGCAGAATTTGCCTACAACAATGCAGTGCACGTCTCCACAGGGGTGTCGCCCTTTAAGGCCAATTACGGGCGCGACCTCAGATCTTTCCCAGAGAGGGAGAGGGAGGAGGAGGAGGAGGAGGGCCCACAGGCTGAGGATTGGGCAGAGGAACTGGAGACGGTGCACCAGCAGCTCAGAGAACACTTGGAGAGGGCCAAGGAAGCGTACAAAAAGGGGGCAGATCGCCACAGGCGACAAGGGGAGGTCATCAGGGTGGGGGACAAGGTGTGGTTGTCCTCGGAGGGCCTTCCCACCAGAGGGAGGTGCAAGAAGCTGGCACCCAAATGGCTGGGCCCCTTCACGGTCACGCAACAGGTCAACCCGGTGGCATACAGGCTGGCACTGCCAGAGGACATGAGGGTGCATCCAGTGTTTCATAGATCGCTGCTGTCGCCGTACAGGGAAAGCAGCAGGCTCAGGGACAGCGAACAAACCCCCGAGGGAGGGGGGGAGAGGGAAAACAGGGAGCAACTCAATGAGGCCACGGCCATCCTGGATTCAAGGTGGGGGGTGGGGGGCCTGGAGTACCTCATGGCATGGGAGGATGCTCCACCGTCCCAGAATGAATGGGTTCCCGCCACTCAGATACAGGAGGAATTCTTGGTGGAAGAATTTCACGCCCTCTTTCCCCACAGACCCAAGCCCTGGCACATGGAAAGGGAGGGGGAGGAGGAGGAGGCACGGGAGAACAGCTCACCATGGCGCTGGGAAGCGGAGTTTGAGGAACCAGAGGATGAGGTATGGGTGTCGCCAAGATCCACCCAGTCAGAGGAAGGAGCAGATTGGCAAAACATTTTTACCCCCACCAGCTCAGACGCCACGGACTTTTTGGGATTCCCGTCCTCCCAGGCGGAAGGGGGGGGCTCGCAGGACTGGGGGGAGGTGTTCACACCAACGGGATCGGAGAGCACCGAGTTTTTAGGCTTCCAGTCGTCACCGACACATGGGGGGGGCCTGGGGAGGGGTGAAGGAGAGCTTGGGAGGGGGGTGGATGTGAGGGACAGGGGATATCGCGAAGTCCCTCCCCTCCTGAGTTCAAGCCCGTCCCCGAGCAAAGGGGAAAGCAGGGAGAGTTCCGATTCCAGTGGGGAAGCAGGAAGTCGTGTCCGAGGCTCAGGCAGGGTAGAGGAGCCAGGGTCCCAGGTGGGACAGGAAGGGGCAAGTAAGGGGGGAAGACCCATCCCCCCAACTCCAGAATTACGCAGGAAGAGGAGGGGCAAGAGGATGGGTCTGCCAAAGCTTTTGTGTTGGAGAAAGACGCGCCAAAAGCCATTAGGAGGTTCTGAAACCGACTGACAACATCGCTCCGTGTAAATAGCAATGACTTGAGCACTGTAAATACGCAGCACCAATAAAAGAATAAAATGCAGAGCTGCGTAGCGTCGTTACTCTGAAGTAGTCCACTCCGGCCACTGTGACAGTAAGTTTAAAGTAAGGCATATTTTTAATTTATTACAACCAGCTGCCTTTCCTTGAGATTTTCTTGACATTGGAGGAGGCTTACTACATCCTATTTGAAGGATCCAGGCACAGCACAGCACAGTGCATTTTATTTTTAGTCCCAATATTCAATATTAGGAATGTTTGATAAGTGTTTGATAATGACCACTCCCCACATCAAATGGGGGGCACCTTTTGTGTGGTCACCCGCAGCCCCCCGGATCCCAATGTGACTCCTGGTAGTTCGGGCTGGCCTCATCCTCCCCAGGCTGGATACTTGGGGTCTCCGCCTACTTCAGCCAATCATCCAATCCCACCTGGGGAGGCGTTGCCAGGGGATTGGCCAGGTAAGGTGGAGGGACCGTCCTGCCCACACAACAGAAGGTGAATCTTACGTGCAAAGCAGCAGTCGGCTCAAGAGCTTCTCCCACCCTCCCCTTCCTCAGTTTAGTCTTCTTTTGCAGGTTAACCTCTTCACAGGTACACAGGCGCTGTTACGTCAAGGTCGCTGTTGAAGGGCCAGAAAGGAATTTTCCTGCATTAGCAGGTTTTGCCTTTCCCGTAGCAAAACGTCACAACTTTGGCAGTTTCAGGCCTTGAGCGGAATCCTTTAGTCTATCTTCCTAAAGAGGGGGGGGCGTGAAGCAGTGACCCATGCCCCCCTTGTGGGGGTGATACCAGGGTTCCCCGTTAAAGGGGTCTTGAGGGGAGGCATTGGCCATACACTGAGAGGGTGTCATTGCTCTCCCCTCCAATGGCGGTGAAATGGGGGGCGGGCTCTCTGCTTGAACAGATGTTCTACAGAGCCAGCCCAATCCCCACACATAACCCTGAAGCCTCTCAGATCCCTGGCTGGGGACTGGGAAGGATAAACGCCCAATGCCTGAGCCAAGGTCTCCCTACATCTGAAACTTAATAAAGTTGTGGCCAATTTTAATCCCATAGCACATTGTCTTGAGTCATTATTCCACTCAGGGGTTGCCTGGGGGACTCCGCCTGTCCCTTTCCAAAAGCTAGTCTAGCCATTTGAGTTGTTTTGATTCTCAATTACCTTTGATGCCAATGTTAATACATTGAAGAATACACTCTGTGTTTAGTGCAATGTTACCCCGTTCGTTTATATACAGAGAAGGTACATGCTCTTATTTTGCGGCATTGTATTCAGAAATTCTGTTTGGTTGGAAAATTTAATGGAACTTTGTAATGTATCACATCCCGCCAACACATCAAATAGTATGCCACATTCTTTGTTTCCATCTTGTGCTCTTAAATGTCTCTGAACATTTTTGATTACTTTTTCAGCAATTTTTTTTTTAAAAAAAGGCACCAAAATTTTTAAAAGCTACATATACACCTCAGTGATAATGTATTGTACTCTGCTACATCTAAAAACTGAAGCATTATTTCCAGACTTTGACCTAAGGGAGCTTCCATACTGGTGGTATATTGAAGAATCATCCTGATACGTTTGTGAAGAAGAGGGAATGGGTGAACATGCCAAATTATGTTACTCTCAGTTTCTCATTTTTCCAGTCTAAACAAGATCTCCCTCCTTCTGCCTCACTTTAGATTCCCCCCCTTTTTTAAAAAAAAGATCTCCATGAAAATTCATCAGAGAATTACACATTTTTCCTAATACATTTTTCTACATGTTTGTGCATGATATACAGATGTTACAAGTAATTTTGCCCGTTATGATGAATTTTACATGGAATCATAGAATCATAGAGTTGGAAGAGACCACAAGGGCCATCCAGTCCAACTCCCTGCCAAGCAGGAAACACCATCAAAGCATTCTTGACATATGCCTGTCAAGCCTCTACTTAAAGACCTCCAAAGAAGGAGACTCCACCACACTCCTTGGTAGCAAATTCCACTGCCGAACAGCTCTTACTGTCAGGAAGTTCTTCCTAATGTTTCGGTGGAATCGTCTTTCTTGAAGTTTGAATCCATTGCTCCGTGTCCGCTTCTCTGGAGCAGCAGAAAACAATCTTTCTCCCTCCTCCATATGACATCCTTTCATATATTTGAACATGGCTATCATATCACCCCTTAACCTTCTCTTCTCCAGGCTAAACATACCTAGCTCCCTAAGCTGTTCCTCATAAGGCATCGTTTCCAGGCGTTTGACCATTTGGGTTGCCCTCTTCTGGACACGTTTTCACCAATACATACAAATTTTGTGTACATTTCTCCCCCCCCCAAAAAAAATGCATTTTTCTACATGTTACATGGCTAGAGAAAATTCAGAGCAGTACAACCTTGAAAGGATAGCTGCACTTAACTTCTCCTGTTGCTTCAGAAAGTACAAGTTAAGAACATATGCATTGAAATCCAAGACAAGGCAAATTTATTCCCCATCCCTATGCAGAAGTTTTATGGCATTGCGAGCATTCGGTTGTTATCCCACACATTTCATTGCATTTTCCCATCATATTCCCTATCAGACTTTTTGTGGTTAAAAAGTGATGAGATAATTGCACTAGAAAGTGCAGGATAACAACCAGATGTTGTAGCGAATAAACAACTCTTCTGGAAGCACTCTAATTCAGACATTACCAAGACAGGATGGTAAATGCTCTAATCAGATAGAAAACCCTTATCACGTCCATGTTATTTTATTGAGAAATAATTGTGCTATTATTTCTAAAGTTTACACCCACTCCCTATCCAGTAGGACTTTCGCAGTAATAAATAAATTCATCTCTGGCTTGTCTCTATTAACGTCAAAAGCTGGCAAGAGGTGTAATCCTTATTTTAAAAAAGAACAGTTTGGGTTTTGTTTTTGTTTTTTTGCTGGGTGCTCAGTGTTGTCTAGCTACTCTTTTGTTTAAATATATTTTTGTAGTGTTTCTGAGCCATCAGTTGGGGAGGAAGTGGAACCCTGGTGCCAACTATAGGGAGCCCTGGGGGCCTGGGCACCCACAAAAATACTTGTGGGTGCTTGATACCCACACTGCAGGGCCTCCAATGTGATTTTCATAGCCTTGTGAAGTACTGGAAGTTTATTCTGAGGCCTTTGGCACTACGGTACTTCCGGGGCTTCCAAACACTACTGTGGTGTGTGTGCCGTAACGCGATGACATCACATTATGCACCCATAATTTGGGGCCCAAGTCAGCATCCCTGAGTGGAACTATAAATTGAGATACAAGCGTTCAAAGTCCTTCACTTACATGCTTTCCTGTCTCACCGTCTGGCAAATTCTATTTTACTTTGTACCATGTAAAACTGTGACCTCTTCCTACCATATCTCATGCACGCTTGGTTTTCTCAGGAGTTCAGAGCCGTTATGTGACATGTTCCCATCCATTATGTAACGCAGGTGTGAGAAACCTTTGATCCGCCAAACATTGCTGAACTACAACTCCCACCATCACATTGGCCATTGGCACTGCTTCTTGGTGCTGACGTGAGTCATATCTTAGTAACTTAATGGAGGAAAAATGGCTTCCCCACACCTGCTGCAATTATTATGACGGTATCGGTGGCCCTTCCTTACTGAGAGACCCGGATATGTCACCTTGCAATGAAAGATAGAAGGATGAAGACTATGCTACATGGCAGCCTAGGCCCTGTTCCAGGAACCAATCATTGGGTCTCCCATGGGTGTGGCTTCAGAGAAAACCAGAGATGAAATGCCTTCCTTTCATCATCAGCTGGACTACAGTATTAAGTATTGAGGGCCTAGCCTGAGTTCTGGAGCCAATTAGGTTGTCCAATGCTTGGATCCTTCCCTTATGCCCCGCCAAACTCTATAACCAGGCATCCCCAAACTGCGGCCCTCCAGATGTTTTGGCCTACAACTCCCATGATCCCTAGCTAACAGGACCAGTGGTCAGGGAAGATGGGAATTGTAGTCCAAAACATCTGGAGGGCCGAAGTTTGGGGATGCCTGCTCTATAACTGTCAGGAGTTTGTGCAGGACCAGCAAGGCTTTGCAGGACTGGGATCCTCTTCGGCTTGTTCTGGAGAGGCAGGGCGCAGCCGCACAGGTAAGGCCACTTGGTATTCGCTGCACCTGGTGGCAAAAGCCGGCAGGGGATATAAGGCCAGCATTTCCCCTCAGCTCTTTGCCACAGCAATGCACTCTCTGCCTCGCCATGTGCCTCCTTACCTTTTGACCGTGACTTCGTGCCTAGACCCTCGGACTGTGACTTTGTGCTTCGACCTTCAGGCTGTGACTTCTTCCCTTGTGCTTCTCGACTCCTGGACCTCTGCTCTTTGGACGTTTGTGCCTACCATCTTGCCCCCAGTCCCGACGCTCCTTGCTGGGACTTTGCTCGTAAACAGCCTGGACCGTGACAATAACCAATAAAGTTGTGGTTGTTTTTAGCTCATTTCTTGTTGTAACTGGAGATAGAGAGGATGAAATTGGTTGTTCTGAGCCAATCAAGCTTTTCTCACATCTGACCACTTCTTGCATTAAACAGCAACCTACCCATGTATTATTATTTTTTTACCAAAGCCCCACTAATTATATGATTACACACACACACACACACACACACACATACACACACAAACACACACACACACGTATATCTATAACGTGTATAAAAATTCAACCCCCCTGCTAAATGCAATACCTCAAGGACTACCTATCCCCTCCATCTCCATGAGAGGTCCGAAGGGTGGCAACATGAGAACAGACCTTCTCTATAGTGGCTCCCTGTTTGTGGAATGCTCTCCCCCAAGGAGGTACAGTTGTCAACTTCATTATTTATCTTTAGGCACCAGGTGAAAAAGCTCCTCTTTAGTCAGGCTTTTGGCTGATTAATATTCTGCAGTCTTTTAAATGCGATTGTGGGAGCGGTGGCAATTGTTTTGCTGTTTTTTGTTTTTATTACTTATTTGTGCTTTTAACTTGTATTCTAACAACAACTTCCTTATTACATACTAGCAATTTGTATACCAATTAGCCATTTTTGCATCCCATGATTATTTTAAAAAAGATGCTTGCATTTTCTTCATCAACGCCACCTTCACAACTCATTTATGCCACCATTTTCCCAGAAGCATATCTTACTACTTAAATCGCTGTTGTGGGTTTGTTTGTTTTGTGAAAAGTAGCTAGAGGAGCTTTTTCACAGAATAACTTTCCCCTTCTTCATTATGTGCATAGAGAATAGGATTTGGATCTGTAATGAAAAAGAGAGGTATCTGAAGGACTATCAAGCAGGATGAAAATTCTGTCTGATTGACATCTAGGAATGGGATATTTTATCTAATCTAGTTCCACCACCTGTCTTGCCTTGGGATAAATTCTTCTGCAGTGCTATGGTATGAACTGGCTCCAGGAGTTCTATTTCACATCTCCCTATGTGCTGATACATTTTGTAGGGATTAGTTAAGAATACAGGATGTGGTCACAATCTAAAGTCCCAAAGAATTTATTTTGTTTTAAGATTTGCATATGAATCACATTTTCAAAGTCCTATCCTAAAGGCTTTTTTTTTCTTTTTTGGCCAGCTTCTATTTTACTAATAGATGTGCAGCCAAAATCATAGTAATCTTCCTTTTGGCAGTGAAAGCTTTAAGATCTTGATAAGTTTAAGCTTCTAAAAGTCAAAGTCTGCATAAACCGTAGGAATGGTCACAATGATATGACAAAATAGCAGATACGCGGAAAACTTCAGAGCAGCATTTTATATGGTGCTGGTTTTTGCCATTTAAATTACAGCAATCAGCAAGTTTTTCTTGAGAGAGGGATGGGGTACAGTCCACCTACAAGTTCATCAGGCCTAGTGTCAGCCAATAGACCTTGGCTGATGCCTGTCCTGATCTGCATTAAAAATAAGTAAATAAATCCTAGTCTTCTGAACAGCACCAGGCAGCTCAGTCTACCTAGATGTCAGGGACTGGACATCAGAGGAGGAATAGTGGACACCACCTCCCCCTCCTCCTGAACCTTCCCAAGAAGAGGAGGACAGTATAGATTTACAACGGTGGTTTGCAGAGCGTCACAGCACAGAGATAGAAGAGGCACAAAGCTGGGAAATAACGGGAGAAGCAGAGCAGGAACAGCTGGCTGACATGTCATCACTAGAGAGTATTCCAGACCCCCTCCCCTTCTCCCAGAGCCCGGCGAGCAATGAAAGTAGGAGAGCAGAGGGCTAAGGAACAATTGGCCCTAGGCCAATAAGGGGGTGGAGCTGTTGATGACTGAAAAGGGAAGGGGGGAGGAGATTACTCAGAGCAACATCCTTACCAAAGAGGTTGCATTTCTACACCTCTCTGTGAATATTGAACAAAAGACATCACTAAGAGCCTCTTGTCTTTCCATTTCTGACAGCCTGCTGTGAGGGAGGGAGATCAGATTCCCTGAAGCCTGACACTAGCACGGTAATTTCCTATATTGTCCATTATATAGTGTTTCTCCGAAAGAGGTTGAAATTAGCCTACCCAAAACTACCACTAGTCACTGTCACTGCCAGTTAAGTTCTCTAGGACCCACCATCAGAGGAGGAAGCCAACTACAGTGCAGTTACTCTGGGCCTCATTGAACCTCCAGCTGGCCATGATTAGTCCACTGTTGCAGTTCCCACGTCCTCCAAACCCTCCGTTTGTCTCTAGACTGCAAACCAATATTAGTGATTTGATAGCAGCAGTTTTCAGTGGTCAACAGGCCAGATTTACCTTTCGGACTTCCTAATATAAACAAACATTTTTCCATGCTTCCATTCACTTCTCTCCTTATGTGCAATAAGCTGTATTTCATACCATCCAACATTTCTCCGATGAAAATAGGAGAGAGGCAACAACAATAACAGCAAATTTATTATTTATTTCCCATCCATCAGACTGGGTTGCCCCAGCCATTCTGTGTGGATTCCAACATACATAGAAACATAAAAAAACATTAAACATAAAAAACCTTCCCTATACAGGGCTGGCTTCAGGTGGCTCAGGGGTCAGATAACTCCAAACCCTCCAATATTTCTATGATGAAAATAGGGACGTCCCAAGGAAAATTGGGGCATTCTGGGATCAAATTAGGAACCAGAACGGCTTCTGTAAATCCAGGACTGTCCCTGGAAAATAGGGACACTTGGAGGGTCTGGTATTTTGTCACATTCTGTTCTGATGACTATAGGCATATTCACACAAGCATGTTCATCATTTGAGGACTACTACAGCATCTGAAGACGGGATCTGAACCTGCATTTGTATCCCCATATCCCAAGCAAAGTGTCTAACTAGACTGGTTCACAGGACTATCTATCACTAAGCAGCTTATAATTACTTTTTTTAAAAGACTTCGTGTAATAACAGCAACAAAACAAACCAGAATACTTGTGAGTGTAACACAAAGATGCAATTGCAGCAGCCTCCTAGCAAGTAAACTTTTAATGTTCTATTTCTGGATGGTTGGCTTTTTATATGCTACAGGAGAATTTATCAAGTTTGACAGGCTTTTCTACAAAGAAACCCCTTTAAATGCAAAACACATTGCAGATACCAAGCAAAGGAATGCCTTCCTGCTCCCTTGAACTTTGTAACAGTTTGAGCTTATCATGAAAAGGGAGACTCAAAATAGAAATAAAAAAACAGGAACCAATCAAGGCCATGTCCCATTTTATACAACTCTCATTCACAAACCTTTGGGAGTGTTTGCATTTAGCTGCATGGGAGTTGCTGTGGCATGAAGCATTCGACACTGCACTTGGTAGCACTAGATCATGTTGATGGATTTCATGACACTGGCTAATAATAATAATAATAATAATAATAATAATAATAATAGGGTTTATAGAGAAAATACACCAATCATTTTTTAAAAAAAAAATTGGTCCAAACTAAAACATTAATCTAAAGGCAAAAAAGAGAAAGAAAAGAGGAGAAAGAAAGAAAGAAAGAAAGAAAGAAAGAAAGAAAGAAAGAAAGGGAATAGAAAAAGATTTAAAAGGCGTTGAGAAAGTAAAGTACTTCTGATTCTTTGTCTGACCTCTCTTTATAAACATTATTCACTTCACTGTAGTATGATACCTAGTAAAGTCACTTTCTATTAACCACTGCCACTTCTCAGACTTGTGAGACTCTATTTTTGTGGCATGGTAAGGAAACACAATATGAACTTCTCCCCACTTCTCCTGGATCTTCTGCTAGTACCAGAATGAGGCCCAGTCTACATTATACAGTGGTACCTCAGTTTAAGTACACAATTGATTCTGGAAGTCTGTACTTAACTTGAAGCGTACTTAACCTGAAGCGAACTTTCCCATTGAAAGTAATGGAAAGTGGATTAATCTGTTCCAGATGGGTCTGCAGAGTACTCAACCTGAAGCATACTTAACCCGAGGTATGACTGTAATTGGTTCCGGATTCCGTACTTAACCTGAAGCGTACTTAACTTGAAGCGAACTTTCCCATTGAAAGTAATGGAAAGTGGATTAATCCATTTTAGACGAGTCCGTGGAGTACTTAAACTGAAAGTACTCAAACCAAAGCGTACTTAAACCGAGGTATGACTGTACGTTTGAAGCAGTACAGTGGTACCTCTGGTTAAGAACTTAATTCGTTCTTGAGGTCCGTTCTTAACCTGAAGCACCACTTTAGCTTATGGGGGCCTCCGGCTGCCGCCGTGCCACCGGAGCACAATTTCTGTTCTTATCCTGAAGCAAAGTTCTTAACCCAAGGTACTATTTCTGGGTTACGGAGTCTGTAACCTGAAGTGTTTGTAACCTGAAGCGTTTGTAACCCGAGGTACCACTGTATCACAATACTTAAAATAATCATAGGGACTGTGGTTTGTTAAGGGTGCTGAGAGTTGCTAGAGGACCCCTATTGCTCTCACAGAGCTACAGTTCTCAGAGTTGCTTAACAATCCCTCCCTCTTCCTATACAGTTTGGGAAAAAATGTTTCAAGTGCAAATGGATCAGTTAATGCCTGCAATATTCTTTTAGCCTCTTTGGACTGAAATGTCACAATCCGTCCCTCAGAGCAGTGCCACACTAGGCCCCAAAGCTTTTCCCCACCTCTATCTGCCCTGTCATCTCTGTGTTGTTGTCACTTGCAGAGACGTGCTTGAAAGCTTGTTTATCAGGGGAACAAACACAGAAAACACAATGATGCTGGTATCAAAAGAAACAAACCAAAATCTTACTTTCTGTACTGAAACTGGACTCATGGGCTCTGGTAAGGACTGTTTCCTACCTCATGCTTGGTTGCTTTTTGCATGATGATGAAGTGACTTGATTTCCTCCTCTCCCACTAGAAACCCCAGCTTATTGCACAGGAATAATGCTAGACGTAGAGCTTGCCTTGTGTACTTTTCCAGGCAACTTTGGCACCTCAGAAACAAGATGCTAAAGGCATATTTAAAATGATAGACTGAGTTCTTTGCTAACAATTTACTATTTATATCACAACTTATATCACAACTTTAAGTGGCAAATGTGTGTGTCACTTGTTTTAACCTACTGCAATTGTATTACGTTCCTCCTCATCATCTATTTTTCTTGTGTTGAAAAAAGGTTGAAATAGCTCCTGTGGGTGTCCCAGCCTATGCCAGGATCACTACCAATCTCTTAATTTAAGTTAGATGCCTTCTTTTGAATATCCTCAACCCCTAGTGATTACATCGTACTCCATAAAAAGTGGAGATCATTACTGATCTTGTATTAGCATGTGAAGTACCCGCCAAAGACTGATCTAAAGTTTGCAGAGGTTTTGCAGATATGAGACTTCTGAAACAAGGAGTTGTGGTGCCATTTTATTAAGTTCCATGTTATTATCTCAAATTGTATTCATGTCATTTGCCCAATGATACTTTCCCCTTTAAGGGACACAAACCAAACAAAGCTGAACTATTTAAATGAGTATCCATCTCCTTGCCAATTTGATAGTAATGAAATCAATAAATTGTTTAGCAACTAGTGGTGCAGTAATAAAACTGCTAGGACATCTGCAAAGCTAAGTGGGGTCTGGCATGGTTTCAAATTGGATGGGTTGACCATTTGTTGATATTCCTGAATTTCAGGGGGTTGGACTATATGTCCCTCAGGGTTCCTTCCAACTCTAAAATTATATGATTCTGTGAACTCTATTATTTCTTGAAAAACAAGGAAATGTGTGTTTCAATTACTTTAAAGCAATCTGATAAAAGCTGGCTGAGTTCTTCACAAATACTTTCCACAAATAAGTTCTTATGGAATCCCTTAGTCATTTGGATTCTGTTTGGCTTGCTAAGTTTAGAACAAATGTCAAAGAAAGAGATATTATGGTGCTTGGCTGTGCAGTTTGCACGATACAGAGCACCGCTTTCAAAGCATATTTCATCTTTATTATTCTCCTATAGAATATCAGAGTTGTTCCACAGTAAAGGCGTTCGTTCATTTAGCTCTTAGCAATTTAACCTCTTTGGACAAACATATAAATGGTCAATGGCTTTCTTTGAAAGTCAGCTAAAATTTAAGCCGATGACAAAATATTTTAATGTCTTTTGTTATTTGTTGGAGGCCGCCCAGAGTGGCCGGGGAAACCCAGCCAGATGGGTGGAGTATAAATAAATAAATAAATAAATAAATAAATAATAATAACAACAACAACAACAACAATAATCTAATACATAGAAATTATGTGATTTTTCCCATATTTAAAGGCATTTTTAATACATATTTTTACTTCTTTACCTTCAAAACCATGGATTTTAGATACACTATATATATACATCATGCATACATCCTCTAACAATATTTCTCTATCAATTTTCCATATCCCCCCCCTCCTCCCCTGGACTTCCCTCATATTCCCATTTTGTTTTATTTCCATATTACTCACAGTGCGTGTTGTTTCCCAAAAAATTCCCGATACATATAATCTTACTTTACCATTGTGTTTGTTTATTCAAACCCTGCCAGTGAGTCCAATTCTTTGTGTTGTTTCTTCATATATGTTCTAAATGGTTCCCATTCTCTTTTAAAGTCTTTGTTATCCTTTGGATGAACTTTATCTGTTAATTTTGCCAGTTCTGCATATTCCATAAGTTTCCCTTGCCATTGTTCTTTCATTGGTATTTCTTCTATCTTCCAAGCTTGTGCTAATATAACTCTTGCCGCTGTTGTTGCCTACATAAATAATTTCCAATTTTCTTTTTTTAAAAATCTTGATCTCCTAGGAGGAATGCTTCTGGCTTCTTAAAAAAAGTCTTTTAAAACATTTTTTCAATTCATTATATTCCCCCCCAATAATTTCTAACCCTTTTGCATTCCCACCACATATGATAAAATGTACCATCTTTTTCTTTACATTTCCAGCAGATTTTAAATCCTTTTTATACATTTTTGCCACTTTCTTTGGCGTGATATACCATCTATACATCATTTTCATATAATTCTCTTTCAATAAGATACAATCTGTAAATTTTAAATTCACCTTCCACATCTTTTCCACATTTTTTTCCAAATCTTCCAGTTGTATATTATGACCTAAATCGTAAGCCCACTTTATTTGTGCTGACTTTACCATTTCATCAAGCATTTCCCCATGTAACTTTTTTAAAGTAATTTCATATCATTCTCAATTACCTCTTTTTGAAAGTTTGACACTGTGTAGCTGAAACCGTTCTTATTGTCTTCCTTAAACTGTTCGTTCAGTTGTCTATGATGTAACCAACTTTGCAATATAGTCTTCAGTTCCTCATATTATTTCAGCTTTAACCCCTTTTCAGCCTCTGTTAAAAATTCTCTGTATGTCAGCCAATTTCCTCTCTTACTAAGAGGTTTTAATGCTAATGCTTCCATTGGCAAGAGCCACCATGGAGTTTTCGGTTCTAAAAAATCTGTATGTTTATTCCACACTTTTATAAGCATTTTTTATTATATGATTATGAAAAGCTTTGTGTTTTTTATCTTTCCCATACCATAAATATGAATGCCAACCAAATCTATTATCATGTCCTTCCAAAGGATTTTAGATACACACTTAATTGTTTGTGATACACCTCCTTTTTACAGTGCAAATGGTATTACTAGGTCCTAATCTGGCTTCAGATGCTCTGAGACAGCAAAGCAGCACTTAGGCACCATAGTTTTGAATAGTTTGGAGTATCAAGGGATAATGTACTCACACTCTCCTTTCCTTTCCCGAATTACTTACTAAATAACCTTCTGACTTAACCAAACCACAGTTTGTTGTTGCATCCAAACTTGCAAACAATGGGTCAAGCAAGCATTCCAAACCAAAATTGAAAACATTTGCTGTGATCCTGGTGTGCATCGTTATCTGGAGGTCAATCTCTCTATTTTCTGACTCAGATGTAATAAAAAAAACCCTATTGTTTGATTAAGTCAAAAAGTTTGTGTTTCCTTCTGTATCTCCATATTCCCCTTTCTGATGAGGTAGACCAGTTAACAAGGTGCACATGTGTCTCTAACTTTAATAGTTTGCATAAGCTGGTGAATTCAATATTTTATATAATGGAAATATGTATCAAAGCCCTGTTCTTTTGCCAATGGTAATTCACCTGCTGCTAGTGGATGGGTAGGATAGCAGTCACAACACGTGTTTCCATGTTTAGAGTATTTGGAGGCTTAAGGTTAATTTGTGGGCAAGGACCTAGCAGCTTGTAATCTTAGCTTCACACCAGAGGAGTGAGTAGCAGGTTGAGATTTTTGAGAATAAAGCTTAAAGGCCAGAGGAAATAGATACCTTGGGACACCTTAAGTGAGAGAGGCGATCATATTCTTTATTTTGTTTCTGGTCCCTTCTCCTCATCTTGCTACCCATTTTCCCCCAAGTAGTATTTAACTGAAACATTCAAGGGTTGTGGGTAGTTCACCTGGAAATCATAGCCATTTCTCACCAAGATCTGAAGCCCACATTCACAATATTCCTTGCATTTCTGCAGTGCGACTTGGTAAAAGACAGCCATAATAGTTACAAGGATAAGAAAGATACATAGATCCTAGTAAGCTCTTGAGGAAACTGAGGTCTGGTAGTATTAGTCAAGGGGATAATTTGGCCTGTTTTTTCACTCGTAACCTGTTTCAATGCAATCATTACATCACGATTTTGTCCATCCATTTTGGCTCTTCACATAGGCTGGGTTTATTCTCCATGGTACATTTCCTACAGGTTCTTCCCACGCTTTAAATCTCCAGTGGGAAGGTAACCACTTGGCATTCTTCTATGCTTCCTGCACTTCTCTCCAGATATCGTCTCTATAGGCTAATAGAGCTGTCAGCGAGTACAACTGAATGTTCTGTAAGCGACTACCTCTAAATATATCCTGATTCAAAGAGTGGGCTAGAAGCACAGTGGCAGGAGTAAGACAAGAGCCACAGTGCAGAGAAAGTACCTAGACAATATGAAAGAGAACTGAAACAATTTACAGAACATTTGGATAGTTTTATAGCTTTCCGTAATAAAAAGGACCGTTCATAAATCAGGTTTAGCAGGCTATTTGTACAGACTTTGGACAGAAACGGCCAGCAGTTTCTGATGTCTTCAACAAAAGAAACTAATAAAGATGTGCTACATTGACCACTATATCTTTGAAGCCAGTGATTTTTGAGTTTGTTCCCCTGTTCTAACCACACAAAATGGCTTGGGATTTTATTTAGAGAGAGAGAATGATATTCTGGGCCACCTATCAAAAATAAGAACCAGACCAACGAGTAATAATTTAGTAGAATCTCCCCCTTCAAATATAGTGCCACCTCTAGATTTCTTGGAAGGTCCAGAGGTCCAGATGTGGGCACTTGGATTTTGAGGAGTCTGGTGGGAGGGATTCTTCACAAATAATCATTTGGGGCATTTTCAAAAAAATCAGAACCTTGTTCCGACAGAATAGGTCAGGAAATGGATCAGGAAAGGCATCATCACCCCACCCACCCCCGCCTTGTGGGCTGTGTTTAATAGTTAAGTGGGTCCAACCAAGCTGTCAATCACTTATTATTATTATTATTATTATTATTATTATTATTATTATTATTATTATTGGTTTTCTTGGTTTACAAAGATATGTGCAATGTCTCTCTTAGCATTTTTACAAATCAGTTTCATTTGTTGAGACATTGGTGAGGAGAGGGGAAGGAAAGTAGATAGGGGGAGGGTGTGGTGTGGTGTGGGGTCGGGTGACAATGTTTCTATTTTGCTTAATACGTGTGTGGGGGGGTTGTCAGCTGTCAATCACTTGATGTCATTCCAAACAGTTTGATTTCAGACAAATTCTTTGAAATCAAACTGTGTGGGCCAAAACATAGCCCAAGTGCTGACAATTACCTGATCATCGGGATCATAGCTGCCAAGTTATCCCTTTTTTACAGGGATTTTCCCTTATGCTGAATAGGCTTCCTCGCGAGAAAAGGGAAAACTTGGCAGCTATGATCGGGATTGCAAGTCTGTCCACCCCTTTCTGGTGGACGATGTTGCAGCCAGCCAGCCAGCCGAGCCTCAAGAGCCTTCCGATGTAGGGGAGGAACTTGACTTCCTCTTCTGCATCACTGCCAGCCTGCGTCATCTGTTCTGGGGATAGCCCCAGCCAATTGGCTGCCAGGAAGGGCGTGGCCGTTTAATTTCCCTGCAAGCGGCTGGCTCACTCTCCTTGCCTTTTGCTTCGGATCGCCCTACCCTCCCACCGTTTTTTCAGGCGTTTCTCTGATATGACCTTGCTATGACAGTTCTTGGTTGCCTTATTCGGGGGCTGGGTAGGAATTTTCCCACTTGGCAAATTGACACCGGGTGTTTGGTTTTCGCCTACCTAGTAGCAACTGTCACAACTCTCTGTGAGGTTAGGCATTGGGTAAGCATTTGTGTTGCCGGAGGGGAGGTTGTGGCCTCGCCTGCCCCTCCTCAGTAAGGGTATCCTATTAAAAGGATCTGGGGTGTGAATACTGTGTAAAGCCCAGGCATAGGTTAGGGCCATGTCACAGCCCCTACGGGAACTCCATTGGGTGCCACTATCTGACGTAAGTTATAGGGCACCCTCTGTCAGCGGTTTACCCTCCTGGACTCCCTGCAAAGGTGCAGGAATCAATACATAGTCTGGCTTCATCCCAGTGCCTAAGCCAAACTGCTCACATTCTGTAACCACTAAAGTTGTGGCCTTTTTGAACCCATGAACCAAATATTCTGCGTCAGTATGATTTATTGTGTTTCTGGGAACTTTGGGACTCGGGTGCCTTGGCATGCAAAGTGCTGTGCATAGCGCTCTGCAAGATCTTTTTAATCAATTGATCATCAGAGCTTGGCAAAGCCCAGTACATGGTGGTGTCTGCAAACCACTGTTAGGCACAGTTGCATCTTCACCTGTTCCACAATTGGCTTGGCTTAAACAGAATTGCAGGGAAATGGGGAGGTCTTGCCAGTCTAATTCAGTCCACAAGACGCACGTGCGCGCGCGCACACACACACACACACACACACATCCATGCTCACTTTGTTTGACATCATCACCATCATTTCCCTAAGCCATTTAATATGGGCTTTGATTGTAAAGATTACATACACATTGACATTCTATGGGATTTTTTTTCAGCTTTTTGAGGGAAAGTTCCCCAAAGTGTACACAAAAAATGGAGGATGCCAAAGATTTATGTAGATGCACTATTATTTTCTTGTTAACAATCTGCCCCTTCCCTGAGACTTTCTAACAGTCAATTTGCTCTTTCGACAAGTGACAGTAGCTCTCAGCTGATGTTGTCAGAAAGCCTTTGCGTTTAGAAATCGCCAAATCTATCTCATATAATTGAAATCAGATAGCAAATATTGAAATTAAAGTGTTACCTAGTTCACAAATCCCCCCCCCCATGCATGAATGTCTACAACTTCAAAGTTTTCACCCGACGTTGTAAACAGGATCTAGATGAATACAAACCTCTTACCTCAATATTAGCACGCCCCCCTGCAAAAAATGTGTTCCTTTTAAAATCTATTGTGAAGGATGTATTGCTTCCTGCTTTGCATCATATCTTGCAGAAGAATACTTGATGGCAAATCATTATGCAACATGGAATCAGAATCTCACCAATGACAGCACAGATTAGAGGAAGCTCAATGATTACTTAAAGACTGCAGTATTAAGTGTAAAGCTAGGACAGGGGTAGCCAACATGATGCCTTCAGATGTTGTGGACTACAGTTTGCATGGCAAGGCCCTGAGCTCTCCCCACCTCTTGGATAATAAAACACATGGACACCAACATTTCGGGTTAATGGGATAATGAAGGCCACAACATTATTGGCAAGAAGGAAGAGCCCCTGGCAGTTTAATTTGTGTAAGCCACGCCCCCCCCGGTCGACCAGATCATGACCGGGGTGTGTGAGACGGCCAGAACTCCCAGTGACGCAGGAGGTTTAACCACGCCCCCCAGTAACACGGGCAGTGCATGTAGCCTGCCTGCAACTCCCCCCCCCCCCGGGAAGGGGAGTGGCCTTCACATCAGCCTCAACCAGCATGGTCAATATTTAGGGAAACAAGCAGTTGCAGTTCACAAGAGCACCACCTTGGCTCATAGCTGCCAAGTTATCCCTTTTTTACAGGGATTTTCCCTTATGCTGAATAGGCTTCCTCGCGAGAAAACGGAAAACTTGGCAGCTATGCCTTGGCTGAGCCCTAACTTGGATAACATGGTTTCAGAATTCTATAGTTTCTCCATAGGCATTGGATTTTCCTCTCTTCTGCTCTGCTGCCCTGAGATTTTATTTTCTTTTTTAAAACACACACACACACACACACACACACACACACACACACACACACACACAAATATTATTGCAAGCCACCCCAGTCTCCAAGTGGTGTGAAATGCCAGGGGTTCCAGGCACTTACCCAGGGCATGTCTTAGTGCAGAAAGTATTGATCTGATGTGTAGAAATCTTTCCTATTCTAATTAATTCAAGAGGGCTCTGGAAGCTTCTCTGTGTGAAAGAAACAAGCAGAAGGTTCGTGATGTTTGGGTTATTCCTTCAGAGAAGTGGAGTACAGCTGGCTTAAACTGGTTCTATTATCTCTTCTGTCAAGCTAATGCTGACTAAATGTAAGGGCAGAAGGAGCCTGGGTTTCACTTTCACTTTCTATCTCTTTTCCTTCTGGTGTAGTGTTCTGTACACATAGCTGCCAAGTAACCCATTTTCCCTGGGAAACCCCCGTTTTTACTTACCTTTTCCCGGTGGTCCCCCGTATCACTTCATCTCCCGTTTTTCTCCGTTATTTTCTCCTGCCGGCGGCCATTTTTTTCTTTCCGATTTGCCCTTCTATGGGCACCAAAAATGGCCGCCGCCGGCTTCAAAAGTCGCATCTACGCATGTCCGGAAGTGCATAGATGCGACTTCTGGTGTCGGCGGCGGCCATTTTTGGTGTCCATAGAAGGGCAAAGCGACACCGGAAGTTGCGTCGACGCAACTTCCGGTGTCACACGGCTGCCGGTCCCGGATTCTGCAGTCCGGGACTTGGAAGGTAAGTGTACATAATATGCTTACTGTTAAGGTTTAGACTTATTGTAAGTTATTGTAAGTTTAACTTGAGTCTGCTGCAACTGGATTTCTTACGGACAGTGCCAATCCTGAATGTATTGGATTGTGACCAAGATGCTCATTTTGCCTTCAGTAACAGTAAAGCTCTGCTGGATGAAATGCATGTGGTCTATTTTTTGGGGAATCCTGCAACGTTTTTAAGTTTTTACTCCGCTAACTATTCATTGGAATCTACTCTGGATCAATATTGAGTGAATTCAATAACAGGTTCATGGTTTCTTTGGCATGAGGGACAGTAGTGTCTTTATGATATAAGCTTTGTTTACACATATATGCGACCTGAGCCTTCAATGGAGGGGTTCACAGCAATAACAGCATTAACACCTGAAAAGGGTCTTTCTTCTCCCATAGCTGTTGCCTTGGATTCTAAACAGTAATCAAGTATCATTCTGTCTCGCTGACCTCCCAGCTTTACTACTTTTCAGCTTCCAGCTTCTAGTTCATATCACTCAACTCTCCCCTCTCAATTCTGGCCCTTTTTCTTTCCAACTACCAGAAACCCATTTGCTGTCTGGCACAGATCCACTTCATTTGTTGTCTTAGTGGGTCATTACAGTGGTACCTCCGGTTGCGAACGGGATCCGTTCCGGAGGTCCAGCCGGATCCCGAGGTTTTCATAACCTGAAGTTTAACCTGAGATGCCACTGTACTTAGGCTGTCACCTCACCAGGAAACTAGTCTGGCTATTCCAGAAATTTGAATTCTTGCTTTACTAATATAAAGACTGCCAAGTTGTTGTTGTTGTTGTTGTTGTTGTTGTTGTTGTTGTTGTTGTTGTTGTTGTTGTTGTTGTTGTTGTTGTTTACTTTTGCTCTCCAAACAGGAAACTGTGTTTTTCATTTAAGGTGTGGCAGAGATTTGGTTTACACCTGGGCTTTATATTCTCAAAAACAGGGAGGAGCCACTGGCTGCAACAACCAGCTTCAGCTTCCTTCCTGTTCCCCCACATAGGTGTACTTACAAGGTATACCAAGTGTACTCAGAAATATCCTAAAGTCTGAAAAGTGGCCAAAAAAAAGTCTCTCTCTCTCTCTCTCTCTCTCTCTCTCTCTCTAAATGTATTTAAGTATTGTTATTAATTTTAAAATGTAACTTTAAGTTTTGGTTTCTTTAGTTTGATGAATAAAGATAATTTTTATTATTATTACGTATTCAGTAAACGTTCGACTTTGAAATATACCCTGTTTCTCATATTTTAAGACATACCCATAAAATAAGCCATAGCAGGATTTTAAGCATTCAAGGAATATAAGCCATACCCCGAAAATAAGACATAGTGATAGGCGCAGCAGCAATGCCGGCCGCGGCAGGAGGAGGAGGAAAAAAATAAGACATCCCTTGAAAATAAGCCATAGTGTGTTTTTTTGAGGAAAAAATAAATATAAGACATGTCTTATAATATGAGAAACACGGTATAACTAAATAAAATCCCCTGGGTGACACCCTAATGAAATGGGTTGTCTTCCTGTTCCCCTTCAGCATACTTATTGGCACAAACCACTACATTTTTTTCTCAAGGAAAGCTGCCCTAACCCATTAATAATTGTATACCCTTTTTCTTTTTTGAGATGCGTTGACTCAAAAGTGTACATGGCATTCTAAGTGTGTGCACACCGTAGATTTATACAGTATAGCAGAACTGCTGTTTTACTTCCAACCACTTTCCTGGCAATTGATTTTTGTTTTTCCCTTTTCACTCCCACCGTACATTGAGTTCATGCTTTCGCTGAGCTTGTTTTGCTCTGACCACAATATCTCTTTTTGAGGTAATCACAGCAGCCAGTTTAGTGAAGTTAGCATTTTTGGTCCCAGTGTGCACTTCTGACAACACAGTGCCAAGTGATATTGTATTAGCAACTGCATTCATCCACTTTGGAGCGAACCTTTTAGAGCTTCCTCCACTCCACTTGGAATTGCACCATCATAAACAATCTGGTGTCATCTGTAAACTTGGGACACCACAGCATTCAACCTTGACTCCGTATGATTTATACTATATAAGCAGCAGCCGCTATATCAAGCTGTAATAGGGGAGAAAGGAGAAGGGATGCAAGGCCACTAACAGCTCTGCTAAGAAGGACAGCTTCTTCCTTTTCCCACCGTCACCTGGCAGCAGCTGTTGTATCAGGCTGCAAAAGGGGAGATAAAAGAAAAGAAGCAAGGCCACTCCATCAGCACAGCTAAAAGACAAACATTGTTGGCTCCTGTTCTTGAACTGTCCCACCTCAGCTGGTTATTATAAGAGCTCTTAACTAAAATTGAGTTTGCTTATTTCCTCCTCCCTCCCAATTCAGTTTCCTGTTGTGCCATGTCTTTTCAGGCAGGCAAATTATGTGACCCACGAGAGCAACCAAAGTAGCCAGTCTGTACAACAGTGATGGGATAAAATCAGACTAAGTATTTATTGATAGCAGCAGGCAGGGCAAGAATTGGCATGGCATTGGGTCTCAGGATCAGTTCATTATTCCCCAAGCCCCATGTTGATGGAATGGATCCGCTGGGTTTGGACCGCTCCAAACCTGTACAAGGGAAGTTGGCCCGTGTTGAACCTTTCCGTGGTTCAAGCCAAGCAAGCAAGGTCTCACTGGGGGACAAGGGTTCAGATTCCAAAAAGGCAGATACTGAACGCACACTTGGGTTTACTGTGGTCAATCCTCCCCTCAGGCCCCTTATGCCCCCCCATACTATGTTGATCCTGTCGAATGCCATTTTTGCCCTCATACAAACAAGGTTCTTCTGCCTAACAAAGGAAAGCCATAATTTCACTGAGGGGAAATGTGTGTGTGGGGGGGGGAGACCTCAACCAAGTGACAATCATACTGAGAGGGAAAAAATCATTTCTAGCCTTGTCAACCAATGACCCAAAATTGCTCAGTGGAGGCTCTAACCTAAGGGTGGGGGTGGGGGTGGGGGGAGCTCTCAAAGCAAAATGGCTGTGAGCTCCAGGGGAAGCAGCCTTATATAGGCTTTCCCCTCTCCTCTTCAGCAAGGGCCCACAGGGCAGCTTTTCCCCACATAGAGAAGATACTGGGCAAAACATTGCCCAGCATTTTGCTGCAATCTATGGACCACAGTGCCACTGGGCAAAGGCATCCCATGCTTATTGGGCATGGAACAGGGCTTATGTTGTAAACTTTCAGATAGAGAGTTTCTCAGTGTCCTCCCTCTCCTCTCCTCTCCTCCCCTCTCAGCTCTTTCCCTCTCTCTTTAACACAGGTCAACTGGAAAAGCCCTCACCCATTTTTTCTAAGTCTTTCATTATTATTTTGTTTTGCTGCAACACACTAACGTGGCTACCATTCTGTGGGGGAGAATTGCCTAAGCAGTCCCATCAGCAGAAGCCCTGCACAAATACTTCTGCTTGTGCAACAGGGCTTTCCCCACCCTTCCCCTGGGCCCACCCAAATTGAATTGGGGGTGGTCAGGGAACCCATATAACTGAGTGGAGGAAGAGAGGTAATCAATTACACATTGTTTGGGCTGTATGGGGTTTGAGGGAAGTGGTAGTACCTCAGGTGGAGGACACATAGTGTTCCTTCTGGGGTAGTTTGTCTTCATTTTATCCCCACCCTGCACTTAGCACTCACCTGTGGCTTTGACTGGCTTCAACTGGCCAGCTAAGCCAGTGAGTCTCAATCCCTCAGTTTGTTAGGGATGTCCCCTGCATGTGACCAATAGTGGGTCCAATGGTGAAGAAGGCAGTTTCTGCACATACTGTAGAGAGAAGTGAGGGGCAGATGGGGCTCATCAGCCTAGGAAGGTAGCCCATCTAGGAGAAGGAAAATTCTGATTCTAAACCTCTGCTACCTTGTGGGATATTTTCCACAGAAGAAAAGGCTAATGAGCAAACCATACACAAATCTGGAGTCCCTAAGACAGTTGTGTTGTGCCTCGTATGCCTCCTTCCGGCAACTCCTGAGGTCAAGCTGGTGCCAAATGTATTGCTCATTTTTCTTTTGGACCCCATCAGCAAGGTTGAGAGTGAGGTCTTATCATCTGGGCAGCCCAGGTCCTCCACATACACTGCCCAGCCTTGTGCCCTGGGGAGGTCATTTCGTTGCTGCTAACACAGCAGTTTGATCCCACCCCTGGAGGCACACTCCATTGTCTCTCAAGTGAGATGCACATCATCAACAACACATTGTTTGCAGACTCATAGGTATTCACTGTTGTTACTTTCATAGAATAATAGAATTATAGGGGTTGAACCAAATGACCCTTGTGGTCCCTTCCAACTCTACAATTCTAGGATTCTATGAAAGCAAGAACAACAGTGAATACTGATTATATCTGCTGAACTGATTTCCATCCCAGGAAAATTAGAAAATGACTGGAGCTGTTGATAGTAATCTAGATTATGGGACAAATGAGCTCCTGACTAGAGCTGTTGGTAATAATCCAAATTCTCCCTCCACCACCCCAACAGTGAAGTTTGAAGATATATACATAGTTAGCCGTGCTTTTTATTTTTAAAAGGAAGGGATCCAA
Organism: Zootoca vivipara; assembly: GCF_963506605.1. Lineage (NCBI taxonomy): Eukaryota > Metazoa > Chordata > Lepidosauria > Squamata > Lacertidae > Zootoca > Zootoca vivipara. The sequence continues at coordinate 14,143,950 of NC_083279.1, forward strand.
TACATAAATATAATTATTAAAGCAATGCTACATTTGTCATTAATTTTAATTTGAACTACATTTGGGAAAAAATAAAATAAAATCCATTTTGCTCTGGGCAAGAAATATTTCGTGGAAGGCAACTAAAAATGTAATTAGAAATGTTTTTCCATAAGGCCATACATCACCATGGGAATGTGTAAGGAAATTGATTTTATGCCTGTATTGATAAATTTTCACAGTGGTTTTACAAGGCTGAATCTAACTAAAAATGTCAAGGTTTTTATCTTAGCTTTAAAGAGCTTATATAATACTCCCATCTTCAAACAGAGAGGAATCTGAGATCAACACAGGATAACCAAGTCACTACAGAGGCTGATTCTTCATTCCAGATATCCCCTTTCTCTACTTTGAATGACTCCTAATAGTATCCTCGCTACAGGAGTCAGTGGCTAGGAGCATTTACAGCAAGAATAGCCCCCACTTGCACATTCTTTTATGTATGTAGCTGATGGTGATTGCCCCCCCCCCAAATCTCTGCGACAGAATTCATCTAGCACCACAAGAGGACCCTATGAGCTCTCCAAGGTACTGAATGTGTGCAGGATGCCTTGAACTGCTGGCAGGAGATTACTGTGCTTCCCCAGTAACATTCAGCTCCCTGCAGCCCAGAAGCTTTCCCAGGTGAAGTTTGTTTGCAACCTGAGATGGTGGGCATTTACAGCACCCATAATCTTAGGCTGCAAACAGTAGCTACTTCTCTGCAGTCAACTGTCTCTTCTTAGTGCTGACATGTATAAACAAAGATATTAACAGTGGCTCAACACAGCTCAATAAAGTAAAGCTCATTCTTTCTATTGACTGGAGTTGTATAAATCTATTTTTATATCCAACGCTGCTTGTAAATCAAGGCATATAGCTGGCCTGACTATGTGCACTATTGTGACGCAAGCTTTTGCTCTCATAAATGAAGAGGAAATGCCCTAGAATGAAGCCACCACACACAATAGACAGGTTCAATAATAGACCATATCTTTATTAATTACATGCCTAATTTGCAACAGTCTTAACTGGTTAACCCTCATCTCTCTTAATTTAGTGCTATCAATGGTAGGGTTGGGAGACTATGGTGTTGTTGTTCTTTTCTTTTCAAGTGTATTTTGCAACATGTCATTGATGCAATAATGCATTAGTGAAGAGTTTACACTGGCTTATACATTGCTTCCCAATGCTGCTTTTTATTGCCATCTGGAGGGGCACTCTTTCACTGTGTAACGAGAATGGAACCAAACCAAAACAATAGAACAACAACTTGGAACATTTGGAGTAGACTTCAGCAGAAAGCTATGGCACATGCACCCATTGGAAATGAAGCAGTATGTCTACCCTGAAACATTTGTAAGCACAAACAGCATCGCTAGCAGAAACACATATAATGACACTAGAATCATAGAATCATAGAATTATAGAGTTGGAAGAGACTCCGGGGGTCATTTATTCCAACCCTCTGCAATGCAAGAATCTCAACTAAAACATCCATGACTGTTGACCATCTGAACTCTGCTTAAAAACCTCCAAGGAAGGAGAGTCCACTGCCAGGTAAAAGGGTAGGTTGCTGCTATGTCTGAAAATTACTGGGTAAGACCTGGCTGTCTTAAATAAATACAGTAAAGTCATGCTTGCCAATGCTGCATGAGGCATAACAGTTGGCTCAATTTCATTAAAAGATGGAGGCAAAATCATTATCCCCTACACAAAGCAGTTCTTACATCAATGGGGCCCTGCCCTGTTAGCCTGTTTAACTGTCATCCAAGATTACTGATACATCTATAGCCATTTCTGTATCAGAAGGAGAGGAAAGGTACCAGCCCCCCTTTCATTGGTCTATCATTTGGTTTTCCCCATTTCCTGTAGGTGTTTGAAGAAAATAGCACAAATCCAAGTTTTATGTGATTTCTGTTTTGTATGTTACCTGGAGTTCTCCACATTTGTGCATCAGTTTATGATTTTTTTAAAACAAGTCCTCAATATATCAATCAACATTTCAGTGCAAAGTTCTCCTAATATAAGCAGTATGCCTGATATACACATTTCTGATAATAATTTTTATTAATTTTCAATTACATTTCAATAATAGCCTCATTATAACAATACCAATTTATAATACAATTACTAATACCTATCATTCAAATACTGAATTATATTATTTAGGTGGCCCCCAGCATGCTAGAATTGATGGTTTGATAATTCTCTTTATTTCTGCATTCCAAAATATTATTAATTTCAATACAGAATAATTGCCACACACAGGAAGAAAAAAGATATAGGTTGAGAGCCTCACTTGTAGCTTTATAAATCATTTAATGTGTCAACACAAATAGAAGTTATATTGCAGTTGTTGTATAAGGGAAATAAAAAAATTCCTTCAGTAGCACCTTAAAGACCAACTAAGTTTATATTTTGGTATGAGCTTTCGTGTGCATGCACACTTCTTCAGATACACTAGAAACAGAAGTGTCAGACCCTATATATATACAGAGGGTGGTGGGGGTGGGTGGGAATGGGTGATGGGCTGATGGGAGTGGTAAACCTGTAGATGGGTGTTAATGGCTGCTGATGGCTGCAATTAGTTCTGGGCTGAGGTGCTAAAGAAAGCTTGATCATGCATAATGAGATAAGAATCCGATGTCTCTATTCATCCCAGGTGCTTCCATGGTTTTAAGCTTGGTAATGATTTCCAATTCAGCAACTTCTCTTTCCAGTCTGTTCCTGAAATTTCTCTGTAATAAAACAGCTGCTTTGAGATCTTGTATAGAATGTCCTGGGAGATTGAAGTGTTCTCCTACTGGTTTTTCAGTCTTATGGTTCCTGATGTCAGATTTATGTCCATTTATCCTTTGGCGTAGGGTTTGGCCTGTTTGTCCAATATAGAGAGCTGAAGGGCACTGTTGGCATTTGATGGCATACACAATGTTAGAAGATGAGCAATTAAATAGTCCTGAGATGGTATGTTGGATGTTGTTGGGGCCAGTAATGATGTTGTCCGGGTGTATGTGGCAGCAGTTGTATAAGGGATTATTATTATGACCAGAAAGTAATTGAAATTGATATACACATTTCTGCAAACAAATTACTATTTGCCAAGAAAAATATATTACCTTTTCCTATGTTGTTTTCACTAATATGTGCAATTTTATGCACTACTAGCTGGCCCTGCCACACACTGCTGTGGCTCAGTCTGTTAAATGGAGCCTCAGAGTCTCTGTTCAGACTCCCCAGACCTTCAGAGTCCCCCTGTTTTATGTGTGTTCTGTTTAGGCAGGCACATCCCTGTGACTCCCCCTACCGGTGACCCATCCCAGCCCCTCCTCCCCCCACCTCCTGGCTCATCCCTCTGATTGGCCCCACCCTATCCCAACCCCTCCTCCCCCGTCCCCCACCCAGGCGAGCCCCCACCTCCACTCGGCCCAGTCTGGAAAGCCGAGCAGAGATGCTGTGGAGATGGAAGTTTTCCTAGGTGTAGCTGTCGCTAGAGGGTGCTGTTTTGCAACCTCTCCTGTGCTCCCAGCATGCACTTTCATCTGATTTGTGAGTTCTGGAACATGGGGTTTGGGGTTTTTTACGTGGCCCAGGTGTGACATCTGTCTACACAAATTTCCATGTGACATTGTGTCAAAACTTGAACGCAATCGGTCAAGCGGTTTTGGAGAAAAGTGGAATCACACCCAAATTGCCTTTTTACATTATCTATCTATCTATCTATCTATCTATCTATCTATCTATCTATCTATCTATTTTTGCATAGATCTATGCAATGTGTCTATTTTTGCATAGATCTGGTTGGGGGACGGCATTGCAAAATTCAGGGAAGCATGAATTGCAAAGGTTAGCTGTATTTCACTAGACAGAGACAGAGACAGAGACAGAGACAGAGACAGAGGAGGAGGAGGAGGAGGAGGAGGAGGAGGAAGAAGAAGAAGAAGAAGAAGAAGAAGAAGAAGAAGAAGAAGAAGAAGAAGAAGAAGAAGAAGAAGAAGAAGAAGAAGAAGAAGTGCAAGTTAGGTAGTTTTTCACTGAAATGCTAACCAAACCAAATTGCTCCCTTATCCCTGGATCAGCCATTGGCACGAACAATAGCATATATATTCAAAGACAGTGTGAAATGTTTTGCTCCCCCCCCTCCTAGCTATTGTATGCTGGTTTCATATTCAGGACACCAGAAATCCTGATCTTTATATCTAACATATGATCCATTATAATCTGTAGCTCTAAATGGCAAAAGGTACATTATTCTGACACATGGGTTTGTTTTTCCTTCCCACCAAGTGAAAGAAAATCTATTTCAAAAATTGCAGTCGGTGAGTGGACTTTATCCCAGTCTCAGAAGGCACAGCTGGAAAGGGATGTGTCTTTGTGACAGCCATTCTTTGGACACAGCTCTAATAATAAGTGGTATGTTCTGGTGACTTTGAAAACCTCCAGCTTAAGAAAGCAAGAAAAGAATGAACCAGCTTGTTGTAAATTCTGGGCAAGAGGCCTTGCATTGCTTCCCTCCCAAAATTGCAAGTTTAGCCTCTGCAAGTTGACAAAAGATGACAAATACTGTGCATTGTTAGTAATTTAAAATAGTTAAAAGATATCAGTCCTAATCCAGCTAAGAAGATTTATGCATGTAAGCAGATTAATCCATGCATATCACTTGCTGGCTTTGTAAATCAGTGTAAATAAGATTTATATCCCAGTGTGCATCTATGAGCGGGATACAGTTTTAAATACACTGTGTTGAATTGCACATTCTGGTTTACACTGACCACCCCACCACATTCTGTCCACTTCACAACTAGTGATACAATGATTCACATTGGACGTGGGGTGGTGGTGGTTTTAACTATTGACATGACTGGAGAACTAATGGCATGTTCCTTGATTTTGTTTTATTTTGTTATATTTTGTTATATTCTAAGCAAATCAAGCTGAAAAATGAGTTGACATTTGACTACTGGGGTGGTAGTGCATTGGGAGGTTCAGTTAGATCTCACTAACCCTTTTCGACTGGTGGGCAAATTAGAAGCCTTGAGAAAGTGTTGTGGGTGCTAGCCCCAAAATGCCTGCTGTATGAGTGTGCAGGGCAGTCTTAAGCGCCCCTGGCGTCAAGGAGCGATGGATACCTCCGGCGCCCCCCCGCCCCATTTCCCAGCGCGGTGGGCGGGCGGGCGTAGTGTGCAGCGCGGGTGCCACAGGCACTGCTGCGCGGCGCTGCGGCGGGCGGGCAGGCACAGCACGGTTGTCGAACCGGCGGACCAGGCGGGCGCAGCTCACGGCGCCCTCCTGGCGGGCCGGTGCCGTGGTGCCCTGCGCCACCGGGGGTCTACCTAGAGCCGGCCCTGTGAGTGTGGCATGACACAAAATGACTTACATGTCTAAAAGAGTCGGAAAAGAGAGAGCACCACAAAACATTGCAAGCATTCACTTTGTGACTTCAGGCAAGCAGGATTACATGTGGGATGTGATGGCATCTCACAAAAACACAACCTTTCCAAGTTGGCAATATTATGTTATTTATTTCATTAGCTTACATTGCATTCACAGGAAATTTCCCACCCAGGTTTTGTGAAGCAGAGTGCCCACCCTCGGGTGGGTGATAGTTCCACATGCAGCATTGACAGTTATACCTTGGTTTAAGTACGCCTTGGTTTGGGGGTTTTCAGTTTAAGTACTCTGCAGACCCGCCTGGAATGGATTAATCCGCTTTCCATTACTTTCAATGGGAAAGTTCGCTTCAGGTTAAGTACACTTCAGGTTAAGTACGGGCTTCCGGAACCAATTACACTCATACCTCGGATTAAGTACGCTTCAGGTTGAGTACTCCGCGGACCCGTCTGGAACAGATTAATCCACTTTCCATTACTTTCAATGGGAAAGTTCGCTTCAGGTTAAGTACGCTTCAGTTTAAGTACCAATTGTGTTTGTAAACCGTATTATTATTTAATAATAATAATAATAATAATAATAATAATAATAATAATAATAATAATAAAAGAAACATTGCAGATTCCAGGGAATACCTCTGCTGCTACCAACGGTTGTCGAACCGGCAGACCGGGCGGACCGGGGGCTGGCTTGGGGCCCTTGACACGCAACCCTATGCTAAGGAGATCCCACAGAAAAAATAAATACAGTGCCATCACCTGATAAGGATGAGGGAAGACCAAGGAAGGAAGGAAGGAAGGAAGGAAGGAAGGAAGGAAGGAAGGAAGGAAGGAAGGAAGGAAGGAAGGTAATAAAAAGGTAAAGGGACCCCTGAACATTAGGTCCAGTCATGACCGACTCTGGGGTTGCGGCACTCATCTCGCTTTACTGGCTGAGGGAGCCAGCGTACAGCTTCTGGGTCATGTGGCCAGCATGATTAAGCCACTTCTGGCAAACCAGAGCAGCACACGGAAATGCTGTTTACCTTCCTGCCAGAGCGGTACCTATTTATCTACTTGCACTTGATGTGATTTTGACCTGCTAGGTTGGCAGGAGCAGGGACCGAGAAATGGGAGCTCACCCCATCACGGGGATTCGAACCACCGACTTTCTGATCGGCAAGCCCTCGGCTCTGTGGTTTAGACCACAGCACCACCCGTGTCCCTTTAAGGAATGAAATATTTTTTTTCAAATAAAGGGAGAGGTTAGCAATCAGGGCAGCATAGCAGGAGAGTGTGGCAGTCAGGAGGCAGAAAAATAATATCGCCCAAGGCCCTTTCAAAGCTGGAGTATCTACTGTCTCAAAACCATAAGCAGGACTACTCTGTTAATAAATAGATATAGGCCACAGGTGAACTTTACATTCAAATTTCAATTATACCACTTTCCTAGTCATGGCTTTCCCCCAAAGCCTTTTAGGAACTGTAGTTTGTCAAGGGTGTTGAGAGTTCTTAGGAGACCACTGTTCCCCTCGCAGAGCTACAATTTCAAAAGTGGTTTAACAGTCAATTCTCAGGGAATTTTGGGAACTGTGGCTCTGTGAAGGGATACAGGTCTCCTCAAATCTCTCAGCACCCTTACAAATTATATTTTCCAGGGTAGCTTTGGGGAAGCTAAAACTATTACTGATATAATAATGCTATAAATGTAAGGTGCAGATTTGACCATACATGAGAAGAGTGAGGCCAAATGGCAATACAATGAAAAAAGTACAGTCTGAGACAATTTACTGTACATTGCAGTATAACACTAAACTGACAGACAGAGGCCCTGAGAGAAGCAAACACCCTTGTCCTTGCTATTACTACCAAGTGACACCATAACACAATAAAAAGATAGAATGTGCCTTAAAATAGGGCATGCTTCAGTTTACTATGGTCGTAATAGGCAGCCTGTTCACTGGGCAATTAAGAATATTTTACCAGTGAACTGACTGGCATCCCAGCTCTAGCTGATAATGGATATCATATTGAATGGGGGGATTAAAGCAGGAACCACTATTTCCATTATATGTGTGGCCTAGTCACTCCCGTGACAAAAATTGTAACATGGAATGATTTATATCTGACTCAAAGATAGCTCAAAAAAGTGCTCTGGTCCATGGGGTCATGAAGAGTCGGACACGACTGAACGACTAAACAACAACAACAAATATAGCTTCTCTGAGATGCAGGGAGCAGTGCAGTCTTTTCAATGGCCATCCATAGTGATTGGTTTTTTATTTTATTTTGTACATTCAGGGACTTCTGAGAGAACAAATAGCAAATCTGTAAAAGCTGAAGCGTGTGCTAGTTATTAAATTTCTCAGGGCCTTCACAGTCTGCAATAAACCTGTCTTCTGCAATGTAAAAGTTTCAGAAGTTCTCCCTAGATTTCTTAGCCTTAAAGTACAGTTAAGTGGTGAAATGAATATGACACCATTTGCGTGTGAAGACCTTTAAACTTCCCCTTTAAATAAATCAGACAAGACTCAAATTTTGGTTTGGTTTTTGGCAGAATTTAGGCCACAACTTTATTGATTTCAGCAAGTGAGTGGTTGCATAGGCTCTGGTTCAACTAGCTCCCTGCACCGTTGCAGGTAGCACTGACCCAGAGCAGCAGCTTAGGTCAGCCTAGGGTGAACACCCGGATAGGTGGAAAGCTGGGAACAGGCTATGTCCACCACCCAGATGTCCCCCTGGACTCAGGCACGGGCACAGCCCCCTAACAGGGTTGACCAAACTGTTGAGTCCCTGGATTCCTTTAACAGAATACCCTTCACATAGGGATGGCGAGAGTGCTCCCCCATCCCTATCACCTGAACCAGAGCCTATCCGCCACACGAGCCTGCGCTCACTGCCAACCACTCACACCTGTAACCAATCCCTTAACCCCGCTGACATGGAGGTCAGCCATAAATCATTCCTAATCACAGACAGATGAACCCCATCAAGCCTGTAAAGGGATGCATCACAGTAATGCCTGGGTGACGGCTCGCCTTCCCTGCCCAAGGCCAGAACCTTTTTGGCCACCACGTTCTGGACACTCATCCGGGCCTTCTCGGTGGCAGCTGGGCATTGGCTACTTCACCACATGTCACTGCCATCAGTGACCAAATTTTGAGTCCAGGAAGAGCCGCCTTCAACTCTTCAAAGTCCTCCTGCAAGCGGGACCGCCAGCTCAGCCGGGGGCTTCCGGCGATTGCGCCCAGCTGCATCACCGCCACCGCAGGCGTGCCTCCGCAGATACCTTTGCCTGCACCACTTGGGAGAAGCCCCTCCCAAGGCATTCCTCGTCTGGACACCCAGGAGACACTCACGTTGTCAGAGAGCCCAAGCCTGCGTCCGAATCCAGACTCCGCCGTCCTCTTGCTGGCCCAGCAGACAATGCTGTGTCCGACTATCCAGACGTGCAGGGTAGGCAGACCTAGGAATGAACAAAACAACATTAGCAACTGCACCTCAGTGCCGCATCCAAACATAACCCTTGTCTGCTTCAGATTTCCAACGGCCCAGTTCCTTAATCCTGTTGATGGGCAGGCCCTAATGCGGAGCAGTAGTGGTTGCCCCAATACGGAATGAATGAGGTGCAAACTCGCTGGCCGACAGGCCACATACTGTGATTGCCTTACGCATAACTGCAGCAAATTGATGCCTCCTTAACAACGACCCATTCTCATGAACCAGGAAGGGGTGAAGTGACAGATATTTCTTGGCAGCCTTAACTGGACAAGGGCCAGGCTTACTAGTGGCAGGCAGCCTCATCAAGGCGCCTGAAAGCTAAAAAGTCCATCCAGGCCTTCTTATAAGTATCCCGAGAAGACTCCCTCAGCAGCCATTCTCTCTCTCTCTCTCTCTCTCTCTCGCTCTCTCTCTCTCACACACACACACACACAAAGAGAGAAGAAGAAGAAGAAGAAGAAGAAGAAGAAGAAGAAGAAGAAGAAGAAGAAGAAGAAGAAGAAGAGCAGGTTAAAAAACGACAGTTACTGGAATAAGTCACAACAAAATAGAATGCCTCTCTTATGTGACTCATAGTCAGCCAATCACATGAGGAGCAAAACCACTGTATCCCATACATGAAAATTTCACTGGAATTTCTTTCCTCCCCTTAAATAATTTTCAAATGCAATTTATTTTCTCATTATTTGCTGGGGAATGATAAAAAAAATTAAGTAAAATTGCAGGACGAATTTTTTGCCAAAACACTGAATTAAATGGATCAATACAGTTATGATCTGTTTGTTTAGAAAATGAAGGTTTGGGATGGTGTTGTAGCTCAGTGATCTGCCTTGTATGCTTGAATGTCCCAGATACAATCCCCGGCATCTCCAGGTAGAGTTGGGGGAAACTGCTGCCTGAAACCCTCGTGAGACAAAGCCAATCTATGTAGACAATACAGTGGTACCTTGGTTGTTGAACTTGGTTCGAAAACCAAGGCGCGGCTTCTGATTGGTTGCAGGAGCTTCCTGCACTCAATCAGAAGCTGCAGAAGCCATGTCAGACATTCGGGTTCCAAAAATCGATCACAAACTGGAACACTCACTTCCGGATTTGCATAGTTTGGGGGCCAAAATGTCCGAGTACCAAGGCATTTGACAACTAAGGTATGACTGTACTGACCCAAATCAACCAATGGCCTGACTCAGTATGAGACAGCTTCCTGTGTTCAGATTTTTGGGTCACTGGGTCAAACAGCACAATGCCTGTGGTCATACGGAATGAACCCTCATCTATAACCTACCCATATTCAACCTCAGATAATATATCTCAGTAAAGAAGCTGCAGCTTGGCATCTTGTTATGACACTAATGGGACATGTGGCATGAGCAAAGTGATCTATCTGATGGAGCAGAAAATGCCTTTGATTAATGGAAAATGAATGCCATTCATCTTAATGTGATTTCTATTATACAGGTTCAATAGATAATGAGATCTTTTATCTTTCTTTGATAAGCATAGGTAGCTAACCCTGAGGGGCAAGCTCTGTGTTTAAAAGAGAGAGAAAACATTGGACTTTCTCTCTCTCTCTTTGCTTTACTTTTTAAAAGATATAGTATTTTTAGACAGCTGGTGACAATTTAGTCACAACGTGGAGACCAATTAATGACTCTCTTGAGAAAGGAAATGGGTCAACTTTACCAACTCTTCATGTGACTCAGGAGAATATCTACATCAGGAACATGTGAAATCTTTCTCATTACTCTGACAGATTAATTTCTACCTTTCCTATCCTGTTGGAATTGTCTGGCAAGGACACTGATCCACCTAAATAAAAATTAATTTTTCACAATATACTAAATAACAATAACTATAATATATTTACTCCCAAAATAATAATAATAATAATAATAATAATAATAAAGAAATAAAACATCAAAAATTAAAAACTCCCCTAAACATTGCTGCCTTCAGCTATCTTCTAAAAGTCAGGTAGTTGTTTATTTCCTTGACATCTGATCAGAGGGCGTTCCACAGGGCGGGCGCCACTACCGAGAAGGCCCTCTGCCTGGTTCCCTGCAACCTCACTTCTCGCAGTGAGGGAACCGCCAGAAGGCCCTTGGCGCCGAACCTCAGTTTCCGGGCTGAATGGTGGGGGTGGAGACACTCCTTCAGGTATACTGGGCAGAGGCCATTTAGGGGTTTAAAGGTAAGCACCAACACTTTGAATTGTGCTCAGAAATGTACTGGGAGCCAATGTAGGTCTTTCAGGACCGGTGTTATATGGTCCCGGCGGCCACTCCCAGTCACCAGTCTAGCTGCCGCATTCTGGATTAATTGTAGTTTCCGGGTCACCTTGAAAGGTAGCCCCATGTAGAGCGCATTGCAGTAGAGTGCATTGCAGAAAAAACAGATGTATATTATATGTGTATGAGCCCTTGTCATGCTTCCCAATCAAGATAATGTAAATTTAAATCACATATATGCATCGTGTTACTGCTAATTTAGGTGCATCTGGTCACTCTTGTGTCACCCCCCCCCCCCAAAGATCCACTGAAAATAATCTCAAAATCTGCTGCCGGATTGGGACGCTTCTCAGTGTGTTTTACAATGGGAGAAGAAAATCCTGGTGATATTTGTGGCACCCCTGGGTCACACCAACACCACGCATTCAAAGCACATGGATTCCCCAGAGAAACTTGGGAACTGTAGTTTGTTAAGGATGCTGGGATCTTTCTGGAACCTAATCCTCTCAACTCATTTCGAGAGCCTGCCTCCTCTCCAGTCATTTCTGGTACATCCTGCTCACCTTGGGCGGCAGACTGCTGGGTTCTTAGAGTGATGATTCAGCCACTGTGCTCACCATTCACAGACGCTGGCCATTCTGTTTTTCACAGATAGGCCAGAGACTATCCAAGTGGTACTCCCACGCCACAGTTTGGCAGGTTTATGCCATTTAAATGTGGATTTTTGTGTGCATTTCCCCGCAAAATCCAAAACAAAGAGGATGTAATGGATCTGGGATTGTGCACCAATGAGACTGAAATGGGACTGGTCTTCCAGGGATAATGGAAGGGCACCACAATTTGCCATGGAAACTTTGTTCAGGTATAACACCAACAGGGAATGCATGTGTGTGTGTTGTTTTGTTTTGTTTTCTTAGTCTGTCATATGGGAGCATATTGTTCAAATGTTGCCTTATAATTTCCCAATGGCAAATGTGGGAATATCTGTCAACAGCCAAAAAAAAAAAAGTAGTATTTTTAATTCACACACTACTGATGAAACTGAGAGAACTCTGGAGAAATGAAAGACACAAAATAGCAGTCAGGGCAATGAATGTATATTTTTCCTATTGGTATTTCAGCTGTACAAAAGTGATTGTTACTTTATTTTTCCTCTGCATACGTAACTACTTCTGCCTAAGGAGCTGTATATAAATCAGTTCATGCAAACATGGTATGCTATACTGTCACGGAGAGCAATCCAGATTTCAATCTTAGACAGTTTAGAAACTGTTTAGAAACTAATAAGAGAAAACACAATCACATATGACTTTTGCCCATGGGGACTGGTGTGTTGGAAGGCAGGGAACACCTTCTGAACTGCCCCCCTCCCCCAAGCCAATTGTGGAGCCTGGGAGAGGAGAGAGTTTGTGCACAGGACTTCTGCTTGCAGGAAGTAAGGCAGGTGAATCCTGCCCAATCTGAGTATGCCTAAAATTAGATACAATACTATACAGTGGTACCTCGACTTACGAAGATGATCCGTTCCACGGCCATCTTCATAAGTTGAAGTCTTTGGTTGTCGAAGCGCCCGTTCTGCGCATGTGCTGACTGTGCATGCCACATCTGGCAAAAAGACTTCCGGGGTTGTCGACTTCGGAAGTCGAAACCTTCGGAAGTCGAGTCGTTCGGGTGTCGAGGTATGACTGTACCTACTTTACAGATCTGTTTATGTACATGGTCAGTCCTACCATCTGGTAGAGTGCAGGAGCTGCCTCAGGCTACCTCACTGGTTGAGGTGGTTCTCCCACAAGATTTTGCCAGTTTCTTTCAACAACAGAAACCTTTGAGATTGGTTCAGTAAGAAATCAATTTTAGGGTTGTTGGGTTTTTGTATGTGCGCTCCCAGGCTGCTTCTTTAGGGTGGGGGTGGGGAGCCGCGCTGCTTTGCTGGAGGCATAAGGTCACAGATATAAACCACACTTTAACTTTTCATATCAGATTTTTTTGGGGGGGGGGAGTGTGGCTTATATTGGGGCCGATATGGTATTTGACTTCTATAATTTTAATTATAATTATAATTCTATAATTTTTATAATATATTCAAAGTTTTTGCGTATACATATGTGTATGTGTTTGTGTAGTTGAAGAATGGCTTAATAGATGTATTTCAATCTTTTTAGATAAGCCCTTGAAAAGGGCATTTGGGGATAAAATGTGTTGAGCACATAGTATAGATAACGAATCCATTCATTTCTCTTCCTTGTATACCAGCTGATTTTGAGTGTCAAAAAAGGAGAGCAAATTCATCATTTAATTTATTATTGCTGTTATGTGTACTGACATGGAGGAGAGGAGGCCTTTGTGAGATCTTCTGCCAAAATAACTTGGCTAGCCTTTGATATTATGGATCTGTATTTGTAGGGATGGGCAATTGCTGCCCTGCTTCAGGCTGCAAAATGTCTTGGGTCGGCCCTGTTTATATTTATCAATACTATTGATGATCCAGGTTCATTTTATAACCCAGATCTCAGGAGAGCTAGTCCACTGAGCCCCAAAATAGCAGCAATGCTTGTCACTTGTTTCTTTGTAATATTAAAGCAAGGTGAACTCTGAAGGGGGTTGTTAATGGAGGGGGTTATCATATACATCAACAATGGCCTCTCACCTTTGAAATAAACCTTTCAGTGCAAGAACCCATAATCCATACTCCCCCTTTTGTTATTGCTGCTTATATAAAGTGATGAATAGATAGGGTAAGCCACAGTGTTTTCCTTCATTTGAAATTGACAACGCTTCTGGTGTTTTTCAGAAGCTCAGATAGTTTAACACATTTGCTTCTCAGCAGGTGGGTTGTGAGTACTGTGTCACATCCTGACCTCAGCCGGATTGGACTAAGTTTTATTATTCCAGTTTTCTTTTATTTTTGAGAAAGGGGAGGAGAGGTAGAAATGCAGGGCCAAACTACATAGTAGATGAAGATCCATGTTACTTTTCTTCAGTTAATAATAATAATAATAATAATAATAATAATAATAATAATAATAATAATAGCTTCAGGAAGTTGCAGTTTTGAGGAATGGGATCCTCAGATAGGGGATGAATAGCCCTTTTCCTTTCTAAACATGGTTCTCTTGTCTAAATAAGTTTATACTTGTTTTTCATGCATGAAGCCTAAGATTCATTTCCTTGCATCTTCTGAAAAGATGGAGCCACTATGGTATTGAGCTGTAGAACTAGTCTATTCTCTTCTGCTCTATATATGATTCCAGAGAATATTGGAGAAGGAGACAATAACAAGTTGCATTCTCTAAATGTATCCCATTGTCCCAGCATAAGCCCACTTTCTACTGCTGGGATAGGGAACCTTTGGCCCTCTAGATGTTGTTGGCTTCAGCTAGCATATTCAGTGGTCTGGGATGATGGGACTTGGAATCCAACAATGTCTGGAGTGCCACAGGTTCCATATCTCTTCTCTAGAGGGTCTTTTGGGGAGCAGGAGATAGTTGCTTTTATCTTGCAAGATAAAACTAAAGTAGAGGGGAGCACTTTTAATATGCACGCTGTAAACTCAGAGGAATAGGAATTTGTCAGTTTCAGAAAACCCAGGTGATAATAACTGAGATTTCTGGTGCGTGTTTCTGCCAATGAATCATTTCAGAAAGTCCGCTTGATCCTTTGAAATTGAAATGATCTTAGGCGTAACTCATTCCGTTCTGTTGGCTAGAATATTGGCAAAAGTTAATAAACAAGAAGGGTCAATAATTACTGCTGGACCAGGAATTTGTATTAGCTATTCAGTCACTGATCACTGGCTCAGAGAATGATTCATGGACTCAGCTTGTACAATGTAGCTTGTCAAATGCAAGTTTTAGCTTGGGAGAGAGACATTCATTGAACTGTTTAAAGAATCCTGCAATGAAATTATTGGAGCCAGAAGAGTTTTAACATTTTCTAAGTCCTTCGCTGCTGTTGTAGTTCTCCTCAGCTCTTGGACAGTCCAGCAATTAGTTTTTCTTCTTACTCTTCTTTCTGATTTTGTAATTAAATACAATGTAGAATTTACTTTTCACAACTGCATCCAATGCTTCTTCTATGTGGGGTTGCCCCACTTTTAAACTCACAACAACCCAGAGAGTTCAGTTAGGTTGGGAGATAGTGACACAACAGATCTAGGCTGAGCCTTTTCAGCTTGTGACTACCAAAGCACTTGCAACCGACCAGCCACATATTGTGGTCACCAGGATATATAATTATTTATTTCAGCAGCTCATTCACACCTCTAATTTTTGCAAGTGATTGCTTCAGAAAGTTTACTGAGCCGCTGATGGGATACCACACATAACTAATAAATTGTGTTTGATTTCAGTTCAGCAAAATTGTAGGCCTACTCCGTGCAATGGAATGAGGAGCAAAGACAAAAAAGGACACTGTATCATGTTGGTTCAGAAAAAAGGAAGAGAATGAAATAGAGGTTTGGGGCATATATTGTTTGGTGAGAGAAACCCATCAGAGATTTAAAATCTCAAAATATGCAGCAAAATAAATCATAGAAAAATGGATTATAAAACCTTTCATTTATGGTCTTCCAAGTGAGTTCCAAAATCTTTAAAAGTTATTTTCAGTTTCCTTCTTCCCCCAGCATAGGAAAAGGCCACATGTTTGGTAAGTTAAAAATGGTTTACTTACAAACTCTCCAAAGGTCAGATTCATGTGCTTTCCCATACATCAGTCAGAAAGGTTGCACAGGCAGTAAAACATAGGTTAATTACAAAGTGGTAACAGTTCCTAAAACTATTGGTATAGGAACGTAAAAGAGGTTTGTGAAAGCTTTGTGATTGACCTGGAGGAGCCAGATCAGACTTCCTCAGAGTTCACAGGTATGCCGAGGGGATCAAAGGCTTGATTACCCATTTCCTCCCAAAGTAAGGGGAAGTGACATAATTAAGTTTGGCAAGGCAGCTTATGCAAATAGCAAGATTCAAAGACATATAGGCTTGTGGTTTGTACAGCAAACCTTAAGGGATGGTTTCATAACATTGCTGTTTACCTGAACACCTGACAAAGCAGGTGCTTCCAAGGTCCATCAATCATATCTGCATTAAATTCAGCACATACACACACCCCTCAGTAAATGTTTTGGGCAATACATATGCTTATCACCATCTGGGGAAAAATAGTGTATGTATATGTGTGCGGACAATTGTGGATTTTCCTTGCCTAAATATATTTGTAAGAGAAGCTCAGCTTGTCAGAAGCAAGGACCTCTCCATTAGTCAGCAGTGCATCTGTCAACAGACTGCTAATGTGCCTAATGGGGTTTCCTCTATATATCATTGTAACCTTGAGACCCCCAGGCTGAACACTGCTTTGCTGGCAGGTTTTACTTGCTTGCATGCGGTGTGCAAATTATCACTATCGGTATGATGGCGTGAGATAAACTGCAGCTCCTCTCTTGTTTTCTTTTGTTCAGGATCTGAGAACGTACAGGTGACTGGAGCTAAGAAAGAAAGGGCAGAAGAGGCTGGAAACTGCTATGCCACAGTTTATTTCAATTGTTGAGAAATAACGAGGAAGGTTCATTCTGAAATGAAGAAATGCTGGGGGGGGGAATGTAAGAACAGCGTTAGGAGATAAACGTAGTAACGAGGAAAGGTTTTAAGACAAGGGTAATAAACATTGGCCCGCTAGATATTGCCGAACTACAACTTCCATCACCACTTGTCATTAGCTACATTTACAGGGGCTGATGGGAGTTGCAGTTCAGCAACAGCTGGAAAATCAAGAGTTCCCCGCCCCTGTTTTAGGAGTAAAGGTAAAGGGACCCCTGACAATTAAGTCCAGTCACGAACTATTCTGGGGTTGCGGCACTCATCTTGCTTTACAGGCCGAGGGAGCCAGTGTTTGTCTGCTTCCGCAGACAGTTTTTCCAGGTCATGTGGCCAGCATGACTAAGCTGCTTCTTGCGAAGCCAGAGCAGCACACGGAAATGCTGTTTACCCTCCCACCGGAGCAGTACCTATTTATCTACTTGCACTGCGTGCTTTCGAACTGGTGGTTGGCAGGAGCTGGGATCGAACAACGGGAGCTCACCCTGTTGTGGGGATTCAAACCGCCGACCTTTTGATCAGCAAGCCCAAGTGGCACAGTGGTTTGACCCACAGAGCCACCTGCGTCCCATTCATTTTAGGAGTATATGGGTCTTGTCCTACTGAGTGAGGTCTGAGACATGCTTTTAAAGCACTGTGAATTTGCCATACAAATATTATGCAGTAACACTCAACATGTGATCATGTTTGTTAGCTGACATGCAGTGACATTTAGTATTTGGTAGTGTCTGACTGACAAGAGTAGAATTCAGCATTTGTCTAGTATACACAGCATTCAGTATTTAATGATATTTATTGGCTGGTCTGCAGTAGAAGTTGATATTTGGCAGTATCAGATCTTGTATTAATTTCACTCGCCTCGGCAATCAAGAGACTGTTAAATTTTAACATTGAATGTCCAATTCTGATCTGAAATTCACATGTCAGATTTTGAGATCAGGTGTTGATCTCCATATCCATATGCTCGTTTAAAATCTTTATCTGATTTTGAATCTCTTTTCAGATTGTGAATGAGCCAAGATCATCCAGGGAGCTTCATGGCTGGCTGGAGATCTGAGCCCTTAAGGCTTCGCTCCCCCCCCACACACACACACTGATTAAGGGAAGAGGACAGTAAGAGGAATGGGAATTGTCTAAGAACTGATAGGGAGCGGTCCACCAATCTGCAGAGCTCAATTTTAAGATGTTTCACTTATATCTACATCTATGTTTCATCTACACTTATCCCAGATTTTTGCTTTTGGTGAAATGCATCAAGAACTTTTGAGTGGGCTGGGGAATAGTGTGACAATAGCAAAGTCCAGACATTCAGTTCCATAATATTCTCCTTCTTATGGCTAGAACTGGCGTCTTGTGAACAAACACATATGAAACAAACATATGAAACGGACCCAATGGATACTTATGGTCTTTAAAATGTGACAACCAGCTCTGTACATCCATTCCTATATGCAATGAACTACTCTGGGATAGGGGAATAGGAAATGATGCATATTCTGAATACATGTATTATCAATAACTTTCCGCTTCAAGTACAACTCAGTACAGTGGTACCTTGGTTCTCAAATGACTTGGTACTCAAACAACTTGGAACCCAAACACAGCAAACCCGGAAGTAAGTGTTCTGGTTTGTGAACTTTTTTGGAAGCCAAACATGCTCCGTTTTGAGTGTTATGCTGTTGTCTGTCTGTCTATTTATTTTGTGTTTATATGGCTCTTTTTTGTTTGTTTTTGTGTGGAACCCAATTCAGCTACTGATTGATTAATTCTGTGTCTGCAGTACATTGTCTATTGCTTTCATTTTATGGATCAATGGTCTCGTTAGATAGCAAAATTCCTGTTAAATTGCTGTTTTAGGGGTTGTTTTTAGAAGTCTGGAATGGATTAATCCATTTTCCATTACTTTCTATGGGAAAGCGCACCTTGGATTTGGAATGCTTTGCTTTTGGAACGGACTTCCGGAATGGATTAAGTTTGAGAACCAAGGTACCATTGTATAGGAATTCAGTATGTTCACAGAATTACAGAATTGCAGAGGTTAAGGGCCATCTAGTTCAACCCCAGCAATGTAGAAATCTCAACTAAAGCATGCATGACAGATGGTCATCCAACCTTGGCTTAAAAACTTCAAAGAAATGAGAGTTCACCACCTTCTGAGGGAGTTTCTTCCACTGTTGAACAGCTCTTACTGTCAGAAAGCTCTTCCTGATGTTTAGTTGGAATCCCCTTTCTTGTAACTTTAATCCATTCGTTCAGGTCCTACCATCAGGGGCTCCTGTGGTTCTTTGGACCAGGCTGGATGTCTTCAATGTGAAGTTCAGTAATTAAACTAGCCAATACAGACAGTTAAGTACTTACCACAGATCTTATTGTGACCCTGCCTTTTGAGGTTGCCAGCCCACTTAGAGAACATAGCACAACCATTTCTCTCTGTATTTGATGACTTGGTAACATGCCACATTTCTTTGAGGTGTTCCATAAAGACAAAACTTATATAAATTAAAACATGAAAGCAAGATCATTCTATACAGAGCAGTTCAAAAATATAAAAAGAGAATGGAGACTGAGTCACCAAGGCATGCAGTTTGATTTCAGCCTATAAGGAGCACTGTGGGAAGTAAAGAGAGACTATTCACTGTGTGCATGTATATAAGTGTCTGATAAAGTGAGACTTGAAAGAGAATTTCAAAGAAAAGGGTCATTTTCTCATTTTGCACCAAAGCCACTTTATACTTCTCGGGAAGTAGCTTACATTGACAAAGAGGTTTAGACTCTATCACTGAGAGATTGGAGATTACTTTTTATAGCTGAATGAGAGAAAGTGCATTAGACGTGACATATGCTGGACTTCGTAACCTCTTGTTCTTTCTTGGAATGTGTTGAGAAATTCCAGGCATCTAGAACCTTCTTACAAGATCCCACAAGACCTTAGACTGCTCGCAAAGTTACCCAGTCTTGAAAAACAACATCTCCTAAGACGTCTACTCTGACTCTTCAGACCCATTCTGCAAGATCCAGAAATTCTTCAACCACACACAAGTTCCCACAAGATATTGAATGTTTGTATGCTTCCACTCATATCAGGGGTGAGCAACCTGTAGCCCCTGAGAAGTGGCTGGATTATAGCTGACCACTGACCATGTTGTCTGGAGTCCAACAAAATTCTGAAGGGCTACAGGTTACCCTCCCTTCATGGATCACTGCCTTGTCGTGGTGAAGGGGCTTGAATAACCCCAATAAGCTATGAGCTAAGCCGTGCAGGGCCACCCAAGATGGACAGTTCATAGCTGAGAGTTTAGACTAAATGTGATCCACCTGGAGAAGGAACCACGCCAGTATTTTGCCAAATAAACTCCATGGACATGAAAAAAGGAGAAGCTTTGAGAAGAAAGTGAGAGTTCCCAAGGCATGCTCTGGTTCATGGGGTCACGGAGAGTCGAACATGACTAAGACGACTAAACAACAACAACAGGTTACCCACATCAAGATCACTTGATGCCACTTCAATACAAAGCAGATCAACTCTTGGTAGATAGGTGATGTCAGAGAATTCTACCAAAATGGAAATGGGAGCAGAAATTGCTGGTGCTTGGTTATTCATCCCAATTAAGGAACAGAAATCAATCCAGTGAATACAATCATAATTCACTGTTATTGTTGTTTCCAATCTGCAAATGATATGTGATTACATTCCCCTACCTCCCCCCCCCCCACATTGCATTGTGTTTCCTTACATTGAAATGAACGGGGTAGAATGATGTAACCACAACATAATTTATGGAATTAATTATGTAAATTACATAATTTCACCATTGGAAAGTGAGACTAATAGCATAGGTTTCTGGTGGAAAAGGAACAGTAGAGGATTGGAAACCGTGCTGCATGTACTGTAAGAATCACAGCTTGGAATGGAAAACAATGCCTTCATCCCTAATTTCAAGTTGTGCTGGGGATAGCTCAAGTGGTCAAGCATGAGGCTGGATCTAGACACATCAAAAAAGGTGTCTCAGGAAAATGTGTTGTGAACCTCAAAGTAGGAAATCGCGTTGGAGAAAGATGGGACTCCACAGCGCCATCTGGTGTCACAGTGTTAAAACACATATAAAACGCTTTTTTCTGTGCTAATGTAGCTGAGTCCTAAAGACTCTTAATCTCAGGGTTGAGAGCTCAAGCCTCACATTGGGCAAAAATAAATAAATAAAATAAAATACAGAGAGTTGGATCAGATGGCCTTTGTGCTCCTTTCCAACTCTATGATTCTATGGTTCTATGAAATGCATTCTCGAAAAACCAAAACAAATGTTAAGACTTTTAAAAATGTTTCAGCTGTTTGACATTTTATGATTTTATATGTGTTGGAAGCCACTCAAAGTGGCTGGGGCAACCCAAACAGATGAGGCAGGGTATAAATAATAAAATTATTACAGTATTATTATTGGGATTTACTGGCATGAAATAGCAGGTGGAACATGAATGAAGTATCTATAGGAACGAGACATATCTGAACAGGCTGAACCAGGACAGAATGAAACATAAGAATATGATATTACGTTGGGTCAGATAAGGCAAGAGGGAAGACAAATAATCTCTGTTAGGCAACATGGCATAAGGCAATGCTGGACCTATAAATATTGCAACAGGGAACAGCAGAGTTCTCTCCCTTGGAAGAAATTGGAGGAATTTTGTCTTCTCCAGCTTGTAGAATGTGCCGTTCATCCTACCGTGTTTCTCCGAAAACAAGACACTGTCTTATATTTATTTTTCTTCAAAAAAACACACTATGGCTTATTTTCAGGGGATGTCTTATTTTTTCCCTCCTTCTCCTGCCGTGGTCGGCATTGCTGCTGCACTATTACTGTGTCTTATTTTCAGGGTGTGGCTTATATTCCTTGAATGCTTAAAAATCCTGCTACGGCTTATTTTATGGCTACGTCTTATTTTGGGAGAAACAGGGTATGCATGTTATCCCATGCTTATGGCTGGTATTGGCTTTAATTCCTCTAATTGCCTCAATGGGTGATGGAGTGTGGCATATATTATATATAGAATTTGTAGGAAGGGGTTGCTACATTAATAAGGGATTAAAGAGAGTCTGAGAAATAGCCACAGAAATTCAGAAAAGGTTCAAATGACAAATCTTTAGAACCTTGGCATTAATAGCCCATCACATTAGAATAGATTACATTAGATTAAGTGACCTCCCTCATTTCTATGCACAATGCCACTTTTTTGACAACCAGAAATATAAAATACCCTCCAAAGCATGTTATGTGGAATGTTGCAGTAATTAGAATTAATGGGATTATATGCAAAAATGCTGCAGATAATTTGTTTTACTACCTCCCACAGACTAGGCTAAATTACTTGGCTCCAAGTTCAGTAAAGCAGGATGGTTGAGGCATAAAATGGATTCTGGAAATTATCCTGAACATTTTGTAATTTCTGACCTCATGCTTTGAACAACCATTTTAAACTTTCGTTTCAAGCATTTACTTAGAGCTGGCAAGTAATTACTTATGAGACACACAGTTCTCTCTCTCTTATGTTTAGTTAGGTAACAGAAAATTCAATTTAATCAAGCAACTTGTACTCTTAGCAGC
The DNA here is from genome assembly GCF_963506605.1 of Zootoca vivipara. Taxonomy (NCBI): domain Eukaryota; kingdom Metazoa; phylum Chordata; class Lepidosauria; order Squamata; family Lacertidae; genus Zootoca; species Zootoca vivipara. Next base: position 14,166,251 of record NC_083279.1, read on the forward strand.
TAAGATTCATTGTATTCTGCTCATGGTTACTTTGGTCATACAAGTTTTTTGAATTCACTCTTTTGAAACCAAGAAATCATAAATCCAGTCCTTTAGCAGAAGCTTTCCTCCTCTCAGCAGGAAAATTATGTGACAATTCTCACACAGAATCCATTTTGTCAGTAAAGGTTCAAATGGCAAATTGATGGCTGTCATAACAAGTATGGATTTGCATGTGTGCAACAAATGTCACATACAGGTTAACCACTACAAATAGAATTTTTTTTCAATGGATCTAGCACATTACATTTCAGAAATGTTCTAAAGTTTCCAATTTGATTTAAATTTCAGATTTTGAATTTGACTGGGATTTCTTAAACAAAATAAAGCAAAGCCTTCTTAACACCTGTTGAATTTTAAAGCAATAACATTAAGTTTCGTTATAGTTTCATTCATCCATTCCTTAAGTTTTATTAATACATTTCTACTGTTATTTTCCCCCTTCTAAAACAAAATCCAACCATATCAGTACTTTGGATTTTTTCAAGTTTTCTAGGGGAAAGTGGTTGTGTACATTATCAGCCGCAGCCATGAACTGCAATCTGTCTCCTAATCCCCCTTTAGTCATGGATTTACTGAGCCTCCTTGGACCAGCATGTTTATACATACTGCCTCAATGCAGATGTGCGCTTCCATCTCCTCTGGGCTCCATTGAAAAGGGCTTCTCCATGCGAACCAGAAAGTGAGGTCTCCAGACAACAGAATGACTCTTCTTATCTTATTGCTGTGGCTGTGATCTCCTAAGTGACGCATAGCCATTAGGCAATTGAATATGCATGTGTACTCTTCCCCATGGCCCCGGGCACTGGCAACCCACGCTATGTGACTGAAGTCAGCTAAGCAGTGACTGCTGCTGAGAAGAAACAGGAGACAGTGGCCCTCTTCAGCCATTATTGCTTGAAAGGGGAACACACATGGAACACCTCTCAGAGCCATGGGACTCCTTGTTAGGGCTGTCAGACTCAATAGAGGACAGAACTTCTGTGCCTTTAATTGCCCTGCTCTCCTTTGTGTCTGAAAACCTTAAAGAGAAACCAGCAGACCCCCTTTGTTTAATTTCCAAGCAAAGGGTCTGCTGGTTTCTCTTTAAGGTTTCCAGACTGAAAAGAGAGCAGGGCAATTAAAGGCACAGACGTCCTGTCCTCTATTGAGTCTGGCAGCCCTACTCCTTGTCTTCCAGTGTAGCAGGCAACCTCATGAATTCATGGAGGGTTTTCACTCACACAACGAGCTTCCATGGATACATGAGGCTCCAAGCTGCACACGGATAGTTTCGGTATATTGTTTCAGGAAGTATGAATGAGACAGATTTGTATTACAATGCAAACCAAGCCACATTTCTCCCTCATCATTAACAGCATTGAAAACCTAAATATGTCTGAGCAAAGTAACTAGCAACTAAGCAGAAAACAAGGGTTTTAAAAAAGCCACACATTAAATAAATGCTCAGGGTCCTTTCCTCCTCTCTCATGATTGCCGTGTGCAGATGTGTAAAATGAAGGCACAACACCACAGGCTTTGTTCTCGCTTATAGGGCTTTGGCACTGCAAAGAAGCATTATGTGGGAGTGAATTTCACTTTTGGAAGAACTCTGTGACAGTGAGATAAAGTGTATTTGACATGCCTTTTATTTCTTTGGCAAAACTGTTACCTGCCATGAAATCCTTCCGAACACGGCTGCAAAATGTGGGATAATTAGCTGTTATGTACATAACGTCACAGCTGTAAATAACAGGCAGCTAAAATTAGGCCTGAAACTTATATTTAGGCGCCCGGCTGACTTTTTAGAACTGGTGCAGAGTCCCAAGTAGTTCCCCCTGACCTCATCAACCTCTTTGCTACTCAATGTAATTTCATTCCGAGGACCATTACATGCAACATTCACCACTTATGAGCAACCTCCAATTTGTGTAGCTAGACGTTTAAGAAAGAGAGAAAATGAAATGGCTCTCTTCTAATATAACTGTCACCAGTGGAATATAAATTTATTGACTAAACGAGTATCCTGGATGATTTAGTACTGAAATTCCCTCCCCTGCATGATGTCTCGAATCCATTGCATATGGCTTCTGGGTGCCAAACAGCTATAAAGTGGGGGAGATTGAGAAAAGCATGATTGGTGGCTAGGAAACAGCATACAAGAATGAGAGACTTAACCCTTCCTTAATCATTGCATTCCCTCCTTCCTGGCAACTCCGTCACAACCTACCAGCTTCTTTCCCACCATGCAATGCAGTCAAGGTTTGTGCAAGAAAGCAGGAAGGTTGGGGAGGTAGCTGTGGTAAGGATTCAGCTTCCATTCAACACTTCTTTATTATAATTTGCAGCTGTTTTTATGATGACTCAGGTTCATACTAATCAAATATATCTAGACCCATGGTTCCCAACGTGATCAGGGAAGTGCATCAGCCCTAGTAGACCCAGAAGGTATGGGACCTGGCAAATTCTTCAGTATGCAGGCTAGTTATGCCCGGTCTGGAAGAGAGGCCTACACAAAGGTTCAGTCTAAGGTCCTTATAGCTTTTAATTTAAATCTACTGGAGATCTCTTGCCAATATACCTGTCATACTATCAAACTAAAATATGTTCTGGGTTGTGGATAATAAGATCAATATAGAGGGCACATCTTGTAATAGTAAAACTTCATTGATTTTGTGTTTTTAATTCTAAGAAAGTCCACAATAGAAATCAATGCCGATATATGACATTACAGCATTTCCATGTATAACAGTTGACATAACACATCTGTTCTGTTTTGTGTCAGCAATTTAATAAGTACCTGTGAGGATTTTAGCAACTCATCAAACAGCAAAGCTTTAAGGACCATTGAGCTACATTAGCACAGATGAAGAAATAGGAAAGAAGAAAATATGGGTAGTTTAGCACACTACTTAATGTTAACTCATTTTTGTTTCATGCTGCCTGGGGAAAAACCCATAGCGTGTATGTGTTAATTTTTTCAGGAACAGGTTCAGAAGTTTCTTTAGCTTTAAAGTTCCAGCATTTCAGAGCCTTTTTGAACAAGACAATTTTCTTCTGCTTGTGGAAAATAAGGAAACAATCCTTCATGAACATACGTTGGTGGATGTAGCTTTGAACCAATGAGCTTGCATGAGCTTTATTACTCATGCACTTCCTCCTCTCCTTCTATGGCTATGAGGAGGAAAAGACTTTGCTTCCTGTTTTAAGACAGCTACAGGCACTATGGCTGGTTTTAGCTGTGGGGGGGAGGGTTGTTAACCAAGGTTTAAAGTTGTCTTGTTTGGACAAAACATAGTTAATACAGTTTGCATGGTTTAGACAAAACAATAAACAGTGTTTAGTTTAAAATGGAAAGCAATGCTTCTTTTCTCCTCCATGTGGCTGGAGGAGGGGGAAAGAGAAGTGTGGGGTTTGCTCAGGGTAATTCCCATAGTATTAAAGAATTGTTTGCAATTATGTTCAGTATAGACCAGCGAAGACAATGAATTGCTTTACCAAAGTGCTTTACCAAAGAGGGGGTCAAAATGGGTTTGACAGCTATTATTGGAGCAAGTTGACTTTTATGTCTGAATGAACTAGGGAATTTTTAATTTGCTAATATTGTTTTTTTAAAAGACTGGTAACAGAGGGACCCTCCTCCATTACTTTAGTTGCTTTTATTTCATTTCAGTTGCATTTTTGTATATGGGTATTACATTACCTAATATTTATATGCAGCCAGACAGGCCATTTGTGAAAATAGATTTACCGTTTATTTCATTTTGTATCCCATTATTATTCAAGAACCTAAGTGCAACATACATAAAGTTATTTATTAAGATACTATCGCATTGAAAATAGCACTCAAGATAGCCAACATAATTTTAAAAAACACAATACAATGTTTAAAACAATTTCAAAACAGAATAGAGGCAGAATGATAGATAATTAAAGCATCACAGTAGCAAGGTGATCTGAAAAAAAAAGAGACTAAACATCATCATTGTCACTTGGCAGAAGAATCCAAAAGAAGAAAGTGTCAAATAATTCCCTATGGGAGGGAATTCTACAACTGGGATGTGGCCACAGAGAAGACCCTATTGCATTGATCAGCTGAACATCAGCCTTTGACAGCATGCAGATTGGAGATTCCATTAGATCTTAGCACATAGCTGTCAAGTTCTCCCCCCTTTTTTAAGGGAAATTCCTTTAGGTTGAATAGGCTTCCTCGTGAGAAAAGGGAAAACTTGACAGCTATGTCTTAGCGTTCAGGCAAAGTGGCATGGGATGGTGAGGTCTCTCAGGACTCAGCCCATTTTGGGTAGTAATCATACAGTAGGTAACAATCAGCAAAGTGAATTTTGGCTGGAAGCAAACTGGTATCCACTATAGTTGTTCCAAAATGTAGTTACAAAACAGTGCTTATATAAGTATCCTTGCTGCTGAATTCTGGACCACTCCAAGTTTCCAGGGGCCCTTCACAGATGTGAAGGCCATGGAGAATGTATTAGTCTAGTCCAATCCTGGTTTGTGTGATCGTAGCCAGGCCCATCTTCCGCAGATATATATATATGGAAGATTATGTTTTCCATTTGCTTACTGTGAAACCATACCCTCCAACATTTTTTTTCTGATGAAAATAGGGATGTCCTATTCCATTATTATTATTATTATTATTATTATTATTATTATTATTATTATTATTATTCCCCATCCATCTGACTTCCAACATATATAAAAACATAAAACTTTTTTTAAAAACAACTTCCCTATACAGGGCTGCCTTCAAAAGGCTCAGGGATCAGAAAACTCCATACCCTCCAACATTTCTCAGATGAAAATAAGGACATCCTACCATACCCTCCAACATTTCTCCAATGAAAACAGGGATGAGATCAAATCAGAAACCAGGATGGTTTCTGTAAATCTGGGACTGTCCTTGGGAAAATAGGGACACTTGGAAGGTCTGTTGTTGTTGTTTAGTCATTTAGTCGTGTCCGACTTTTTGTGACCCCCATGGACCATAGCACGCCAGGCACTCCTGTCTTGCACTGCCTCCCGCAGTTTGGTCAAACTCATGTTCATAGCTTCGAGAACACTGTCCAACCATCTCGTCCTCTGTTGTCCCCTTCTCCTAGTGCCCTCAATCTTTCACAACATCAGGGTCTTTTCCAAGGATTCTTCTCTTCTCATGAGGTGGCCAAAGTATTGGAGCCTCAGCTTCACGATCTGTCCTTCCAGTGAGCACTCAGGGCTGATTTCCTTCAGAATGGATAGGTTTGATCTTCTTGCAGTCCATGGGACTCTCAAGAGTCTCCTCCAGCACCATAATTCAAAAGCATCAATTCTTCGGCGATCAGCCTTCTTTATGGTCCAGCTCTCACTTCCATACATCACTACTGGGAAAACCATAGCTTTAACTATACGGACCTTTGTAGGCAAGGTGATGTCTCTGCTTTTTAAGATGCTGTCTAGGTTTGTCATTGCTTTTCTCCCAAGAAGCAGGTGTCTTTTAATTTTGTGACTGCTGTCACCATCTGCAGTGATCAAGGAGCCCAAGAAAGTAAAATCTCTCACTGCCTCCATTTCTTCCCCTTCTATTTGCCATGAGCTTTGTTACTGAGCAGTTATTTTATCCCATGTCTGCTCAATCAAAATCCAACACTCAAGCCAAGCCAAGCCAACTATTTCAGCAGAAGAAGCTGATCTGTGCCTCTTCCATTTCTCCCTCTAATTCAATGCTCAATTGGGATATACATGGCCTCTGAACTGAATAACTAGTCTTTGTCTAAGTGAAATTGTTGTGCTGAGACAACTGTCATGCCCCTAGAGAAGTGACAACATGTTCTGGCAATTGTGTAGCGATGCATTTTTACTTTGGCATATTGCTTTTCCCGTGGGTGAAGAGCGGCAACGAGAAATGACATTAAGGAAGGACCTTATGTGGCTCGGAGAAAAGACCCAAATCTGTAAGCAGTGATCAGGGAAGTGCTACTGAGAATTAATAGCAAGAAATCCCCTCCGTTAAGCCAGCTATTTTCAGACTGTCATTCAATACATGTTTACATTCCTCAGATTGAGGCCAATGATGTCTGAAATTTAATTTAGGTCCATTGAAAACATTCTGCCTCTTTAGGTGCCAGTCGTGCACTTTAATTACAATAGAATGAAATAGCTAGATTGAACATCTAAGTAGTGTTTTCTTTGATTCACCTTGTCTGCTTGGTCAAATGACATTATTACACAGTGTCCAGGAGAAGTTTTTAGGGCAGCTTGGAAACCTCTATGAAATAATAACACCTTCATCCATTTTAAATTACAAAGTACATTTTTATACAACGGACATTGATAAGTGCTCTTTCCCAGATCTCTTTGATGAATACTTGTTCAGAAAGCTTTCCCCCTTCTCTTTTACCACTACTGAAAATGAGAACATCATGCCACAATGCATGGCAGATATTACAGAAGGCTGCTACTCAAGGGCAAATGCGACAGTACTCCATCAGCCCTAGAATTTCCAAACCCACAGAGCCTGAGCCAACTCTTCCTTTCTCGTGCCTCCATACTATGATCACACATTCTTTGCTCTGTCTACAGGTAGGTAGCCGTGTTGGTCTGGGTCGAAGTAAAATAAAAAAATTCCTTCAGTAGCACCTTAAAGACCAACTAAGTTTTTGTTTTGGTATGAGCTTTCGTGTGCATGCACACTTCTTCAGATACAGTGAAATAGAAGTCCCCAGGCACTTATGTAGAGAAGGGGTGGGGATGGGGAGGGGAGGGGGGATCACTCAGAAGGGTGGTGGAAGTGGGTGATTGACTGACTGATAGCTGTTGATGACCGAAAACGACTGCAAATGGTTTTGCATGAAAAAGCAAGGGTTGAGATGGCTGAAGATCGCTTATCATGTATAATGAGATAAGAATCCGATATCTCTGTTCAAACCAGGTCCCTCCATGGTTTTGAGCTTGGTGATAAGTTGTAATTCAGCAACTTCTCTTTCCAGTCTATTTCTGAAATTCTTTTGTAATAAGACAGCTACTTTGAGATCTTGTATAGAATGTCCTGGGAGATTGAAGTGTTCTCCTACTGGTTTTTCTGTCTTCTGGTTCCTGATGTCTGTTTTGTTGCTTGCCCTTGACTCTCCAGAAAAAGAGGCAGCAATTTCCTTTGAAAAATATTCTTCTAGCGGCAGGAGAACACCGATCAGTCTTCTGTATATTCTCTTTTCCATGTGATTGGCAACACCTAAGAACGTAAGAACACATTGGATCAGGCCAATGGCAATTCTTATCCAGCACCTGCACTCACAGTGCCCAATGCCTTGGCCAATCAGACACAGTTATTTGGCTCAAAAGAGGTGTCTGTGACTCCAGGCTACAGCCAATTGACTCAAGTGCTGTGGGAACTGATTCCTACAACCAATTAAATGTATGTACTGTGATTGCTGTGGCACTGTGGTTAAACCACTGAGCCTAGGGCTTGCTGATCAGAAGGTCGGCGGTTCGAATCCCTGTGACGGGGTGAGCTCCCATTGCTTGGTCCCAGCTCCTGCCAACCTAGCAGTTTGAAAGCACGTCAAAATGCAAGTAGATAAATAGGAACCGCTACAGCGGGAAGGTAAACAGCGTTTCCATGTGCTGCTCTGGTTTGCCAGAAGCGGCTTTGTCATGCTGGCCACATGACCTGGAAGCTGTATGTCGGCTCCCTCGGCCAATAATGTGAGATGAGCGTGCAACCCCAGAGTCGGTCACGACTGGACCTAATGGTCAGGGGTCCCTTTACCTTTTATGAGTCAGAGCTCTGAAAGCTACCGTGGTACTCAGCTTGGTACTCAGGTAGTGTGAGGGACAGGGGATATCGCGAAGTCCCTCCCCTCCTGAGTTCAAGCCCATCCCCGAGCACAGGGGAAAGCAGAGAGAGTTCCGATTCCAGTGGGGAAGCAGGAAGTCGTGTCCGAGGCTCAGGCAAGGTAGCGGAGCCAGGGTCCCCGGTGGGACAGGAAGGGGCAAATAAGGGGGGGAGACCCATCCCCCCAACTCCGGAATTGCGCAGAAAGAGGAGGGGAAAGAGGATGGGTCTACCCAGGCTTTTGTGTTGGAGAAAGACGCGCCAAAAGCCATTCGGAGGTTCTGAACCCGACTGAACACATAGCTCCGTGTAAATAGCAATGACTTCAGCACTGTAAATACGCAGCACCAATAAAAGAATAAAATGCAGAGCTGTGTAGAGTCGTTACTCTGAAGTAGCCCGCTCCAGCCCCTGTGATAGCAACCTCCGAATCTTTTTTTGGGCTACTTTGGAGTTGCCGGGATGAGTGCGTCAGAGGCGGAGAAATGGCGGCAGATCGCGGAGAAAGCCCAACAGGACCTGCAGCAACTGGCGCTGCAGGCACAGGGGGAATTAAAGGCACCTAAAGAAGAAACCAAGAAGGTCCAGGAGGACCGGCTACAACTTGCGGAACAGGTGAGAGCGCTTCAGGAAAAAGAGCAGCAATTAAGGGCGGTGGCGGTAGAGCTCCAAAACAAGTTGGATGCCGAGAAAAACAAGGCGGGAGGGGCCCCCCAACTCCAAGTGCTGCCAGGAAGGAGAGCGGGGACCCTAGTAAGCAAGTTCAATGGAGACCCGAGGGAATATCATGGCTTTGAGACTGAGATCGTGTATGCTCTTGAGCTGCACCATGATGAGTTCCCTGATGATGAGCACAGGGTAGCGTTTATTGTGGAACACCTTACAGGGGCAGCCAGGGAGTGGCTAAGACCGTTAATCGCGACAAAAAATCCTTGCATGAAGAATGTCAAACTATTTCTAGAGGCTTTAAAAACTATGTATGCGTCAGATAGCCATATGGACCAGACTAAGGAGGAACTGCATAATTTAAGGCAAAGAACAATGACAGTTCACGAATATTGGGCGAGATTCACCATGCTAGTGCACAGACTGGGGTGGGAACTGCACTCGCCTCCGATGGAAGCAGCGTTCTACCTGGGGTTGAATGAGGATGTGAAAGATGAGCTCTCGAGAGGTCCAAAGCCCAGTAATATGGATCAGCTGAGCAAAGCGGCTCTGGCGGTGGGGGTGAGACAGGAATCCCGGTGGAACGACAAGCAAGCAACGCGCGCAAAGCGGGCTTGGTTCCCACGGTCGCAGGAGAAGCCACTCCCCCAACAGCCATCTCACGCCATGCCAGGGGCCAGCCAGGACCAGGAACCCATGCAAATTGATAGCACGCGCGGGGGGGCTTTTCAAACCCCAGCGGCAACAAGACGCAAGGAGGGAAGGGGCGGGAATTGCTTTCTCTGCAACTCCCCCCAGCATCTCGTCAGAGACTGCCCACATCGCAGGGAGTGGCAAGGAAAGGCGGGAACGGTTGTGCCCTCCCCCACTGACGCAGCACCACAGCAGGGAAACGGGAAAGCCTGGTTGCAGGAGACAAGGGGCAGCAGCCAGGCGCAGTCAGCAGACAACAGCCCCAGCCCGCCCACCCGCACAACGCGGAGCAGAGCCAGCCCACCCCTCCCAGAGCAGGAGTGGTTCTAGAAGTGACGCTAACGCTCCCAAATGGCTATCCCCTGACGGTCCTCGCCTTAATTGACAGTGGTGCATCAGCTAACTTCTTCTCGAGAAACTTTGCAGAAGAGCACAAGATCCAGCTTCTGCAGCTGGACTTTCCCCTGCACGTAGCCACCATTGACGGCAGGGAGTTCCTGGGAGGGGCCATCACCCACCAGACCCCCCCCATGAGAATGACGGTGGGGAGACACTCAGAGACACTGGCATTCAACGTCACCACCATCTCAGACCCCCCCATCGTCTTGGGCATGAGCTGGCTGGCGCGCCACGACCCCTCCATCAGTTGGCACCAGAGATGCATCACGTTTGGGTCGGACTTTTGTCTGGAACATTGCATGCAGCACCAACCAGGGGAGGGGCCTCCAATAGCCACGGTGGCCACCATGCATGTCAAGGGGGGTGAGGCGATACCCAAACCATACTGGGACCTGCAGGAGGTCTTCAGCGAAGCGGAGTCCGACCACCTACTCCCACACAGGTCTTTCGACTGCCAGATCAACCTGGTGCCAGGGGCAACGATACCCCCAGCCAAGCTGTACGCCATGTCAGATCAGGAACTGGAGGATCTGTGTGCGTTTATAGACAAGAACCTCAAACGGGGGTTCATCAGAGAAAGCAAGGCAGCAGGGGGCAGCCCGGTCTTCTGGGTGGACAAGAAAGACACGCAACAGCGCCGTCTTGTGGTGGATTTTAGACGGCTCAATTCAGTAACAGAGCCAGTGGCTTTCCCCATGCCCAGAGTGGACGATCTCCTGACAGCGGCACGCAGGGGCAAGATTTTCACCAAGCTAGACCTGAGGGGGGCGTACAACTTGATCAGGATCCGGGAAGGCGATGAGTGGAAAACCACGATGTTCACGCCTCTGGGCTCTTTTGAATATCTGGTGATGCCCTTCGGGTTGCAAGGGGGCTCAGCATGCTTCCAGGCCTTCATGCACCACGTCCTGGGGTCCCTCCTCTTCAAGAATTGCTTGGTCTTCCTGGATGACATCCTTATCTATTCCAATGACCCAGTGCAACATGTGAATGATGTCAGGGAGGTGTTGCAGCGCCTGAAGGAGAACCACCTGTATGTGAAGCTGGAGAAGTGCAAGTTTCACACCAGGGAAGTAGACTTCCTGGGCTACAAACTGTCAGACAAGGGGCTGGCGATGGACAAGGACAAGGTGCAGGCCATCCTGGACTGGCACAGCCCCAGGACGCGCAAAGATGCCCAACGCCTCCTAGGCTTCGCCAACTTCTACAGGAAATTCATCAAGAACTTCTCGAGGGTTACGGCTCCCATCATGGACTGCCTGAGAGGCAAGCAGAAGTTCAGGTGGACACCAGAAGCGCAAGCAGCGTTCGAAAGCCTCAAGAGGGTGTTCGCTTCAGACCAAAACCTGTTCCACATGGTGCAGGATGCGCCCCTACGCATGGAGACAGATGCTTCAGACAGGGCTTTGGGCGCCATTTTGCTGCAACTGGATGCCAACAGAGAGTGGAGACCCTGTGCCTTCTTCTCCAGAAAGCTGACCCAACCAGAGCGCAACTACACAGTGTTTGATAGGGAACTTCTTGCGATCCACGCTGCTTTCCAGCACTGGCGACACTTCCTGGTGGGCGCCAAGCACCCCATCCAGGTGTGCACAGACCACAAGAACCTGGAGTTCTGGAGAACAGCCAGGGTGCTCAACCAGCGGCAGATACGGTGGGCAGAGTTCTTCTCGAACTTCAACTTCTCCATCCACTACATCCCGGGGGAGCAAAATGTCAGGGCGGATGCCCTCTCCCGCAAACCAGAGTACATGGAGCAGGAGTTGCCACCAGCACCCAGGCACATCTTCCCCCCATCAGCATGGTCCTGCGGAGCAGCAGTGGTGAGCGAGGCAGAACTCACAGCACTGACAGCAGCTGATGAGTTTGCCACCCACATCTTCAGAGAACTGAGAGGGGGGAGGGAGCAGGCAAAAGACTTTGCAGAACGCAGGGGGCTGCTTTTCTACAAGGGGGCACTGTACCTGCCCACCACCCAGCTTAGACGTAAGGTCCTCAAGCAGATGCACGACAACCCAACGGCGGGTCATTTTGGAAGGGACAAAACCGCTCACCTAGTCATGAGACACTTCTGGTGGCCAGGGGTGCGGGAAGATGTTAGAGACTATGTACGGGGCTGTGACACCTGCCAGCGGGCAAAGGTAGTCAGAGCAGCCCCAGCAGGATTGCTGGAGCCCTTAGCCACACCACACAGGCCGTGGGAAGTGGTGTCCATGGACTTCATCACGGACCTGCCGGCGTCCAGGGGCAAGACCGCAGTGTTGGTGGTGGTGGACCTTATGTCCAAAATGTGCCACTTTATACCGTGTGCCAGGGCGGTCTCTGCAGAAGAGACAGCCAAACTGTTTGTTGACCACGTATTCAGACTGCATGGATTACCTTTAAGGGTCATGTCGGATCGTGGCCGCCAATTTGTTTCCAGGTTCTGGAGGCGGCTCATGAACCTCCTGCAGGTGGAGGTCAGCTTATCGACGGCGAGACACCCGCAGACCAATGGACAGGCGGAGAGGGTCAACGCCATTCTGCAGCAGTACCTAAGATGCTATGTCAGCCAGAGACAAACGGACTGGGTGGATCGCCTGCCACTGGCAGAATTTGCCTACAATAATGCAGTGCACGTCTCCACAGGGGTGTCGCCCTTTAAGGCCAATTATGGGCGCGACCTCAGATCTTTCCCGGAGAGGGAGGGGGAGGAGGAGGAGGAGGGCCCACTGGCAGAGGATTGGGCAGAGGAACTGGAGACGGTGCACCAGCAGCTCAGAGAACACTTGGAGAGGGCCAAGGAAGCGTACAAGAAGGGGGCAGATCGCCACAGGCGACAAGGGGAGGTCATCAGGGTGGGGGACAAGGTTTGGTTGTCCTCGGAGGGCCTTCCCATTAGAGGGAGGTGCAAAAAGCTGGCGCCCAGACGGCTGGGCCCCTTCACGGTCACGCAACAGGTCAATCCGGTGGCCTTCAGATTGGCACTACCAGAGGACATGAGGGTGCATCCAGTGTTTCATAGATCGCTGCTGTCGCCGTACAGGGAAAGCAGCAGGCTCCGAGACAGCGAACAAACCCCCGAGGGAGGGGGGGAGAGGGAAGGCAGGGAGCAACTCAATGAGGCCACAGCCATCCTTGATTCACGGAGAGGGGTGGGGGGCCTGGAGTACCTCATGGCATGGGAGGATGCCCCGCCTTCCCAGAATGAATGGGTCCCAGCCACTCAGATACAGGAGGAATTCTTGGTGGAAGAATTTCACGCCCTCTTTCCCCACAGACCCAAGCCCTGGCACATGGAAAGGGAGGGGGAGGGGGAGGGGGAGGAAGTACTGGAGAGCAGTTCACCATGGGGATGGGAAGCGGAGTTTGAGGAACCAGAGGAAGAAGTATGGGCGTCGCCGAGATCCACCCAGTCAGAGGAAGAAGCAGACTGGCAGCACATTTTTACCCCCACCAGCTCTGACGCCACGGACTTTTTGGGATTCCAGTCCTCCCAGGCGGAAGGGGGGGCTCGCAGGACTGGGGGGAGGTGTTCACACCAACGGGCTCGGAAAGTACTGAGTTCTTAGGCTTCCAGTCGTCACTGACACCTGGGGGGGGACCTGGGGAGGGGAGAAGGGGAGCTTGGGAGGGGGGTGGATGTGAGGGACAGGGGATATCGCGAAGTCCCTCCCCTCCTGAGTTCAAGCCCATCCCCGAGCACAGGGGAAAGCAGAGAGAGTTCCGATTCCAGTGGGGAAGCAGGAAGTCGTGTCCGAGGCTCAGGCAAGGTAGCGGAGCCAGGGTCCCCGGTGGGACAGGAAGGGGCAAATAAGGGGGGGAGACCCATCCCCCCAACTCCGGAATTGCGCAGAAAGAGGAGGGGAAAGAGGATGGGTCTACCCAGGCTTTTGTGTTGGAGAAAGACGCGCCAAAAGCCATTCGGAGGTTCTGAACCCGACTGAACACATAGCTCCGTGTAAATAGCAATGACTTCAGCACTGTAAATACGCAGCACCAATAAAAGAATAAAATGCAGAGCTGTGTAGAGTCGTTACTCTGAAGTAGCCCGCTCCGGCCCCTGTGACAGGTAGTTTAAAACTTCTCTCCAAATTCAGGAAAAATCATACATATTTCTGGGTCTAACATAAGGTTACCAGATATTTTTCAATGAATCCAGGGGCACTTTAAATAAATAAACACTACATATTAAGGACGTTGATACTGCAGTGATGGCGGTGGGAGAGGGGCGGCCGCCGCCTTGAGCTCAACATTTCCCCTTCCTCCGAGGCTTCTATCTCCTTTCTCCATGAGCTTGGGCAGCCCCTGAGTTGTTGGTTCTTTGGTGGTGGTGGTGGGGAAGCGGTGTGTGGTGGGTCAGGCATGGAAGGTAGAGAAGGAAGGCAGAGACTAGTGGCAGCAGTGATGCTTGGGCAGCGCAATGTCTCCCTTCCCATTGGAGCAGCCCCAATCCAACTCATACTTGTGTGCAAGCTGGAGGGGGGATCCCTCAGCTGGGAAGCGAGGCTTCACATTGCCTTTTGGAGCAGCCCCATTGCGTGCAAGCAGGAGGGGGCAGGGATCTCTCAGGCAGCGCAATGCCTCCCTTCCCATCGGAGCAGCCCCAATCCCATCCCTACTTGCATACAAGCAGGAGGGGGGAAGGCTGGGAAGGGAGGCTTCCCGTTGCCTAACTGGGAGATCCCTGCCCCCTCCTGCTTGCACACAAGCTCTGATAGGCAGGATGAAGCCTCCCTTCACAGCTGAGAGATCACCGCCCCACTCCTGCTTGCACGCAAGTAGGAGTTGGGAGGCTGTTCTGAGGGGCAGCATGAAGGCTCCCATCACAGCTTAGTTGCTGGGGTCAGGGAAGGTGGAGGCACCCTGGAAGCTGCATCTTAGAGCCAGTGGTGAACGGGGCTACTTGGCTGCCCAGGGCGGCATCCCCTGGGGCCGGGGCATCTCTCCACAGCGTGCATGCGCTGTGACATCACGACGCACAATGTGTGCACCAAGATGAGCAGCCGGCGCACTCTGCTTCTTCCTGCTCAGGCGGAGGAGGCAAGGGGCAGGCCAGGGGCTGGAGACGCTGCCCCTGCCAGAGTGGAGCTAGGGGTGACCTCCCCCCTATGCCCCTCCCTTGCTACACGCCTGCTTAGAGCCCCTGCACCACCATCATATGGGGTGCAGCTTCTGAGGTCAGCCAGAGCCAACTCCTCCGGGCTGCTGAGATTGCCGCTGCTGCGTTTCCCAGGGACTTTAGATGAAATCTGGGGACATTCTGGGGGTGGAATTTGTCCGGGGACTTATTCGCAATCCGGGGACTGTCCCCGAGAAACAGGGATGTCTGGTAACCCTAGACTAACAAGATAATGTGACATGAAATGAGCTTTTGCAGTATTATTATTATTATTATTATTATTATTATTATTATTATTATTATTATTTTAAAAAAAACCCAACCAACTTTATTGGCTGACACACTCTGTGGTTCTCAAATTGCCAGCCAGGATATGGGGGTCTATGGATGGTCCAGAATAATTCTAATACACTATTATTGTCAATAACATATTGCAGAATACATACCCTCCAACATTTCTCTGATTAAAATAGGAGCATCAATAATAATAATCATCGTAATACCCTGCCCATCTAACTGAGTTTTCTCAGCCACTCTGGATGGCTTCCAATATATATAACAACATAAACATTAAACATTTTTTTTAAAAAAATCTCTATACAGGGCTGCCTTCAGATGTCTTCTAAAGGTTGTATAGTTACTTATCTCTTTGGCTTGTGGGTTACATAACACCATACCATCCAACATTTCTCTGAAGGAAAAAGCTGGACATTATGGGATCAAATCAGAAACTGGGATGGCTTCTGTAAATCCAGGACTGTCTCTGGAAAATAGGGACACTTGGAGGTTTGAGAATATACTCACTAAGAAAGAAGGAGTCTGTTGGGCCCTCCATAGAAGACAACTGTGGCGATCACATAGGGTCCCCGGACGTTTCATGGTCTATTGATCCCTGTGCCACCACTTTATTTCCCACTGCCAGCAACCAGGCTCTACCTGGTAAAATACTGAGTCCAGTCAGGGTTAAATTGGAACATAAAACTTCTGATTATGTATTGCAGTTTAACAAGCGTGTGGTTTCAATAACGGTTATCAGTCAATTATAAACACTTGGTGCCTATATCAGCCTATACCTTCCTATACCTCCGCATACTCCCTAAACCAACCTCCTTCCTGCATCCAGTTTCACCCTTCAGTTATCTACTGAACTTCCTAGCAACTAACTGTTACTGACTCAGCTTATATTCCACTACACTAACTCCAGCTACCCACAGACTCCCCCACAATTCAACTCCCACTCTAATCCCCACTGAACTAACTGAACTCCCCCCCTCCCCGAGCTGGTTTTATAGTCCCTCTGACCCCACCCCCAGGTTTCTTATTGGGTAACCCGTTTAACAATTTCAACTCCAGCACTATCATAGGTCAAAGTCACAGCAACTTCCTGTGTTCTTGTGCTTGGTCCCCAGATGTTATTAGACTCCAATCCCCATCATCCCTGCCTAACATGGATGTCAATGGTTGGGGTTGATAGGAGTTGTAGTCCTACACCTCTATGAAGCCCAAAGTTGGAGAAGGCTGCCCTGGAGCTTTCCAGACCTATCCCTTCCCATTCCTGCAATATTTATAGTCCTCTCAGCTTTCTGCCTTACTGATTTTGACTTGATAACAAATCATTTTTTCTGAACCTCCCACTGATTGCCACCTTCCAAAGATTTCTAGTCACCAAGAAACATTAATATGCTTTCATTAAGATCCTGATTATTGCTCAGCAGTAGGCCCATTGACAGTAATCAAGAAAGCCATTCTCATCACGGTACCTGAAAGCAGCATTCCACATACAATTTTCCTCCTCCTGTTATGACAATCTGGAGGAAGTTCAGATATGTTGACTGAGGAGCAGAGATCACAGTTCTTACCTTTGAGTAGGCATGGTTACAATCGTGATGTTATTTTGTGTTATCATTAATGTATTTCGTTTGCTGTCAGCTGTTTCTCACCAGAGGGTGTAAAAAATGGAGGACTGCATTAAAAAAAAATGTTCCTCATGGCTTAGATCTTGGTGGTCCTAAAACAGTAGATGAAGCCACAAAGGACTGTAAATTCTACATGCACTCCTTTCTACACAGGTGGAGCATGATATGATGTTAATATGCTCTCAAGATTAAAATTATATTAAGAGTTTTTGGAAATTATCGATTGAGAAGGGATTAAGAGTATCATTTAGATTAGATAATTATGAAAAAGATTGGTATTAAGAGTTAGAAAGTGCTAAGTAAGTGATATATAAGGAAATCAGCCCCGAGTGCTCAAAGGAAGGACAGATCCTGAAGCTGAGGCTACAATACTTTGGCCACCTCATGAGAAGAGAAGACTCCCTGGAAAAGACCCTGATGTTGGGAAAGATGGATGGCACAAGGAGAAGGGGTCGACAGAGGACAAAATGGCTGGACAGTGTTCTTGAAGCTACAAACATGAGACAGGAGTGCCTGGCGTGCTATGGTCCATGGGGTCACGAAGAGTCAGAAACATAGATGGGAGGGAAAGGAGGAAGTCGATAAAGATACGGAATATAAGATTGAGTGGAAATTTAATTGTTTTTGTAGTTGTGTATTGTTATGTGCTGTGTTTTTTATTTTATTTTTTGTATATTGTATGTTATTTGTTTTTTATGTTTTGATATTATAATATATATTATATATATATTATATTATATATATATTATATATTAAATTCTACATACACTCCTTTCTACACAGGTGGAGCATGACCAGAACAAGAAGCATCTAGGAAGAATGGAGTGTGTGTAGCAGTTTAGTCACCGAGTTGAGTAACCAATGTTTGTTTGTTTGTTTTGCTTTGCCTAGCCTTCCATAAAGGGAAAAGCAAGAAAGAACACTGTGTCCAATTCTGGGCACCACAATTTAAGAAGGATGTTGGAAGGAAGCTGGAATGTGTGCAGAGAAGGGCAACCAAAGATGATCAAGGGTCTGGAAACCAAGCCTTATGAGGAACAGTTGAAGAAGCTGGCTGGTATGTTCAGTCTGGAAAAGAGGAGACTGAGAGGAGATGTAATCTAATCTAAAGGGCTGTCACATGGAAGAGGGAACAAGCTTGTTTTTCTCGGGTTCTGGAAGATAGGCCTCAAACCAATGGCTTCAAGTTACAAGAAGGGAGATTCTGACTAA
The DNA here is from genome assembly GCF_963506605.1 of Zootoca vivipara. Lineage (NCBI taxonomy): Eukaryota > Metazoa > Chordata > Lepidosauria > Squamata > Lacertidae > Zootoca > Zootoca vivipara. The sequence continues at coordinate 14,184,087 of NC_083279.1, forward strand.
ACATCAGAAAGAAATTTCTAACAGTAAGAACTTTCTAACAGTAAGAGCTGTTTGACATTGAAACAGACTCCCTTGAGAGGTAGTGAACTCTCCTTCCTTGGAGGTTTCCAAGCAGAGGTTGGATGGCCATCTGCCATGGATGCTTTTGCTGAGATTCCTGCATTGCAGGAGGTTGGACTAGATGTCCCTTGTGATCCCTTCCATCTCTACAATTCTATGATTCTATGTAGCCTTACATTACAGACCCTGAGAAATAAGCCAGGATGACACGTTCGGACATAAGGTCTTCAAAATCTACATCCAATACACGGACATTGAGTCAGATATAAGCCAATCATATAAGACCAAAGGTGGGATCAGTCGTGAAGCCACACACAGGTCCCCCTTTCACTCCTATACATAGGAACCTAGCAAGCTGCCTTATACTGAGATGGAGCACTGTTGCATCTAGCTCAGTAATGGCAACACTGACTGGCAGCAGCTCTCAAGAGTTAAAGGGAGATGTTCCTCCCAGCCATACTGAGAGGTGCCTGGGATTGAACTTGCGACCTTCTGCTTGCAAAGCGGATGCTGTATTGCTAAGCCATGGCTCTTCCTATAATGCATGACTAGGACTAGTGTGGTCCTCCCAAGAAATAAATCCAAAGAGCATCGCATGAGCCTCTGGGCTCACCCACCAAGGCACAGAATAAAGATCCCTACCTCTGTTTGGGCTTTGAAATTGATTGAAGTTAATGCTGTTATATTCTATCTTTTTATTATATTCTGATCATTGTTTTCGTTCAGTTTGTGCTATTGCCTTTTGCCTTTTTATTATATTATGACAAAATGTAATATAGTACACTATATTATTGTTCCAGTATATGAGACATCTTTATCTATTGTTTTTATATTTTGAGGCATCTTGAGGGCTTTGGAGAAGCCACAGCTATAAATTAAATTAGATTAAATTAATGGATCTACATTATTTTGGGTGCTTTCTCAGCATGAAGGTTAATAATAAAATGTGCAACTAAAAATGACAATGGTTGTGTTTCATGTATACACAAGCAGTTACGATCTGTTCTTTATCCTCATTGTTTTAATATAATAATAATAATAATAATAATAATAATAATAATAATAATAATTATACCCCGCCCATCTGGCTGGGTCTCCCCCGCCACTCTGGGCGGCTTCCAACAAACATCAAAATACATTAAAATATCACGGACTAAAAACTTCCCTAAACAGTAAATGTCAGAAGAAGAAGAAGAAGAAGAAGAAGAAGAAGAAGAAGAAGAAGAAGAGGAGGAGGAGGAGGAGGAGGAGGAGGAGGAGGAGGAGGAGGAGGAGGAGGAGGAGGAGGAGGAGGAGGAGGAGGAGTTTGGATTTGATATCCCGCTTTATCACTACCCGAAGGAGTCTCAAAGCGGCTAACAATCTCCTTTCCCCTCCTCCCCCACAACAGACACCCTGTGAGGTGGGTGGGGCTGAGAGACTTCAGAGAAGTGTGACTAGCCCAAGGTCACCCAGCAGCTGCATGTGGAGGAGCGGAGACACGAACCCGGTTCCCCAGATTACGAGTCTACTGCTCTTAACCACTACACCACACTGGCCAGGTCAGGTAGTTGTTTATCTCTGACCTCTGATGGGTTCCACAGGGCGGGTGCCACTACCAAGAAGGCCCTTTGCCTGGTTCCCTGTAGCTTTGCTTCTCGCAGTGAGGGAGCCGTTTTTAGGCATCATCTGGCTACCTTGGCTTCTCCACTGCCCTAGAGATCTTCAATCAATGAGTACATCCACTCCATCAATTTCAAGCATTTGCTGAAGTTGGTTGTTGCCTCTGAAAACTTGTGTGGAAAAAGAAAGGGAGGATGGAAGGGCCAAACTAGGGATGGGAAAGGATTGGGGCTTTTGGCACAACTTGCAGCAACACCACCCCCACCCCCACCCCGGACGTATCTGGCATACTGCACACAGCTCTCACCTGTGACTCCTAGAAGCTACCAACATATGACAGTGGCCACACCCTGGGAACGGCTTTGACTGCCTGGCTAAACCAGATGAGGGTAGCCGATGGGTTCAAAACTGTCAGAGCGTTATGGACTTCCCAGCATTTGAAGAGAGGCTCCTGTGGATTGAGCGGATGAGACCAATAGTGGGTGATCCATAAGAACATACAGTAGTACCATGGTTCTCAAACTTAATCCGTTCCAGAAGTCCGTCCCAAAACCAAAGCGTTCCAAAACCAAGGCGCACTTTCCCATAGAAAGTGATGCAAAATGGATAAATCCCTTCCAGACTTTTGAAACAACCCCTAAAACAGCGATTTAACAGGAATTTTACTATCTAACGAGACCATTGATCCATAAAATGAAAGCAATAAACAATGTACTGCAGACACAGAATTAATCAATCAGTAGCTGAACTGGGTTCCACACAGTCACAAAAAAAGAGAGCCACAAAAGGACAAAATAAATAGCAAAAACAGACAGACCTCAACATAACACTCAAAATGGAAGTGTGGCACTCAAATCAGCTTCCAAAGCACGTTCAGCTTCCAAAACAAGTTCGCAAACTGGAACACTTACTTCCGCGTTTGCAGTGTTTGGGTTCCCAGTTGTTTGAGTGCCAAGGTGTTTGAGAACCAAGGTACCACTGCACTGCCCCTTCCATGGACGTTTTACTCGAAAAAGTTTTCAAGTGTCTTCTAGCATCTGCAAGCAGATACAAATGATTTAAAAGAATGATCCAGGGAAGCCCTCCAAGCACCTCAAAAGTATTTACAAAACAATTCACCACTAGTGGCCAGTGAAGTGTGGCAGATCTGCCCTTCGGACACTGACATTACAGCAAATTATCTGGACAGGTCTAAGGCTGGGTAAGGCAACAGGGAGGTCAGAGTTGCATGGATGCACTAGCACAGGCATGGCCAGACTTGGCCCTCCAGATGTTTTGGGACTACAATTCTCATCATCCCTGACCACTGGTCCTGTTAGCTACGGATGATCATACATCAGATAATAAATGTTGGAAATGTAAAGAAAAGTAAGGAACTTTTTACCACATGTGGTGGACGTGCCCCAAAGTAAAAGACTTCTGGGAAATGATTTATAATGAACTGAAAAAGGTGTTGAAAAACACATTTGTTAAAAAGCCAGAAACCTTTTTACGTGGCATAGTAGGGGGAGAAATCCCCCCAAAAGATAGAACATTATTTTTGTATGCCACAACAGCTGCCAGAGTACTACTGGCCAGGAATTGGAAGACACAAGAGTTACCTTCAATAGACGACTGGCAGATGAAGATGATGGAATATATGAAACTTGCAGAACTGACAGGGAGACTACACGACCAGAAAGAAGATGCGACGGAGGAACATTGGAAGAAGTTTAAAGTTTATTTGAAAAAGTACTGTAATATTATATAAAGAAATTGGGAATTCTAAGAGAAGGAGAATAGGCCTTCAGCATAAATGTAGAGTGCAGTTTAGAAATTAGTGTGTGTTTTTTTGTAATATGGTAAAGTAGAAGAAAAATGGTATATTTTATAAGAAGGATGAAGGAAATGTGATAAATCAAATTGCTAAAGATGAGTTAAAGTGAAACGCAGAAGGAGGGGACCAAGTGAAGTCATTTAACATTGTTAAAGAAAGTTAGAAGAGAAACAAGAATCTTTTTATGTTTTTGGTTTTTTGTGCTATTTGTATTTGTATTTATTTATGTATGTATGTATTTTTGTTTGTTTGTCTGAAAAGGAAAAAAAAATAATTATTATTTTTAAAATACCATCTGGATGGCCAAGTTCTGCCTGCACTAGTGGAATCAATCTGTTATTCTCAACAGCACATGCATGCAACCTCAATGCTGCTACATCCCAACCCCGCCTAGGTGAACAGGAGTGTTGCTGGGTGATCTCTGCCCTACCACACTCCATTAGGGGTGCCATATGTCTGGAATTTCCCAAACATAGCTGGGATTCATCCATCAAAAATGGTGTCCGGGAGAAATTTTCGAAAATCGGTTAAAATGTCCGTGAGATCCCAGGCAAATGGCAGCCCGTATCGGAAGTGTTGATTTTCAAGAAAGAAAGAAAGAAAGAAAGAAAGAAAACAACAACAACAACAACAACAACAACAACAACAACAACAACAACAACAACTTAAAAACGTCTTCTTTTTGGGAGATTTTCCAAAAGGAAGAAGAAAAAAGCTCAAAAAGCCATATTTTTGAAATATGGCAACCCAGCACTGGGTGCGACTGAAGTTCACATAAGTTAGAACCATAGAATTATTGAGTTAGAAGGGGCCATGTGAATCATCTGGTCTACCCGCATGCAATGCAGGAATATATAGCTTTCCTCTAGGGGAATAAAACCTTGGTGTTATCAGCACCATACAGCAATGTTTGCTTTTAAAGAAGAAGAAAAGAAAATGATGTGGACTTGTGTTGAAATAAACCTGTTCCTCTACTTGTGTGGAAGGGCCATGAACAGGCCGAAGACTATTTTCTCTATCTCTGGGCCAGGAAAACTCAAAGATTTACATTCCATTACAATGGTTTGCCATTAAAATATCAATCCAAAAGAAAATTTTATTGTACCAGTTAGAAATAATGCACTTCAGTTGAAGGGTGATATTGTGGTTATATATATACATACATACATACATACATACATACATACATACATACATACATACATATATATATATATAGAGAGAGAGAGAGAGAGAGAGAGAGAGAGTTTGGTTTTGGTTAATTTTAAATTTTCTATATATTAGGTACCTCTGAGTTAATGAAGAATTCATAGTTTTGGATGCTAGCATAATAGTGTAGACCTGCTCCCCACCCAAATGTCAAGCTCTGCACTTTCAATAATAAAAGCCATTTGAAATATCTGCCTTCCTTTTAGGAAGCAGATTCATATTCATCACACATTGGGAAGCAATTATCCTGTCTTTAATGACCTCTATTACAACATTCACATCCAACTTCCTGCAGAAAAAAATGAAACTAGAGATGAAACTTAAACAATAGGATGTGGCTCAGTTCCAGTTCTATCTGCAGCAGCCATTTGCTTCTTCTCAATTTTCTCATCCAGCCTCCTTGGAGTGAGAACTGAGAAGATCCCTAGTATAAGGTATGCCCAGTGATTTCTTTCTGGAGGTACGTTTTGTGAATCTAAGTTTGGCTTCATTGAGGGGCAGTATTTCAATATGAGCAGGAAAATGAGAGTACCCCTAAACATTTTTTAAAAGAAAAAAAACCCACTGGGTATGCCACATTAGAAATAAGCAATGCAAACTATATACATTCTTGACCCTTATAGAGAAGATAAATAAATGGTCATCCTGAGCATAGCTACATAGATCTCAGCATTGTTAATGAGTTGGGAATGTTTTGAAATAATCAGTGACTGTCCCCAGCATTGGGACATGGCATGATCAGACAAAATTGTCAGGATGAGCCCTGAGAAAACAAGCAATGGAGCTCTAGCCTGTAGGCACCATTTTCTGCATTATTTCCAATATCCCTTGTCCAACATATATTCTGCTGCATCCCAGGGGGATGCTGGGGAAAGGAAGATATTACTGAGGAGCAAGAATGGATTGAGAGTCAATGCTGAATTTAAAGCAACAGAATTTACAGTGTGTGTCTGTGTATGTCTCCAGTGCTATTTTTTCTGACCTTTAAAGCCCTCAACGACCTTGGCCCAGTGTACCTGAAGGAACGTCTTGACCCCCATCGTTCAGCCTGGACCCTGAGGTCCAGCTCCGAGGACCTTCTGGTAGTTCCCTCACTGTGAGAAGTGAAGCTACAGGGAGCCAGGCAGAGGGCCTTCTCGGTGGTGGCGTCTGCCCTGTGGAACGCTCTCCCATCAGATGTCAAGGAAATAAACAACTATCTGAATATTAGAAGACATCTGAAGGCAGCACTGTTTAGGGACGTTTTCAGTTGTTTGATGTTTTATCACAGTACTATTATTAATATTATTATTATTCTGTTGGGAGCCTCCCAGAGTGCTGGGGAAATCCAGCCAGATGGGCATCGTATGAATAAATTATTATTATTATTATTATTATTATTATTATTATTATTATTATTATTATTTCTAGAAAAATAGGTGCTAGAGTTGACCATGAACTTCTCCCTTGTTCTCTCAGAATGGCAATGGTACCCACCTCAGAAGTGCCACAGCTGAGCTCCTGTGAGCAAAGACCTCCCAGCCTCACTGATGTGGTCCAAAGGAAAGCAGAGCAATACATTTGGCTCCAGCTTGGCTGCAGGAGGTGCCAGAAAGAGGCATACAATGTTCCACCCAACTGCCTTAGGGCCTCCACTCCATTTAGGAGTTACTCCATAGCCTTTTATTCTCCCAAAGTCAGCCTGGAAGGCATTGGATATGCATTTTTCCTCAGGGTTTACTCCTGAAGCTTTGCTCAAGCCACAAGGCAGTGAACAGAGGTCCTGGGGGCCCAAACCCACAGAAGAATTGCTATGGGTGCTCAGCACCCACACCACAGGGCTCCCAACACAATCTCTGGTGCCTCACAAAGCACCGGAAGTCACGTCTGAGGCCTCACGAGACCTTGGAGATGCTGTCTGAGGCCTTGCAAGACCTTGGAACCTGATTTCTGGTGTCTTTATATGCAGGGGAAGTCCGTAACTCACAAAGGGTTTGACACCCATCACCTGGTTTAGCTGTTACCAGGTTGTGGCTGCTGTTGCATGCTGACAGCTTTTTGAGTTCTGTGGCACCAGGTATATGGCTACAAGATTGCAACCTAACAGCCTAAGTAAATTCATGCTTACTTAGAAGTAAGGCCCACTGTGCATAATGGGGTTACTCCTAGGTAAGCACCTACAGCACGGGTGTCAGAGACAAGGCCCGGGGGCTTAATCCGGCCCGCCAGACCTCGTGCTGTGGCCTGCCGCCCGCCGCTCGCCGCTGGGCGGCCGCACACCCGCGCAGTCACATGGGCGGCCTGGGCGCCGCTTCCAGAGGAAAGGGTGGGACACAAAGTTGAATCTGAGGCCCCATTGGCTAGTGGCGCTGCTAATCTGCCGTTAGCAAGCGCGCCCACCGGGCGGCTGCAGCAGGTTAGCCACCTCTCAGTGCTCACCTCCCAAAGACGCGCGCGCCAATGCGCGATGGGGGAGAGCAGCGAGGAGAAGGGAAACTGTGCAGCGGCGGCGGCTCTGGGTGCGCGGCCACCAAGCCAGCGGTAAACATCTGCCTGACTTCACAGCAGCCGCTGGCACCGCCGGGACAGACAGGGCCGGTGCCTAGTCGCTGCGCTCTCGTAAGTGGTGCGTTCGCTGCTCAGGAGGGAAAGAAACTTTTAGATGTCGTTGTTTGCCCGCCTTTCTTGCCTTGCTCTGAGGCTGTGGGAGGTGAGTGCCGTGAGGAAGCCGCTCGTAGTGCGGGGCGGCGGCGGCACTAAGGGAAGGGCAGAGAGAGGAACTGGAACAGTTTGCCTCAAGAAGGAAGCGGCAAAGGGCGGGCGAGGTCCTTGCGGTTGGCTTTGGGGCTCAGGACAGAGAAGGCATAGCCTCTCACCCCCTTTATTTGTCCCGCGGCAGAGCTCGGCGCTGCCAACTTGTGCAGGGACAACGCTCAGGAAGCCCCATGTCCTCAGGACAAGCAAGCACATGCAGGAGGAGGGCAACTTCCGAGTAATTTCTGTGAAGTGCCTGTGCAGTTGATCGGGCGTGCCTGCCGTTCGCTTTCCCCGCTGGCTAACAGTTCCCTCCCTCCCTCCCTCTCGCTCGCTATTTCCCTCTCACCCCTCCCTCCCTTTCTTTCTCTCTCTCTCTTTCTCTATTTCCCTCTCAGCCCCTCCTCCCCCCTGCACCTTTGAAGGGCCACCTTTGCAAGGAAACACTTGCCCCACCACCCCAGCCTCTAACAGGACCCCCAAGGCTCCTGCTTCAGCTCTTCAGCCCCCCAAGGAGCCCTTCAGCCCCTACCTGGCTGGGAGCCCAGGGAGGCGATCCAGAGCGCCACAGGCAGGCTCTAGGTGTCAGCTGGCCAGAGAGGACATGCCATGCCTGTTCCCAAGGATGAGGCACAGAGGAGCCTGTCAGATCCTGGGACAGTCCATCTCCCTCAGTTCAGCCAACACTGGTTGGCAGCAACAGCTCTCCAGCTTTCAGCCCTGCCTGGAGTTGCTGCCAGGGAATAGCTGCCAGGATTCCTGCATTGCAGGGGGTTGGGCTAGATGACCGATGCAGCTGTGTGTGTGTGTGTGTGTGTGTGTGTGTGTGCGCACACACACACCTTGTGGGTCTTTCATCCCTTGCAAGAGAAAGCCCTCCTCAACCCTTTTGCTGGGGGCACCTGCTGGAGCTCTGAAACCTGCTGTCCAAATAAATCCCCTCTCTCCAAGCCTCCCTCTTGAGCAGCCACAGACAGATCCCCATGAAGAGGAGCCTCCTTCCATGGCTGCCCCAACCCAACCTCTTCCCCAACCCCAGACGCTGAGCTTTCATTTTTTTTAAAAAAAAGGTCTCTAGTCCGCCTAGAGAACTTTGGAACTCCCTGCCTAGGGAAGCTAGATGGGCTCCCTCCCTGCTGGCAGATGGGAACTGACTGTGTTTTGAGGAAACGGCTAGCGCTGTGGTATTTTTATTGTTGATATTATCTGTATTTCTAATAGATCTTTTCAATACATAAATACATAAATTGTACATTAATTGTACATTTGAATATCTACTTGCCATTATTCTGACTACGTTTCTGCTTTCAGAGCTAGTTATTACATATATTATTACAAAAAAACAGTAATAATTGAATGCAGTGACAATAATTTATGATAATAAAGAGTGGACACATAGTCCTACAGATACAACTGGCCCTTTGAGGGTGACCAAACTGCTGATGCGGCCCCCGATGAATTTGAGTTTGACACCCCTGATCTACAGGATTGCATCTTTACAGTGAAGTCCTAAAAGTGTCTATTCAGAATTAAGTTCCACGGGGATTACATGGGAACAGGGTTGCTTGTTATATTCCTCCCAACTGGTTGTATCCAATGTTAGTCATAGTCAAAGCAAACCCACTGAAATGAATAAACATAACTGATTTTGGTACATTAATTTTAGCAGTTCCACTCTGAGTAAAACTTTGTTAGCTGCAGCCCAATTAGTCCCCATCACATTGCAGCAACACACAAAAAAAAATGCTGCATAATATTTGTATGCTGCCCCATTCATTTCAGAAAGGGCTTATATAAGAGTAACACTTGATGGATTGCAACCTAGAGCTCCCCTTATATCGAGATGGCGATAATTATTGATTTGCAGCCTCTCGGCACAGAGTGGAATACAGTAATTTTATTTTATGTTGTTTATTCTTTTTTTGTCATTTGAATGCAAGGCCTGAATAACATCGTATGAGGTGTCAAGGTTAATGTATCAAATCCAGGTAGTTGCTTGGTTGAATTTTGTCAAATATTCCAGAGCTGCACTAACCCTCTGAGACTATACCGAGACTAAAATGGAAAAGGAATTTAATTAGAGCGTGCTGGGAATGTAATGTGGGACATTAAGCATTTATTAAACAAAGCTGTTTCTGAACCTTTCGGATTACACTTTGGGAAATCTTCATTAGCGATCAACAAAATACATGTGTGTACAACTGAGCAGACCAAATGTGATGACAATACATTATGTATTGTCTCAGACACTGATTATATGAAGTTGCACAGGAATATTTTAAGCAAAGGCTATTATTCCAAAGTGTTGTAGCCAGAATGATTTTTTTTGGGGGGGGGGTAGTTGATCCCCATACCAATTGTTCATTTTAAAAACTTGCTCTAAAAGACATTGTGTGGCTATGTCCCTCCTTCCCACATAATCAAGACTCGTGACACAGAGATTAAGATTTAATTGGGTGGTTAAGGCCACAACTTTATTGATAAGCATGTTGAGCGGAATTGGCTTAGGCGTTGGAACCTAACAGACTATATCCGACTCCAACCCGTGTGTTGGAGTCCTTGAGAAGTTAACCACCAGCAAGGAGCCCCGCGATGTAGATCTACTAGAGCTCCTCCTGTGGCCACCGAAGGGGCGTGCCCTACGGCCCAGGCAACTCCAGGCTCAGGACCAAGCGACGCCCCCGGAATCCTTTAACGGAATTACTTCTCCCAATTTGGGCAGCCGTTGACGTAATCTGCCCCTCCTCCTTCTATTGTTATGCAAATTTCCAACGCCTAACCGCCTAACCTAAGTTGTGACGACATGCTACGGGGTAGGCGAAAAACCCATCATGGCTAGCCCAGTATGGGAAAAGTCCTACCCGGCCCGCTGACTAACCAGGCAACCGACTCCCGTCCATAGCAGCGTCCCCTTACCTCTTTTTAAGGGGTGGGTGGGCGGGTGAACTGTTCGCTCCGGCGAACAAGGGAGAAAGAGGTCGGCTTCCCGCCTGCGGGGAGCTTTAAAACTGCCGGCTCCGCCCCGACCATTCTCATTGGCTGGTCGGGGATGACGCAGGCGGGAAGCCACCAACGCGTAGGGGCTGAACTTGCAGCCCCTACGCGGTGGTGCAGTCGGTCGGCCCACAACGCCGCTTCCGTCGCAGGCGCGGAAGCGGCTTTGTGTGGCTATGTCCCTCCTTCCCACATAATCAAGACTCGTGACACAGAGATTAAGATTTAATTGGGTGGTTAAGGCCACAACTTTATTGATAAGCATGTTGAGCGGAATTGGCTTAGGCGTTGGAACCTAACAGACTATATCCGACTCCAACCCGTGTGTTGGAGTCCTTGAGAAGTTAACCACCAGCAAGGAGCCCCGCGATGTAGATCTACTAGAGCTCCTCCTGTGGCCACCGAAGGGGCGTGCCCTACGGCCCAGGCAACTCCAGGCTCAGGACCAAGCGACGCCCCCGGAATCCTTTAACGGAATTACTTCTCCCAATTTGGGCAGCCGTTGACGTAATCTGCCCCTCCTCCTTCTATTGTTATGCAAATTTCCAACGCCTAACCGCCACTCGAGCCCCCCCCTGGGCTCGCCGCCAATCCGCTCTCATGCCTTAACCAATAATTTGAGATAAATTGGATTATTTAGGGACTTCATATACTGTTTAAGGGGCCGTGATCCTCCTCTCTTATTCACCTAATTAAATTCTCTAACACGTAACCAATCTTTGATCCCCATTATTACGTTCTCAAACCAGACATCATTCCCTCTGGGCGACAGATGAACACCATCATGACGATAAAGGGCTGCTTCGCTCTGTTTTAAAGTTGGATGCGAAATGGCACGTCCATTCAAAGACAGGACTCTACGGATCACGAAGGAATTCAGGAGCCGTCTGGCTCTGTTCAGGGCGATAGGGCAACGTCCATCGCGCCAACTGCGTCTCTCAAGCAAGGAGGACCAAAGCAGCGTCATCCTCGGGCAAGTGTCCAAAAGGGTATCGAAGTCTCTGAATATTTGTAATTTTAAGTCCACGGCATTGCGATAGGCAAGATCATTCTCTCCAAGCTGGACCACCAGTAGGTCAGGGTAGCCGAGTGAAGCAGCCCGATCTTGTATTGCCGGCAGCAACTCGTCCCACAGCATGCCTCTCCTCGCAATCCAAGACACCTGGACGAATTCTGGGAGGCCCAGCCTGTTCCCTAGACCCAACTCGATGGCCCTTTCACGAGCCCAATGGACTATGCTATGACCGGCTATCCAGACCCGCACGATCCGAGAACCTGAAATTCAAGAATGACAACCAGGGATCAGCCAGGCCACCGTGTCGACACTACGTACGAATATACCTTTTGTACGCATTCGATTTCCACCTCCCCAAGTCCTGAATTCTTTCGGAGGAGAGGCCCAGATGCATGGCTGACGTAGCCGCGCCAATCCTAAAGGAGTGTGCAGAGAATTCATTGGGATTATAACCGCAGGAGGCAATGGCCTTGCGCAGAACCCTAGTAAATTGGTGGCGGGTGAGCCTAGCGCCATCCTGGTGGATCAGCAATGGACCTGGGCCGGGGGGCCGGAGATAAAGAAACCGTCTGGTATCTTTAACCGGACATGGACCCGGGGAACCAGTGGCGGGGAGCTTAATAGTCGCGCCCCTTCCCCTCTGGTCCGTTTTGGAACACCGTATGAGCACCTGCATTTGGGAGTCAACCAGTGACACGTCCTGCATGAGAATGCCGCGTGTGATGCCCTGGGGGGAGTCCTCACATACCACCTCGCCCACTCTTAGCGCTCCAAAGTATGCTATAGAAAAGGCTGCGGAGAAAAGGCGCGCCTCAAATTTGGACCAACAGAGGGACCTCAACTGCCTGTGTACCTGAGCCAACATGTCAAAGGTAATGGGACGCCTGGGGTCGCTGGCAGGCGGCTGGAGCCTGCGCCAGCCCTCCATAGCTCTACGCAAATGGAAATTGTCACACGGGTCTGTAAAATAGAGTGCTTTTGAAAAGAATGTGATGGCTGCTGTGTGAATGTTAAGAGTCTTAGGTGCGCGCCCCAGGTTCCTCAAGTGCACTACATACTGCATGACCTCCTCCGGGGAAGGTGGGGCCCGAAGGGAAGCAGAGGTCTGTCTCTGCCTGAACTTAGTGAAGTCTGACCAAGCCCGTTTATACGAGCTCAGTGTAGACGGGGCAACGGAAGCTAATACTCCCTTTAGGATCTCTCGCTCCCAAGGTTCCATAGATGTTCCGGGAACGGCTCCGGCGACTGGCTTGCCTCCGGTGCCAACGATCGGAAGCGATCCATCTGGAAGCGAGACAGAGCATGTGCGATATTATTATTGACCCCTGGCACAAATTTGGCAGAAAAATGCATATTCAACTGCAAACTGAGTAACACGAAGTGGCGTAGGAGGGAGGACACCCTCGTCGACCGCGTGGATTGCCGAGATAGAACGCTGACCACAGCCTGGTTGTCGGTTCTGAAGCAGACCCGCCGGTTCCTGAAATCCTCGGACCATAGGTGTACGGCTACTACTATAGGAAAAAATTCTAAGAATGTTAAGTCGCGTGTGATGTCTGTACCCTGCCACCTGGCCGGCCAACGCTGCGAGCACCATTTACCTCTGAAGTAGACCCCGAAACCTAAAGCACCTGCCGCATCGGATTGCACTTGGAAATCAGCCCGCAGCAACATGGTGTCCTGCCATAGTGACACCCCGTTGTAGCTCTCCAGAAACATCAGCCAGGATTCAAGGTCGGCCCTGACCCCGCAGGGGAGGCGCTTCCTATGATAAGGTTTGGTTAGGCCTACCGTGAGCCTAGCTAAGCGCCGGCAGAATGGGCGACCCGGTGAAATAACCCTGCAAGCAAAGTTGAGGTGCCCTAGCAGTGATTGCATTTGTCTAAGGGTAAGCTTTTTAAGGGGAATGAGTTGCCTAATGGTCTCTTTGAGGGCGAGTAGTTTATCAGACGGCAGGCGTGAGGTTTGTGCGACCGTGTCCAGTTCTATGCCTAAGTACGTAAGGCGTGAGACGGGCCCTTCGGTTCTTTCGGCGGCCAATGGAACCCCTAACTCGTCTGCGAGAGCTGAGAAGGCCCGCATAAGGCCTGCACACTCGGAACTGCGAGCCCCAGCCACGAAGAGAAAGTCATCCAGATAATGCGAGACCCCTGGAAGGCCTGTCCTGAAGCGCAGGGCCCAGTCCAGGAATGTGCTAAAGGTCTCAAACGCGGCACATGCCACGGAGCAACCCATCGGCATGGCCTTGTCGATGAAATATGCCTCATTGAATCTGAAACCCAACCATTTATAGTCCTGCGGGTGAACTGGGAGTAGGCGAAATGCTGATTCAATGTCACATTTCGCCATTAACGCCCCCTTGCCAAATTGCCTCACTAACTTCACCGCCTGATCGAATGAGGCATATTTCACCGTGCACAGCTCCTGGGGTATTCCATCATTGACTGACCTGCCCATCGGGTGGGAAAGATTGTGTATGAGCCTGAATTCCCCGGGCGCCTTCTTGGGGACTATTCCCAATGGGGAGATGTGGAGATCAGGTATCGGTGGTGACGCGAACGGGCCGGCCACACGTCCTGCTGAGATTTCCTTGTTAATTTTCTTAATGGCTATATCGGGCCTTTCCCTAATGGATTTTTGATTGGGGGGTTCACCCGTGCTAGGTGGGGTACACACGGGAATACGGAAACCTGTTGAAAACCCTTCCCAAAGGTATTTTGCTGCATCTCTATTGGGGTAACAGTCAAGCAGTAGTTTCAGAGGGTGAAGCTTTACCGGAGAGTGGGCCAGAGCGAGTGATCTATTAATATTTATTAGTCCCCGAGATTGATCCCTGGGGGGCACCTGAGGTATTTCTGGGGTCCTGGTGCGAGCTGCCCCTGGCGCCCCGAAAGGACTGCCTCCCCTTAAAACACGAAACTCCAGGGTGCTGACCCAAACACTTTTCGCATTCGTGGGAGTACTTACAGTTGGGTCGCTGACAAAGGCCCTTGTTATATTCCCAGCAAACCCTGCGTCGCGGGTCCCTCTTGGGCTCAAACCTGGTGGACCTAGGTGGATCCGTATGTTTCCTTTCTACATATGGGACTACGTGATTGCTCCAAAAATGCTGGTGGCGCTGATCCCACCTGGTTTTGGGGTTTTGCGAAGCATTCCGACGGAAGTCTTCATCGTAATTCAGCGCTGCCGCCTCCCCGGCCATCCTGTAGGCCATCCTAACATCAGCTATGTAGGCCATAAGGTGCATGGCCCTTTTTGGATAAGCAGCTGTTATCACTGCAATCCAAATATGCATTCCATCCAGCCAATTTTCGAATGTGCGGTCAGCCCGCGGCGCCCTATGCCTGCGCCTACCATACTCCTTTCTCTTTTCGCCCTTTCCCAGCGTATGGGACAATGGTAAGAGGGTGAAAATGTCTATAAAATCGCCATTCAAGATTTTTTCCCTTGTTTTATTTGATAAATGGGATCCTAGAATGATATCCGTGTCTGAGTTGGTAGAATACTTTGAGTCCGGTATCAAAGCACCATCCCTCCACTCTAACGTCCCCTTGAAACCCTTACGGTGGGTGCTGGCTCTCCTCTTATGCACCCACAAAGGAAGACCCATCTGATCCTCTGCGATCCCCCAATAATCCTCCATTGGGATCTCCTCATCCGAATCGGACGTACCTGAGTCATAGGAGTCGTCATCCCTAGCTCTCTTACGCTTGTTGGTTTTCTTCTTCGCCTTTCCGCTCCGCTGACGCTCTTCTCCGTCCCGCGACGCCGCTTCGCCACTTCCTGCCGGCCTGGAGTTGTCATCGTCCCCTGATGTATCGGAACCCCCAGCTTCCCTTTGCGCCACTGGTTGCGCAGGCTGGGCCCCTGGGAGACCTGCAATAGACTGTGAGGACTGCCCGGGCGAACCTGCTGCTTGATCCCCGGCTCCCAGGCTATGGGCATTGGGAGCATTAGATCGCGCCTTCTGCCCCCGTGTCCGTGGGGCCTGGCTCGCAAAGCTTCCAGGCTCGGAGCTAGAGCTGGCGAATAAGGAAGCCGAGGTGCCCGGCGATCCGCCCTCTGAAAAATAAGTATCTAAGATACAATCCTGAGACTCGGCAGGCTCGACCTGGGACTCACGAGGATCATCCTGTGTGGCCTCAGCTGCGGGGGCCAAAGATTTTGCAATGGCCGCCAGCTGTTTGCAAACATCCAGCTGGGTCTTCTGAAGCGTGGAGACCACACGTACCAAGGCCTCAGTCTTGTCCTGTGCCGCAGGACTCTTGGAGGGGGCCGAACCTCGCACACGCTTGGGTGCCATTATCAGATTGCAGCTAAACAGTATTCAGTATTATTATTATAATTATTTATAATTTGCTTATTTATTTATTATTATTACCCTGTTTACCTCTATATATTATTATTTATAATTATTTAATTATTTTATTTATATCTTTGTTTACTTTAGATATATAAATATACGGGCTTATAATTGTCAGGTTACCGATTTAATGCTATTATAATGTATTATTGCTAAGCCTCACCACAGAGGGATGAATGAGCTATTTATATAAGCGAAAGACAAGTACCAAGTCACTAAGCTTGCCCCGGCAGCGGGTTGGACCGGATGACCCTTGTGGTCTCTTCCAACTCTATGATTCTATGACCCTAATTAGTTGCTCCTAGATACGCCACTGGCCCGCACACAGCTAAATGCTTAGCAGAGGGTTGTTCTGGAAGGCCCCCTTGGACTCTTCCAACTCTTATGATTCTAAGATTCTATGATTATAATTAGTTGTTCCAAAATTCCACTGGCCAGCGCTCAGCTAATGCTTGGCGAGGGGGTTGGACTGGATGGCCCCTGTGGCCTCCTCCAACTCTATGTTTCTATGGCTCTAATTAGTTGGTCGCAGATATACCACTGGCCACAGGCGCTGGCCGCAAGATGCAACGGGTCACCAATCAACTTTAATTGCTCCCTATTAATCGTTAACTAGCTTATTATCTATTGAAAATTTAAGTTCTCTATGAAAAACTCGATTGTGTACTGTGAATATTAACCAGTAAAACCCGGCCAGCCAATAGGGTGCACTAGTTCACCATATAGCACAGAAATAAATAGCAGTAAATGTAGCCAGGCAGCACAAGCGGCCACTCTCAAGATGGCCGCTGAAGAAGGGACAGTGTTTGCCCACACCTAAAATGGCTGCCGGGACAGGGTTTGCCCACACCTAGAATGGCTGCCGGGCCTGGGTTTGCCCACACCTAAAATGGCTGCTGGTACTGAGTTTGCCCACACCTAAAATGGCTGCTGGGACTGAGTTTGCCCACACCTAAAATGGCTGCCGGGACAGGGGTTTGCCCACACCTAAAATGGCTGCCAGCAGGAGTACTACGCGTGGCCACTCGCAAGTGCCCCTCTCAAAATGGCGGCTGAAGAAAGGACAGGGGCTTGCCCTCAACCAAAATGGCTGCCGGACAGGATCACAACCAACACAGATAAGTAACCAGAGCCCAAGCAAAGCAACCTAAACAGGGTACACGTGGCAAAGCAACAAGTATGGATAACTAACCACAGCCCTAGCAAAATAATATCCACCTTAAGCAGGACACCCTCCA
The DNA here is from genome assembly GCF_963506605.1 of Zootoca vivipara. Classification (NCBI taxonomy): domain Eukaryota; kingdom Metazoa; phylum Chordata; class Lepidosauria; order Squamata; family Lacertidae; genus Zootoca; species Zootoca vivipara. Next base: position 14,201,117 of record NC_083279.1, read on the forward strand.
CCCGATTCAAGGAGATAAGGCAAGGAACCACCAAGATCTATGACGGGGGGGGGGGGGCCACGTTCACTCACCCAGCTGCAACGCGATGAAAACAGATCCAAGGTACGAGGGGGAGAGGGTGGCAGCCGCCTCCGCTCTCAGCCACCCAGCGAGCTTGCCAGCAGGAAAAACAAAAGTGAAGCAGGACTCCGCGGTGGACGGGGTACTCCTCTCGGCTGTAGGGGGAGAGGGTGGCAGCCGCCTCCGCTCTCAGCCACCCAGCGAGCTTGCCAGCAGGAAAAACAAAAGGGGAACAGGACTCCGCGGTGGACGGGGTGCTCCTCTCGGCTGCGATAGCCCCAGCGCTCTCTCGGTGGCTAACTGCCTTCAGGCTGCAGCTGGATGTCGTATATTCCTGGCGCTGCACCTCCGTGAACAGCTGGTGAGCGGACAAGGAACGATCCGCTGATCAGCGGGGAGAAGCTTGAGCCCACGGCACGGCTCCGCGACGTGCCCCCCGAGCCTGCGAGGTCGTTGGCCGCTTCTCCGTTGAACAGCTGATGGGCGGCTTCGATCCTAGATGTGGAGGAAAACAGCGAGGCCCCAGAAGGAAAACTAAGAACAAGCTAACTGGAACAGGGCTATGCTGAACTGTTCGCTCCGGCGAACAAGGGAGAAAGAGGTCGGCTTCCCGCCTGCGGGGAGCTTTAAAACTGCCGGCTCCGCCCCGACCATTCTCATTGGCTGGTCGGGGATGACGCAGGCGGGAAGCCACCACCGCGTAGGGGCTGAACTTGCAGCCCCTACGCGGTGGTGCAGTCGGTCGGCCCACAACGCCGCTTCCGTCGCAGGCGCGGAAGCGGCTTTCTCTTGCTAGGCCTGTTGTAGGTATTGGAATTCAGTGCAGCTCTGATTAATTTCAAAGGCATATTGGTCGAGGGTTATTATTAGGTTAGTTTGTTAATGCACAATCTGTCACGAAAGCCTTGAAGTGGAAATGTAGCAGATGCACAAGTCCTACTTTGAAATTTCTTAAATCACTAAAGACATGAATAATTTCATTTCTGCTTCCATGCAGAGAGAAACTGTATGGTGTTAAACATTGCATACTGTGTGTGTGAAAAAATAAAATAACATGTTGTTTTCACAGCAATTTCTTTATTATCTATGTAAAAACCAGACAGACTAATTGTACATCATGTTGTTGTTGTTGTTGTTGTTGTTGTTGTTGTTGTTGTTGTTGTTGTTGTTGTTGTTGTTCTGCTGAATTACAATACTTCATGCAGTTCTTATCAACATGGTAACATCATCACGAAGTGAGTTTCTTGCATAAATGTGACATAGGTCCCATCCATACCCAACGTTTAAAACATTCTTGGTATCAGTCACGGAAAGTCTTAGGGACTATGGTCCGTTAACCGTGATGATCTCACAGAGCTATATTTCCCAGCACCCTTAATGAACCTCATTTCTCACGGTTCTCCAGTTGTACAACAGTGCTTTAAATGTATGGCATGGAAGTGACCAAGTGTGAATGATTTTTTTTAAAAATGGTTATAGAGATCCTAGGTCAAATATGGCGTTCAGCTCAAGAATATCAATGTACAAAGAAAGCAATGTAACCATATTGATTTCACACAAACACATCCCATGCAGTGACTACTAAATCACAGAGCTTGTGAGGAACGGAAGGCTAGCAATTCACTTGCCACTTTCTTTCATTCGCGTCTAATTTCATTTGGCACAAAGGACAAATCTGCGTAATGAAGAGAACACATACACTTTTGATGTCATGTTATACCTGATTTCCACGAATTCTTCAGTAATAACATCGTTGTTGGTATTTCATTGTTACTGACAACATTTGTATTCCTTCCCATATAACAATAAATAAATAAAATTCTATGGGAGGCTTACAACATAAAAAAGCAAGAAAAATTGTATTGATGGTAAAATAAAAAAACCCTCTATAGACAGACAAACAAATAGAATGTGTGATATATATAAATCTGCACCACAAAAAGCAGTGCTAAAAGCTAGGTTGAATTTTTAAATTTAAATAGTCACCCCCCCACCTGTTCCACTTAGAGCTTTATTGAATGATTGTCACCATTTACATATTTTACTAGTTTTTTATTATTAATAATAATATTACCTAGACAGCATCTTAAAAAGCAGAGACATTACCTTGCTGACAAAGGTCCGTATAGCTAGGGTTTTCCCAGTAGTGATGTATGGAAGTGAGAGCTGGACCAAAAAGAAGGCTAATCGCCAAAGAATTGATGCTTTTGAATTATGGTGTTGGAGGAGACTCTTGAGAGTCCCATGGACTGCAAGAAGATCAAACCTATCCATTCTGAAGGAAATCAGCCCTGAGTGCTCACTGGAAGGACAGATCGTGAAGCTGAGGCTCCAATACTTTGGCCACCTCATAAGAAGTGTAGAGTTCCTGGAAAAGACCCTGATGTTGGGAAAGATGGAGGGCACAAGGAGAAGGGGACGACAGAGGACGAGATGGTAGGACAGTGTTCTCAAAGCTACGAACATGAGTTTGACCAAACTACGGGAGGCAGTGCAAGACAGGAGTGCCTGGCGTGCTATGGCCCATGGGGTCACGAAGAGTAAGACACGACTAAACAACTAAACAACAACAACAAGAGAAACAGCAAAGAACCCAGCGGTGGAAGAATGGCAGATGAAAATGATGGACTATATGGAACTGGCTGAACTGACCGGGAGAATCCGTGACCAGAGAGAAGAGTCGGTGGAGGAAGATTGGAAGCAACAGAACACCATGACGGAAACCAGAGCTCATGATAATGCTGTTTACCTTCCCGCCGCAGCGGTACCTATTTATCTACTTGCATTGGCATACTTTCAAACTGCTAGGTTGGCAGGATATGGGACAGAGCAATGGGAGCTCACTGTCGTGGGGATTCAAACAGCTAACCTTCTGATTGGCAAGCCCAAGAGGCTCAGTGGTTTAGGCCACAGTGCCACCCACCCACCCCCAGCACAATAATGTAGACCTAGCCCCCCCCCCACCAGCCATGTCCTCTGTTTCTTAACTTCTGGAGGCTCCTGAAAACTGAATGCTAGACTCAATGGACCTTCAGATCTAATGCAGAAAGACACTTCTGTGTTTCTGCTCTTATGACTGCACTTATAGAACCAGCTACGAAGGCTCATGATTCTTAAGTTTCTTATTGTTGGTAGCATTGTAATTAAACATTCATATGAAAACATTTTACAGCAAATGTGCAGCTCGGAATGAAAACAACAGCAGGCAGGGTGCAAGAAAAGAACAGGAATTTTATTAGACTACAATATAGTTGCTGCACTTGATTAGGCTGTATTTATAAATACCAAAGACTGTGAGCCAGGAAATGATTTCTTGAAATAACATATCCAAACTGCTGAGACACACAGTAGGGGCTAGTTCGTTCATGGCCTGGGTGCCTAGCCTATCTGTTTGGCAAAGAATGGGGGCAGGGCTTGGGTTTGTGCATCAGTCTCCACCATGCTTATCAGGTGTAAAATGGGAAGTCCGGTGTCTAAGGAGAGTTGGATGAAAAGAAATTGAACTTTATGTACATCTTACCTCTCATTATCAGTTGCTCCTGCACATGGATGACCTACAAACCTGAGCCATGTGTGGAAAAAACCCTTTGCATTTCAAGGACATCAAAATCAGGGTTATTTCAGTACACTCCAAGTGTCCCTATTTTAGAGGGACAGTCCTGGATTTGCAGAAGCCATCTTGTTTTCTGATTTGATCCTGGAATGTCCCTCTTTCCCCTAGGACATCCCTACTTTCAATGGAGAAATGTTGGAGCGTATGACAGAACCTCCAAGTGTCCCTATTTTCCATGGACAGTCCTGGATTTACAGAAACCATTGCAGGTTCTGATTTGGTACTGGAATGTCCTGCTTTTCTTATTGTTGGTAGCATTGTAATTAAACATTCATATGAAAACATTTTACAGCAAATGTAATTTTACAGCAAATATAAGAAAATATTCCTATTTTCATCCAAGAAATGTTGAAGTTATGCGACCCCCAAGCAAGGAGATAACGACACAACCTTTAGAAGACATCTGAAGGCAGCACTGTGTAGAACAGTATTTTCATGTTTAATGTTTTATTATGTTTTAATGTATATTGGAAGCCACCAAGAGTGGCTGGTGCAACTGAGTAAGATGGGCAAGGTATTACTACTACTACTACTACTACTACTATTATTGAATAAGACATCAAGACTATTTTCATTGTGGGACACAGGAGGTCGGCGGTTCGAATCACCGTGACAGGGTGAGCTCCCGTTGCTCGGTCCCAGCTCCTGCCAACCTAGCAGTTCAAAAGCACGCCAAAAAAAGTGCAAGTAGATAAATAGGTACCACTCTGGCAGGAAGGTAAACGGCATTTCCGTGCGCTGCTCTGGTTTCGGTGTTCTGTTGTGCCAGAAGTGGCTTAGTCATGCTGGCCACATGACCCAGAAAAACTGTCTGCAGACAAACACTGGCTCCCTCGGCCTGTAAAGCGAGATGAGCACCGCAACCCCGGAGTCATCCGCGACTGGACTTAACTGTCAGGGGTCCTTTACCTTTCCATTTTTATTTTCATTGGAGGAATGTTAGAGGGTATGCCAGTGTTACTAGATTTATGGTACTTTGGATTTTACCAGAGGCACAAGATTGGTGGTAGAAATGTACCCTGCTACTTGTGAAATTAAATGATGCTGCACTCCAGCTTCCATGGAAATGGTTCCATGGAACAAGTCATATGTAACAGTGATCATAATTGCACCCTAAAGGGGAAAGCCATTGTATAAGGCTGACGTGCTGGCACATTCCTAAAGTTATTGATACAAAATCAGCATCAGAGTGCATGCATGCTGAGTCAATCTTTTTTGTCTATATGAAACTACCTCTTTAATTTGTTTCTTCTCTCACATCAATTTGTCTTTCTGAGCATTTTATTTTTCTGAAAAGGATAGGAAAATGTGGCATGTTCCTGAAACTGAAATGCATGCGCGCGCACACACACACACACACACACACACACTTTGAATGCAACAGGATATTGACATTTCACAATGTGAAAAGGCATCACACGCTACACAGCTACACATCCACAGCAAAGTATTTAATCTGATGTTCTTTAATGCTTTCTTAACAACATAGCTTTAGTGAAACAAAGGTCAGCATCCTTGGAAATTATTTAACATGCTTTGCATTCCAGGGCTTGCATTTCAACACTCTTGACTTAAAATGCTTAAACCTTTCAATGGCTTTCACTGTAGTGCATTGCTCAGCCCCTAAAGAGTTAGCTTATCACTCTAAGCCACACATGGTTGCTAGCTGTACCTCAAAGAAAATGTAAAATGTTTTCAGACCCTTTGATACTTCACTGTGGATTCTATAAAATGTACTAAAGAACTGAATATTCACTGCATCGTATTGAATTTTATGCTTAATGATATCAGCAATGATAATCCCTATATGTGGTTTAGAAATCTGGAAACAGAGAAAGAACAGAAATGGGTAGGTAGAGACCACAGTTTGTAAGAAAATCATGTTATCACAGATAGAAACAACAACAACAATATATGTAATTGATCAAACACACCCAACGATTGTGTCTTTAAGGCTGCAGTCTTGCCCACAATTACTTGGAGCAATTCCCACTCACCTCTATGGGACTTAATTTCATAGACCAGAATATGATTGGGAATATTTAAATTAATCCAAACATGCCAACATAGCTGCCATGTTTTCACTTTTCTCGCGAGGAAGCCTATTCAGCATAAGGGAAAATCCCTGTAAAAAAGGGATAACTTGGCAGCTATGCATGCCAAATATGTTTGTTTTCTCATTCATTCATTTGTAAAAAAACAAACAAAAAAACAAGGGCTTCAATCCCTGACAATATTTGAAGCTTTAGGAATTACTGTAGCTCTAATGTGGAGCTTAAGGGTGAAGCTTCTCTGCTTTATAAAACACTATTGGACCTACAAATGAGCAATGGAAAGAATTTTAGAGAAGTGTGGGAAGCTGACTCAGGGCAATAAATTTATGGACACAAATGGAGCTTTATAGGGTCTAAACCCACACTGCGCACCATTTTGGCTAAATTGCAGGAAGTTTCTTTAAAGGTCCTTTTTTTATAACCTGATATGGAAAGAGAACAGAGCCCTCTGCTTATGATTCTCACCTATGTCCACAGATTTCTATAGTGCAGCCACTGTATTCAGGTTCACTGGCTTTACATCCACTAAGCACGTTCACACATTCATGTTTATTGCTTGACTGTCAATTAAAAGGATGTTCTCTATGACTGAAAGCACTATCACAAACTTCTATTACCCAGCATCAACTCAAACCCAATATTTTTTCATGCTTTTGCCCAAGTGTCAGCATCTGCTGAGGAATCTGTGGGGAGAGATCAATTGATCAACATATGTGCTCTCCCTCTCCCCGCTGCACATTGGCATTCTTTCTAAACCAAGCACTGTTCGTAAATGAGGAAACACATTTACTTATTCTCGTTGCATTTCCATCTAAAAGGAGGGGGAGCTCATTGTGTGGCAAGCAAGAGGCATTATATAGACAAATATAGAAATTGTGTTGTTGAATAATCGCCAGTATTTCTCTGTTGCTTCTCTGGTGGCATTCCGTGTGCTAGGAAACAGCAGATTTATAGCAACCTTTCAGAGATGCTCTAGAGAAGTTAATGAAGTAATTCAGGAGACTGTGAGATACATGCTGGTTTCACAGCAGGAAAACAGGAAAGTTTTTCAGTACAATAAAACCTGATATGAGGCTGTGTACACACTCCCATTTACTCTGTATTTGGTCTGAGAAGCAGTGCACACATGACATTAGCCACAACACATACTGGTATATATTCTGCATATATGTGTTGTCCCTGAAAATGGTTTCAATCCAAATTGAGGAGGTGAAAAGAATGCCCTAACTGCATTTTATGCTGGTTGCGCTTTGAGGCCCCCAGGACCCACCCCCTTGTAATAACATCACATAGACACTTATTTTAGTTTTAAGTTATTGGGCAAATTTTGGCCACAACTTTATTGAAATACAATCACGTGAGTGGTATTGGCTTAGGCATTGGTTCCCGTCTATAACTGACTCCACCTCACTGGCTGGCAGTCTAAAAGGGGGTGAACCAAACGAGGGAGCAACGTCAATGAAGACCAACCGAAGCTCATCCCGGGGCTCCTGTGGTCCTGGCATGGACCTAGCCCCTCAAGTGGGCTTCGGACGAGATCCAGGACCCCCATATTCCTTTAACAGAATACCCAGTTCCTGGAGGGGCAGGTGATGTCCGCACCTCACCTCCCCCGCAAATCAACGAGCCAATGCCTAACCACCACCTTACAAGTTGTGACAATTGCTGAGGGGGTTGGTGAAAACCAAGTGGCTAAAGCCAATCTGCCAAATGGGGGGAAAAATCCCTTCCCAGCCCCTGTTCCAAAACAGGTGACCCAATCCAAAGCAAGGCCAAAGTGACACTGCCTAACACTAGGGAGGGAGGGCAGGTGTTCGGCAGCGCGAAGCAAGTGCCCCTGCTTGCATCACGCTGCCGCCTTTAACAGCCCCTGGGATCACGCCACCCCCGGCGATTGGCCAAAACAGCCTGGCGTGATCCCAGGGCCATGGCCAGGGCTTGGGCTACACCTTTAAATTAATTAACCCTGTGGGTGAGCCCCGAGAGCCCGCGCCCAACCCTCAATTAGGAGGATCCCATTAGCGTGTACACAGCCTAAATTTAAAACCTCATGATTTCTGCAGGAACAAAAAAATGTTCTTAATCCAAGTTACACATACTGTATCATTTTAATGAGTTCTTCATTGGGGATTATCAGAGCATCAGGTAATCTTGTCATCCTATCTGACAGCAGAATTTGTTACATCACTGAGTGATTTCACCAGGCCATTCTGATTTCACAATACTTATAACAGTTTTCACATCATTACAGCAGAACATCCACAGGGGCTTTGCTATAAGCACTCTGACCTTTTTTTTTTTTTAGCTATGCAGCTCAGTCTTTTCAATTGACCATTTGGCCTTGTGGTTGGACACTTTATCTTGCTAATTTTGCCTTTAGATCGGGGTGTGGGGGTGTCTATTGCTGTTGCTGCTGATCTGCTATAAGCTTCAGTGAAGAGATTAGTTTATTGAATCTGTTCAGGTAAAAAATCCAAGGAGCGATGCAAGGAATATTTATGAATTCCCACTCCTGAAGCACAAATCGTACATTTTTTTTTCTCACAGTCACAAATAAGTGTCCAAGACACACAACAAGTTTGTGAAACCTTTATTACTGGAACTATGTAAAAATACAAGAGACCATGTAGAATAGTTCTGTGCTTGGGTTGGGAGACTGACTACATGCAGTAGCTTGGGATATTCTTGCTGGTTAGTTATCTGAATGAAGGACAAATATCATATAGTCATTATCTTTTGTTGGAACGAGCCAACTAGGAGGGTAAACCAGCCCAATGAAGGGAACTGACTCCAGAACTCTGTATGCAGCTCGTTTGCCCACCTTTTCTATATTGCCTGTTTTCTCTTGCCTCCGCCAGCAGCAAAAAGTCTCCCTTGATCAACAGCTATGTACAGATATCCTAAATAGCTTTCTTCTATTCCACCCATATTACCTTGTTATTTGAACACAACTTTTACTGTTTTGAACACAGTATGCTTAACTGAAACATGTTCATCAACCAGAAGAACTACAGCCAAGGAACAGGCTGGTTAGGGGAAAATCAATACGAGAAATCCAACACTCTGTACTTATCACCTCTGTTCTCGTAAGATTACTAGACATCACATTGTTGCCATGGTGGTAGAAGTACCAGCTGACATCCTTCTCCCTTCTATGTCACTCTTCAATGCATATGAGCTCTCGTGGTCTAGAAATGGCAACATCTTCAGTTATCTCCTCCTTTTGCCCTTTCTTACATCTCACTATCATCAGAGCCTACTGCTTACTTCCCTGCTTGCCTTTGATTACCCATCCTCTAGGCTTTTTGTCTTTAGGTTCCTTATCTACAGGAACTTCTTCATAGCAACTTTCTTTACTCACCTCACACAGCTCAATGGGCTTTTAAGAGGTCACATCCCAGCCCAACTGAAGACTTCCCCATCTCATGGAATGTGGAGATGGTAGTCAATGGACTGAAGTGATTTAAGGCAATTTATTTCAATGGGTCTACACACATGCCTCATTTGTTAACTGCCATTCGTCAGAGAGTTAGGGATCAAATCCCAGGATGATGTACAAAAATGTAGTCAAAACAATAAATTCAATAAGTCCATCAAAAACTTTAAGGAGCACTTTATACTGTAATCCAATCACCACCCAAAATTACACCAATGCAACTGATCTAGAACAGGATCAAAATCCCCCCCCCAAAAGATCTGAACCCAATGTGGGTGGAGCTGTGCTGTGCTCCAAATACTCCAAAAGTTGTTCTTCTATAGCCCAAGTTCCCTCTGTCACCTGTTGCCATTCTCCCAGAAAATTAACCAGAAAGAGACTGAAAAATAAAAGATATAAATAAAAGTATAAAATATACTGAGGGTGGTTGTTGTTGTTGTTTTTAAAAGCCACAAATGTGAGTAGTTACTTATGATCAAAAGGAGTAAATTAGGACAAAGAGAAGCTCAGTCTGAAGAGGTTTCTTAAAAGTGATGTTTGTGTGAGTATATTCCTACATACATTTTGTTGCATTTAGTTATTTTTTCTCTTCCCTCTTCTGCCATCCTTACTGCTAATTAGAAGCAATCACCTTCCTTCTATAAGTCCGTTTAGCACATTTTACACTGATAGTGCCATATATATAATAACTCCAAGCAGAAGTATAGGAAAATGTTTGATAATGTCTAACATAGCCGCCACATCCATTGAAGTTAGGCAAATGTGAGTCCAGGTATGCTGCCTTCAGTACCATGAATTAAAAGAAGACCTTTACATTTCCAGGTTTCCCTGATTGAAAAGATAACCTGCATCACCAACATGGTTGAGATTAATTGCATTATTAACATCAGACTGGTATTCAGCTAGTAGGACTCGTGTCCTATTTACATCAGCTTTTCCTTCTGTTCCTGCTTACCGGAGGTTGTCATATTGGTATTTTATTGATTGCCAAAAGTGACAGATGAGCCTGCTCGGTGGCTCAGGCAGCAGGGGCATGTTCCCAGACAGACAGCTGCCATTCTGCCTCAGGAGACTTATTGTGCCACCTGATCAAATCATTCAACATTCACTGGCCTCAGACCAAGCAATTGCTCAATCTGCTTCTCACAATTAGAAGTACATCGTTTTCATTGCAGCCAGCCTTGTGGGGCATTTCACCTTTTTTAATCGCCATACAGCCCTGGCCAGTGGTCAAACAGTTAACACAGAATTAACCTTTTCCTCAATCTCCTGGTGCTTAAAACATTCTTATTGCCTTCAGGCTGTTTCTGGCTGACTATGATAATTAAACTTGCCTTGTGCCACTGTTATCTGAAGCATCCTTTGCTTCCTGTACAGGAGAATCCGGACAGTTTTTGAGCCACAGGAAGGAGGAAAGAAAACACACACACTGTGCCATGTTTTAAAGGGATTGGAGTATCACAGAAAAGAAAGGAGAATGGTTGAAACTCCAGCTTAAAAGTGGTTGGCTTTTTTGTTCCTTTTGTAGATTATCTTCAAAGACAGGCCACCCACTGAGGAAATCTTCTGTATCTCCAAAGATGAAAATCTTCTGGAGTTGAGTTCACAGGAGAATTCTGAAAAAACTTGTCCTCTTCCTGCTGCCACTCCAGAGTCCCAAAGCTGGTTAAGGGTATTATCCATGCTGATGGGGAGATTTGAGTCTTCTGTCCATTTTCTTTCTTAAATAAATATTTCTATACTAGGGATTACACCCTTCCATAAACCTCTTTCCTAAAATCAACAACCACATCTTGCCCTGGAGACTTGTACGTTTATTCTAGGTGACCTTTTCTTCTTGCTATAGTAATTGGCATCACACCTTCACAAAAGCTATTAACTTATTCATCTAATAATATGTATTATGCGTAAAGAAAATATCCATCTTGGATGATGGGCCTTAGACAGCTGAGAGAGGAACACAAAATGTGAAGGAAGTGGGCACCACAAACAGACAGAAGGCAAGTTCAGCTGACGCAACCAATGCTGTTTCTTGTTCAGGCAGATTCTTAGCTTAACTTGAAAGACTTGACAACCCTTTCAGGTCAGGGGAAGTCAGTGGAGTTGCCTAGCTGGGCAACATCTCCTTGTAGCATGAAAGTTCACCACTAAGCCAGTGTGGTGTACTGGTTAGTTTTGGAGTATGAGCTGGGAGACCAGGGTTCAAGGGGAATATACCCAAATCATGAAGTGCATTATATGGATCATGATTTTCCAAATTAAGCTGGTCTAGAGGAAACGATTTTTTTAAAAAAATTCAACCCAAACTTAATTTCATTCAGCATGGTAATTTAATCCAAACATTTTCAGTACTTGTGACAGGAGAGAAAATGCATTCTTCATAATTACCCAGTTAAACAGCATTGTGGTGTGATCAGATATAAAGGAATTCTGTATGAAATAGGGAAAAACTGGGCTCAAAAAATGCATCAAAGAATCCCACAGAAAACCTGCTATTTTCTGTTTCTGGTGCCAAAAAAGTCACGTGGCTTTGAGGATCATTGTCTCAAGCATATAGCATGTTTGAGACTACATTGTGAAATCTACAGCCCCAAAACAGGGCCAATTATGGATAATGCATAATTATGCAATGTCCAGTAATGATGGAAACCCACACTGGGAACTCTCCTGAACATACCATATCTAACTTCTGTGATGGCTGAGCTATTTGCAAAAAAGGAAGTGACAGTTTTGACAAACACTCTACTAAGAATTAAATAACCAATGGATCATCATTGGTTCATCTCTACAGCAAGACTTCGATTAATTTGTCTGCTCTAAAAGTTGTGCTATCTATAGTTAGCCATTCCTACAACACTAATATGTATCTCTAGGAGTTGATGCAGAGGTTGCTTCAGATATATCTGCAAGTGGTAGATTTATATGCAGTTTGAGTCTGAAAGTCGTCCATGCTTTGAATCGTCATGGAGAATATCAATTTGTCTAGTGTAATAAGAAATAAAATAGTTCATCAATAAAGCAAATAAAGTATATTTTCAGAGAGGAGTTATGATATAGCGTAAATTGTTTTTGGATTTCTGGACAGTTGAATAGATTGATGTATAAACTAAAGGCAAATGCATTACTGGACCAAACTGCCTGGAAACTCAGTGTTTAAAATCTCCCAGAAGTAATCAATCAGTGGCACTTCAACACATAAACACTCTCCTCTTAAGAGGAAATATGTTATGATGGACAGTGGAGGATAACTAAGCTCCCTCTCGAAATGTGTGTGGTTGTCTGCTGAAAGGATAATCTAAACATTTGTGCACAAACACATGTATTAATCATAAAGTGTGAGGTTAAAAAATCTGTAATATTCACATTAATCATTGATAGCTGCAGCCTCCGGTATAGAGGGGGAAAGAATTGCTGCAACTGAAGATAAAGTAAGGACAAACTTTTGCATTGCACAAAATGATGTCTAACTGTTTCCTGAACCAAGGAGAATACATTTTTTTCCAAAGGAATAAAGAGAAGAAAAGCATGTTTACACCAATATATATTTAATGCTGACAATGTGTTTTGCAACTGCAAAAAGAAATGCATAGGCAAGGAAGTGGGTACAGGAGAAAACACAGAACCTGTAGAAGAAGAATCTTTATTTGCATCAGCCACTTACCGTAGCAATGAAATAAAATGTACTGAAGATAGGGGTAAAAACTTAACTATACAACTATAACTTGCTTTAGACCAGGTTTCCTCAAACTCGGCCCTCCAGATGTTTTTGGCCTACAACTCCCATGATCCCTAGCTAGCAGGACCAGTGGTCAGGGATGATGGGAATTGTAGTCTCAAAACATCTGGACGGCTGAGTTTGAGGAAGCCTGTTTTAGACAGTGCCACTGAGGTGGGGGAGCATATATAGGAAGGTTTGGATTGGTGCCTGAATGGTATGGCAAATCTGTTTAAACCATTGGGCCAAGCATGTGGGGTTCCACCTCTGGCATCAGCATGTCTTAGGCTCGCACTGACCTGCTCAAATTACACAGGGACTGGAGAAACACCACTGCTGCACTAATGGAAAGGTTCCCATATCCAATGTCTTCTTAGCCAGAAAGGGGAATACACGTAACCAGAAAGGATTGAGTGTGCATGTGGAGAAACAGTGTAAAAACAACAGACATTTCCCCAGGGACCCTGGAAACGCCACGGCAAAATCTGGACATGAACTAGGAAGAATGTTTTGATCCCTCGTACCTACGGGACCCCCTCTCCTGGTATGCCCCGCGGAGGACCTTAAGGTCCACAAATAACAACATTCTGGAGATTCCGAGCCATAAGGTGGTTAGATTGGTCTCGACTAGGGCCAAGGCCTTTTCAGTACTGGCCCCGACTTGGTGGAACACTCTTTCACAGGAGACCAGGGCCCTGCAGGATTTGTCATCTTTCCACAGGGCCTGCAAGACAGAGCTGTTCCGCCTAGGCTTTGGGTTGGATTCAGTCTGACTCCTGTGTTTTCCTCCCTCATGGTTTGGATTTATAGACTACTTAAAATGAGGCTGCATTTTAAATTTTAATATTGTATTTTAATCTGTATTTTAATTAATTGTTTTCTTTTCTTTTATGTCTTATTGTAATTTTATTGGTGTTAGCTGCCCTGAGCCCGGTTTTGACTGGGGAGGGCGGGGCATAAATAAAATTTATTATTATTATTATTATTATTATTATTATTATTATTATTATTATTATTATCTGTGGAGAGTCACTGAACTGAATGAACTGAGGCCAAACATCATCTACCCAACTGCATCAATCTAGGTCTTAGACTTGTGTCACCATACCCACACAGTGTTCTGGGGAAAATGGGGCATCTTGCTTCTTCGGGCAAGATTGCAGCAGCCATTTTGGGTGCCGCACTATCACATTGCACGCATGCCCTGAAACAAGCACTCTTTTTTTGGGGGGGGGGAAATTGCGGCTTAGGTCACATAACTCACCTGGGCGCATGTCCCAGAAGATGCACATCCCAGTTTTTGAAAAGAAAAAGTATCTGTGTGTTTGTTATGTATTGGTTTAATTTGTGTACATGAGTTTATCTGCTAGTCCTGTAACTACTTTTCCCGCTCCTGGGCGATTCAAATGGGTGCGGTGACAGTTGCTATTGGTTAACTTGTTAGCACAATTTGGATCCTCACTCTGATAGGTTCCCGCCAAAATTTAAATGTATCCTTTCTCCAACCCCTGCTCCTTAGAGTATAAAAGGAGCTCACCCTTTCCCTCCAGTTCAGTCAAGATTCCTACTGCAATAAAGAAGACTGTTCTTGTTATACTTGACTCCTAGCAGTTTCTTGCTAGTATGCTGAATCACTATTCTGAGCTGACATAACGAAGAGCTGAAATCACACTCACGACATAACAGTGGTATCTTGTCTATATCAGGGTTTCAAGGCCAAAGATGAAATTTGCTAATTGACCAGGATTCTTCAGCTGCAAAGTAGCATCATACTCTCAGTTCTGGAAAGCAATAGCCTAGGCAACTTCTGATTGGCTATGAAAACTTAAACCAGCTGCTAAGCCAAAAAATATAAATCACCCATATTCTCTGTGTTTGATGCCTCACACTTTGTTCCATACCTTCCTTCCATGTCTTCCACTTGTGTTGCACCTCCGTGAGGTCTTGAATCACTGGTAATGTATTAAGTTGTCTGGCTTAGTTTTGCTTTACTGCTTTTGTTTTCTTTTATGGCTCCCCAAAGCTCTTCTATTCTCAACAGTATTTTCCACCTACATTTTCCCTCTGGTAAATGGTTTCTATTTTTAAGCTGCTATTTTTAATTATTATCAAGAAAATCTACCTCTTCATTCTGCTGTGGTTGTGTAGAATTAAGCCTTGATACTAAATTCATTGGCTTGGCAGCTTTGTCAACCTGCTACTGTTTAATTTGATTCCTGTGTAAGGTTCGAGAAGCAGAGCATGGGACTTTTAACTTTTGCTTCTCGTAATCTGAAGGATGCCCAGTTAAGGCTCTGGGAGTTCCTATTCCTGGGCAGTTATTACTTTCAATGGAGATACCGCTTCGTTGCCAGTCCAGTCAGTTTCTGTACATAAAATGGAGGGAGGCATCATCTAGTCCTTTGCTTCACGCAGCAAAATGTCTTTTGGGTACCTCTTGGGTAACTTGTTTAATTCCTTAAAAACTTGGATATAGAATAAATTTTAGTGTGTTTTTATTTGATATGGATCATCAACTGTAATACTTCGTAGACTGCAAGAAATCATAATTCAACGCACATAGCTATTAGAAAGAGAAGAAAACAAGTTTGCATTAATCCACTTCAAAGGCAAGAACTCAAAATTCATTTTTTGGAAGTCTTCATTTGATGTTACAGTTTTCTTTCTTTTTAACATGTCTTGAGATAGTTGGCATTCTGGATTTGCAATCTACCACACGTTAGTGTTTTTTTAATCAACAGGGCGTGATGAACAAAAGTGGCCTAGCTATAACACCCTTGTGATTTGCACCCTGTTAAGAAAGAATGAGACTATTTAATACTGGTTATTAAAATGAATATACGTTACTGAGCTCAAGCCTTTCTGTCCAGATTTCAGCACTAAAGTCGTTTATATAGAAGAGTTATCATCTTTTGGAAATAGAGGGCCATCTTCATTTAATTTAGAGCACCTCTATCTTCGCATAAGATGAAAGACAATGAGGCTGTTGTGTATGAATCTCTCTGTTTGGTTCAGATTTTGTTCAAATTCTAAGAAAGCTGGAATAAATTCGAACTCATATGTGTGTAGGAATAAAGAAGATGTATCTCTGATATATAGAAATGTAGTTGGGAGGGAATGGAGGAAGTCGACAAAGATACGGGATATAAGATAGTTTGAAAATATTGTTTTTGTTGTATTGTATTGTTATCTAATATGTTTTTTGTTCTGTTCTATTATGTTTTTGTTATGTTTTTGTTATTTTTTTATGTTGTGTTGTCATAAAAAAAATCAATAAATATATTTAAAAAAGAAGAAAAAAAGAAGATGTATCTCTTTTTCCTGGCCTTGAGATCATAGAATACAGGAATCTCTGCTAAAGCATCCTTGACAGGTGACCATCCAACCTGCATGGAGAACCCACAATCTCCCAAAGGAGACTCTTCCACTGTCTAATAGCTCTTACTGTCAAAAAGTTGTTCCTCGTGTGTATTTTGAATCTCTTTTTTTTTTTTTTTTGTAATTTGAAGCCACTGGCTCGAGTCCTACCCTCCAGAGCAGGAGAAAACAAGCTTTTTCATCTTCCATGTAAAAGCCCTTCAGATATTTGAAGATGGCTATCGTATCTTCTCTCAGTCTCCTCTTTTCCAGGCTAAATATATATATTTAGGAATGACTCTAGTTGTGATTGTAATTTGTTTTCAACTGTTCTTAATGCTCTATTTTATATTGCTGTCATCTGCTCTAGGATATTTGGGTCATCAGCATCACAATCTGCACTGGCGGTTCCCCCAAACCCCCAGAACAAATATGGGGGGAATGAGGAGGGAAAAGGTCAAGGTAGCTTTGTTGCACAGCTAAAAGTCCTTGTGATTGTGGAACTTTTTCATCCCGTGGTTCCCTGAAAAATCACCCAATCCTCAGATATTTTGCTCAAATCCTTGCTCAAATGCAGCCCATTCTCCCATTGTGTATGTATGTTTTCCTCTCCATCCACATTCCAATTTTGCCTACAATAGTATATCTGATAGCCAAATGACCCATTTATGACATTAATCCTTCCTCTGCAAATGCCACCTGTTCCTTATTACCACTCTTTCTGTTCACTTTAAACCAAACGAGTAAGGAAAGTTTCAAATGCTACTTTAAGAACTGACACTTTAGGTGGTTGTGAATGCTTTGCATGAATATTTATTATATTTGTTCCGCAAGTTCTGACTATGACTACCAATAATGTGTTCATTTCTTTGAAGTAGTGCTGCTTTGGAGATAAAGAGAGAATACTATAGATGACTGACAAATATAATTTCTTTTGTGGGAGTGGCTTTCTATGTTACCTGGATACCAGGATCTGAAATCCATTGTCCATATGTGGACTCTGTTTCCCCTCCCCGCCCACCCAAAAGAGATTAAACTTGTTTTCACTATGTTTCCTTGATATTGCTTATTCTTGGAATCTATTGTTGCTTTTTTGCCCATCAATTTCAAGAGGCGGGGGGTTAGGGTTCTTGCTTTGGTGGCTGCTGCTAGATAAAGAAAGATTTTCACCATTAAAAAATCTGGGAAGGAGAAGGGGATATTTATCTTCGGCAGCCTTCGTCCTATGATGCAGGCTTGAAGAAAGGAATTCAAATGTGTAGAACAATGCTTTATGGAAAAGACAGGAGCAGCCTTCATTACCAATGAATTGCTCTATTATTTATATGAAATCATACTTGTTTGGGGACTTGTCGTCTCCATAATTTATACAATAAAATTTTCAACGGCTCCTGGCAATAAAACAACAACTTGGGATCCAATATTCTGAGGTGCTGAATACTGTAAACTAAAATGAACTATGTGGCTGTTCAATGTTGATAAAATTTAGACCCTGCGTATTCTGGTATGATAATAAATAAATAATAGTAGTAGGAGAAAGAATAATGTTTCAGTTGGAGGTACAATTTTTCAAACCCAGCTTTGCTGGCAAAGTACTTTGTCCAATTGCACATATCCATCCTGTTCATCCTTTTCCTTTTTTTCCCCTCCTGTGAGAAAGGCAGAATTTAGAGGATGGAGAACATTGTCACTTTGCAGGAACCCCTGCTGATGAGACTTGCCCTCAGATTCTTCCTATGCACCCCAAGAGGACCAAATTAACATGAAAATGTCAGGGGTTGAGTAGGGATGTCAGAGGATTTTGATCCAGGCTGGATTTTGCTATGGCGCCCCTGTGCAATTTGTCTCATTGAACTAGTCCTCTGAACAGATAGTCATACCTTCCAACTCCCGGTAAGAAAAATCCGGGATCAGCAGCGGCGCGGCACCGGAAGTCGCTTCTACGCATGTCTGGCCATGCGTAGAAGCAACTTCCGGTGCTGGCGCTGCCCGATTTCTGGTGCCCACACATGGGCAGAGCGGCACCCGAAATCGGTTCTGTGCATGCCCAGACATGCGCAGAAGGAGCCTCCCTGGCAGGTAGGAAATCTGGGGGATTTACAGGATTTTTCTCTATTCGGGATAACAGCGGGAAGCGGGTTTAAATATGGGGGTTTCCCGCAAAAAACGGGAGACTTGGCAGCTAGGCAGAAAGTAGATCTGCTTTAGTCCACAGATCTACTAAAACTTTTTTGTGGGCTAGTTTTTCTATTGCCTTGTTCTATGCACAATGGGCCACTCTACATGCAACAAATCAGAACGACACGGGGCCAGCCATTTGTTGTATTAAGGTGGTCTTTTCTTCATGGAATTACACAGGAAGAGACATGTGGTTTCTTCCTGCACCACTTTAAAAAAAATAAATTACTCAGTGTGATGGGGGTTCCATGATTTGCAGCTTCTCCAAGCAACTTTACACTGTTTAAACAAGAGGGATGAGAAAAAAGGGCAAGCAAACCCTTAGGTCACTGTGTAAGTACTCAGTTTTATGTATGTGCCTATCGGTGATTGTTTTGATAAGTGATTTTTTTAAAAAAAGGATTTCCCTGGAATAATCCTAAAAACAAAAAACAGAACAAACAACAACAGCAACAACAACACCACAGGTAGGGCAAGGCATGCATTAAGACATCTACATGGAGAACCAGAATGGAATGGTCTGGGGCAGATTTGCTTACGGGGTCTTCTACTTACTTACGGGGTCTTCGCCACGGGACCACATCCAAGCAGTGCTATATCAGCTGCTATATCAGTGGAATACAGGGTCAGGTTTAAGGTGCTGGTTCTAACATTTAAAGCCCTATACAACCTGGTACCCTCATACCTACGGGACCTCCTCTCCTGGCATGCTCTGCGGAGGACCTTACGGTCCGCAAACAATAACATATTGGAGGTCCCGGGCCTCAAGGAGGTTAGACTGGCCTCAGTCAGAGGCAGGGCCTTTTCGGCCCTGACCCCAGTCTGGTGGGACGCTCAGTCACAAGAGACCAGGGCCCTTAGGGACTTGACAACTTTCTGCAGGGTCTGCAAGACGGAGCTGTTCTGCCAGGCCTTTGGTCAGAGCTCAGTCTGACCCCTCTCCTTTTACAAGACCCTGCATATAAGTGGCTTCTCTAACTCTTCTCACCAGCTCATACAACTAGCTGAGCCTGGTGAGTACTTAAGGCTCCCAACCCCTATAGTTATAGTTATAATTTGTGGGTAGCCATCTGATCTTATTTTGATTTCAATCCAATTTTAAGCGGTATTTCAGTCGATTGCTGAATTTTATGTCTTAATGTATTATATATTTTGATGTTAGCTGCCCTGACCCAGTTCTGGCCAGGGCGTGCGGGATATAAATAAATTTATTATTATTATTATTATTATTATTATTATTATTATTATTATTACCCTTAGGGAAGAGGAGGATCAACATGAGCATGTCTTTATATCACTCTGAGGCCAATGGTATTTTCTGGAGGGAATCATTTTCAGAAAAGAAAATTGGGCACTATTTGGGTAATCATGAGGAAGTGGGCAGCAAGACTTGGGCCACTCACCCTGCTGTTTCTGTTCATATCTGAGATTCCTTCTTCTCATGCACTCTATAGAGATAACCCTATAAAGTGGAGTTTGTAGTACAAATGTTGGCTCTCCCTATGATATGGAACTGTGGGTGTGCAGGGATCTCTCCCTCCCTTCATCCATGTGATTGTTAATCCCTTGGAGCGAACTCTCAGATACAATTTAATTTACCATTGGAAAAGTCAAGCCCAGAACTGTTGTGCTTCCCCTCAGAAAAGAACAGTTTTCAATATACAGTATATAAGTACTATTCTCTTTGAGCAAGCCATACTGTCAATTAGCCAGACCCTGAGGCTTTTGTACATGCTATATGGAAATTGCTCCTAAATATATTTACCAGTTTAACAACCACGAAAGAGTGATATGAACAAGGAAGCTGGCAATTGATCTAGATGTTTTCTTTTCTTTTCTTTGCCCATTTGCTAATAGGGGGAAAAAAGGCTGGCCAACTTTGGATGTTTAATTCACCTTCAAGGGACTTAGGAAATACAAAATTATACATCATATTTAATCATCATAATTACTACTGCTGCAGGGGGGGAAGCTGGAATGAAAAAGACCAAAAAAAACCCCACAAAGTGGATATGTAAAACTCATAGATAACCATTGGTTTAGTTTGTATTGCTTGGATTAAACCGGGACCACACACTCGTGATGAAGGTCTCATGACTGCCCAAAAATCATATCACCTTGGAAACCCAATGTGAGAGTAATGCAGCCCCACGCAAACTAATGCTAACCACCTATTGGTAGAAAAGTGTGCTCATGCATCAGACTTACCTGTCTATTCCTCTTTGTCCTTTTGCACATTCAGACTGAACACCTAAGGAGTGTTTATGCTCCTCGTCTACCTTCATCTTTAAACAGGGGTTGAATCACACCCTTCTTTAGTCTGTGTGACACAGGCTTATTTGCCCCTTGCAGCCACATCCTTTGGAGGTTGATTGGGAAATAAACCGTTCAGTGGAACTTACTCCCAGGTGATAATGCATTCGGCTGTAGCCTTAGTTGTGCAACATTTGGTGTTGCTTGAACTGACTCCACCGACAAGTGTCATTTGACATAATGTTGAGTGACAGGAGCATTTGAGCTTTATGATATGACCTGTGCTGGCATCCGGTGCTGCAGCAACATATGAATTGTGCATCAGTCAGGAACCTGAGACAAATGGAAGGGGAGTACAGTTACTTTCACAGCCTGGTTGTGTGCTTGACTGGGAAATCTGGTTGGCAAATGTTAGCAAGAGAATGATGGCATATGTGAACCCTTCATCTGATGTTTTTATTTCTTTATTTTTGAGGGGGCACTAGTCTGCTCATCTTCAACATTTGGGCACCGACAGAGGGAAGGGCTTGAATATAGAAAGCTGTTTTATACTGAGTCATGACTATTGATCTGCCTTGCACAATATAATCCACAATGACCAGCAGTGTGGGCTTTGAATAGGGAACTTTCCCAGCCCTATTTGGTGATGGCAGTGATTTGGCCTGGGACATCTGCATTCAAAGTGTTTGTTCTACCACTGAGTTAAATAATAATAATAATAATAATAATAATAATAATAAAATCCATACTCTATAGAAATATAAATGCTGCCAAATAAATAAGCACTAGAGAGCACAACAGCATTGTGTTCATGAATGGGCTCAAAAAAAACCCTGCAAAACATAGAAATATGTGACTGAAATCAGGAGCCCAGCAAGAAGGGGGAATGAGACCACCCAAGAATAGAATTCCCCACTCTTATCATTTCACAGCATCCCTTCTATTAAATGGATGGCCACCTTACAGTGTAATCTCCCAGGGACTCTATCTTTGAGAGGTCTGGAGGGTGGCAACATGGGAATGGGCCTTCTCTGCAGTGGCTCCCCGTCTGTGGAACGCTCTCCCCGGGAAAGTTCACCAGGCACCTTCATTATACACCTTTAGACGACAGGCAAAAATGTTCCTTTTTAACCAGGCCTTTGGCTGCTTCGATTGAAATCCTATGCCCTTTTAAAAACGTGGCTCTTTTTAGAGAGGGGGTGTTATTGGGTTGTTGTTTTTATTTTGGTTATATATATATTGTGGTTTTACTTTGATCTTTTCTGTGAACCGCCCTGAGACCTCCAGGAATAATAATAATAATAATAATAATAATAATAATAATAATAATAATAATAAATAATAATAATAAAACTGGCAGGGCATGAGAGCAACTGAACTCTATGTCTACTCTGCAGGAGGGGTGTATCCAGTGCTATTTTTCTAGAAAAAGAGGTGTCGGAACTCACTATGAATGCCTCCCTTGTTCTCTTATAGTGGTAATGATGCCCATATGAGAGGTGCAGGAACTGAGCTTTGGCTGGGGAAAAAAGACCTGGATGTCTCTACATACATCAATGGGTCCCATTCTAGGAACCTCCCATCATATAATGCAGGCACGTCCAACAGGTAGATCGTGATCTACCGGTAGATCACTGGATGTTTGTGGTAGATCGCTGCTAGATCACTGGCACCCCCAAAAATAGCTCACCCAAAATTTTCCTCCTCCCTAAAAAAAGCTGAACAACTATGACCTGAAGCCCTAAACAAAAATGGGCCTTCCTCCCTCCTAAAAGAAGCTCAACAAGTTTGACCTAAACCCCAAAAAACAGGACTTCCCTTCCTTAAAAAAACTCAACAGCTTTGACCTGAACCCCTCCAAAGGGGGTAGATCACTCCCAGTTTTTAACTCTGTGAGTAGATCACAGTCTCTTGGGAGTTGGCCCCCCCTGATATAATGGGATGGAAAGATTTGAGACATCTGATGTTTATGCATACCACCTGCCTCACAGATTATGTATGTACTTATTTCCACAGTGCTTTGCACATAAAGGGATTCACAGAAGGCTACAACAAGCAACCTGATGAGTTCATCTCTATGCTAGAAGGGATAACACTTAGACTTGTTAAAGAAAGCATGTTCTTTAAGGTTAATGCTTGTTCATTTCTTAATCTCTAAACTGTGCATCTGTTGTTTAAAGATGCCGTCTCGCCTGCATAGAATTAAAATGCTTAGGCAGGTGTTCATTTTACCTGCTTTCAAAGGCATAAATCGTCAACTGTACAGCATGAGAGGGTGGCTGGTGTGCTGCAAGCAATAATTGCTTTTGTAAAAACAGGAGACCCCTCTGCGAGACCAAAATATGAAGAACCCATCTGGGCATAATTCACTCTTCTGGACTAGTTGAATTCCAACATCCTTTCGGAATTAGGATTATCATGTTTTCTTTTGCTTGTCCAGAACAGTGATTTACAGAAATGGAGAGTATGACATTTTTCCTAATACCCCCGTTTCTCCGAAAATAAGACGTAGCCATAAAATAAGACATAGCAGGATTTTTAAGCATTCAAGGAATATAAGCCATACCCTGAAAATAAGACATAGTGATAGGTGCAGCAGCAATGCCGGCCGCGGCAGGAGGAGGGGAAAAAAGGACACCCCCTGAAAATAAGCCATAGTGGGTTTTTTGAGGAAAAATAAATATAAGACGGTGTCTTATTTTAGGAGAAACATGGTACACACACATTCCACTTGCTTGCAATTTTCCCTCATATGCACACTCTCATACAAGCAATTTCCCCCAATATAATGTTGCTTTCACCAATATATGAATTTGGTGGCATGGAATTTTTGTGGCATGGAAGCTGATCCAGATCGCCCTTCCCTTCCTAATTTGCTAGTCGTTATAAAGGGGAAAATTTGCCAGTTTAATTCAAGTTTGCAATAAAAATGATAATAATAACAATTTATTTTTTATACCCCGCCCATCTGGCCGGGCCTCCCCAGTCACTCTGGGTGGCTTCCAACCAAATATTAAAAAGCATTTTACATATTTCTTGTATGGTTGTTGTCCAGAATAGTTGGATTTTGGGGCACTCCCACTACATGTGGAAATATGTTCCTGTTGAGGTGCACCCTCTCCAGCATTTTGGTGAGTTTCCTGGGCGTATTAGCACTATTTTTCTTGGTGTTAGGTACCACCTGTAGGTGAGTTTCAGAGTTTCCTTTTTTGTTGATATGGATTTAAAGGGGGGGGGGGTGTTGGACCACATTTTGGTCTACTGAGTGGGGTTAATCTCGTAGCCTATGTCGTCTTCCCATTGTCTTTTGACTGTGTTTAGGGGATTTGTGGGATTTTGGAGTAGTATTTTATATATTGCTGATACCATCCCTTTGCCGTGTCCCTTTGTCGTTAGGAGGTTTTTGAAGGTTGTCAGAGGCCTAGTTGCTGCTGATTTTACCGCTGGGTTGTTTAGGAGGGCGTGTAGTTGGTGTTGTGCTAACCACGGTATTTGGGTGTCTTCTAGTTTATCCTGTA
Source organism: Zootoca vivipara (assembly GCF_963506605.1). NCBI lineage: Eukaryota > Metazoa > Chordata > Lepidosauria > Squamata > Lacertidae > Zootoca > Zootoca vivipara. The sequence goes on from NC_083279.1 coordinate 14,225,301, forward strand.
TTTCTTGTGTTGACATTTGTGCTATTTTTTATAAAAGTCTATTAGGCGAAATAAACCTCTGGCTTGCGAGGTTTTTATCTAGCGGTTTTGTGCTGCATGGTGGAATAATGGGTGGTAAGCCAGGAAGGTTAGTGGGGATGGGGTTGGGGATAGTTTGCCCGTTTCTATTTTCCATGCTTTGAACATGGTTTGTGTGTACCTCACTCACACACGACACAAAGAACACTACAGCCAACCACAAACGAAGAACCATATCCTAGGCCAACCCCAGCATCTCTCACCACCAAAGAAACGCAAGAAAACAGCAGAGAACCTACACAAGCGATGCTGACAAAACAAAAAAACCCACATACACTAAACAAAATAGAAATACCGTTACCCGACCCCACCACATCTACCTCTTTCCCCCTTTCTTCCCAATGTCTCAACAAATGAAACTGATTGGTAAAGATGTTACGAGAGACATTGCACATATTTTTTGTAAATCAAAAAATCTTTAATAATAAAATAAACCAGTACAGCATCAAACATTAAAAACTTCCCTAAACAGGGCTGCCTTCACATGTCTTCTAAACATCAGATGTTTATTTCCTTGACATCTGATGGGAAGACGTTCCACAGGGTGGGTGCCACTACTGAAAAGGCCCTCTGCCTGGTTCCTTGCAATCTCACTTCTTGCAGAGTGAAGGAACTATCAGAAAGCCCTCGGTGCTGGACTTCAGAGTCCGGGCTGGATGATGGGGGTGGAGACGCTCCTTCAGGTATACAGGACCAAGGCCGTTTGGGGCATTAAAGGTCACCACCAAACCAACACTTTGAATTGTACTCGGAAACGTACTGGGAGCCAATGAAGATCTTTCAGAACCGGTGTTATATGGTCTCGGTGGCCACTCCCAGTCACCAGTCTAGCTGCCGCATTCTGGATTATTTGCAGTTTCCAAGTCACCTTCAAAGGTAGCCCCACGTAGAGTGCATTGCAGTAGTCCAAGCGGGAGATAACTAGAGCATGCACCACTCGGGCAAGCATTCCTCTCTGTGCATAATAGCAACCTGGGTTTTGTGCATCCTGTATTGTCCCAGCCACTTACAGAAAGAGTGGGTGAGATTGGGAGTTTCAACATAGCATGTAGTTTGGCCCTTACACATTCTAAAAGTAAGCCTTTTTCAGGTATAGGTATTATTTCCCATTTTAATCCAGGAAATAAGTATCATAATTTTGGGAAATATCACATTAAACAGTGCTTTGTGGAGACCAAATGAACTGGGGAAATGCTAGTTTTTTAGCCACAAGTCATTTGCTCGGCATTCAATGTACCATTCAGTTGAAGTGGCCTGTTTACCATGCCAGTGGTTTTACCTTCATATCTGGAAGGACCACATGGTCCAGGGATTTGCAGATTGGGGCATTGTGTGCTAAAATGGTGATGACTCCCTTTGAGTGCTGTCTGCCAAGTCAACCATATTGTGCTGAATTGTGTAAATCGATGCCAAACTGTGTGCATCTGCTTTCAAAGCAAGCTGTTCATTACAGAGATAAGCAGCAGCATACACTTCATACTGCAAGTGCAAAGTACGGGCCAAAGTGGTTGCCTGGTGCAAAAAAATGTGTGGTGCTGCAACATGCCAGGTGGAAACACAAATACACACAGAGAGAGATATAGATATAGATATATAGATACATATTCTGGCAGGAATTTAGTGTCCATATTTTGCAATAGCAACACAACTGGCAAATATTTCATTCTATTCACACACACGCACAAACCACAATAATAGCTATTTTTTACAAGGCTCATTCAGGCTGCAGGATGGGATTCTTTTGATATTAAGGAGGTTCTCAGTAGAATATGCACAAATTTGGGGCATGGGGATGCATCAGTGATTATTCTATCCTTATCCTTAATTCACAGTGTGGATAACAGCTTTAAAAAAATAGGCAACAAAGCAGAAACTGCCTGGTTTGGATTATGTCTTTAGATCTGACATTACTGGTAGTTACTCGGACAGTATCTGTTTCTGAAACATCAGCTTTGGTCAGTGTATCCATCTCCTCCTGGGAAGAGGTCATTTTGCCACAGTTTATGTCTATTGCTCTGGTGACACCTTGTCCAGTTTGCTGTAATGTATTTTGCGCACAGGCCAATTTTTAAAATTTGATTCAATGGAAACACACAAATGGAGGAGAAATGGCTGCCATTTAAACTGGTAGCAGCCATTGGGCTTCTTATTTGTTTCTGGGCACAATTCAAAGTGTTGAATTGTTGTTTTGTTTTTGTTCCCACATAGACCAATACATCAGTGGAGAGCATCTTCGGAGGCCCTTCTCCATGTGACTCTGCCTTCGGAATCTGAGGCCAAGTTGGACTTCCTCCATGGTGACAACATAGGTGCCAACTCCCAGACTGAAAAATCCAGGATCGGCACCGGAAGTCAAGCTGTGGCCATTTTAGAACTGGGCAGAGCAGTACCGGAAGTTGCTTCTACGCATGCTCTTCCCATTTCCAAAATGGCCGCAGCACCAGAAATCGCTTCTGTGCATGTCCAGAGACTCCAGACAGGCGCAGAAGGAGCCTCCCCGGTTCGGTAAGAATCTAGGGGATTTACGGGTTTTTGTTTTTTTTTAATCCGGGCTGCCAGCGGGAAACAGCTGGAAAAATGGGGGTTTCCCGGGGAATACGGGAGACTTGGCAGCTATGGGTGACAATCAGGCAGTGGGGGTCACCCTCTAAACATCAACAGAGAGCATCTTCTGAGACCTTTCTCCATGTGCTCCTGCATTCAGCTTTTAATAGGACTTTAAAGATCTTTGCTTTAACCGATTTGTGTTTTGTTTTGTTTTTTAAAAAAAACAGCAGCAACAACTTTATTTTACTATTGATTTAATTTTTCTGTATGTAATATGTCAACAGCTGCACAGATGGTGCTAGCAAGCAGATGGGAGCGGGACAACACTTCATCATAAGATATTGTTCTCCATCCTGTTTGGAAATACAAATAGAAGTCTGTGAGAAATAATTCTGGAATAAGTTGGAGGGAGAGAAGTGTTCACATGGAGTAATCTGCCATAGGCCCTTTAAACTGTCCAGAGAACCTGTCTGAGCTCTCCCTCAGAGCTATGGGGAAAGAGGCCTCTGATAAGTTAGAAATCTTGAAAACAAACATTATGGAAGGCAGCTTTGCAAGAATGTTTGCTCTCCATGTGACTGCTAAGCTCGCTTAAGGAGCTAATCAGGGGCCCAAACAAATGATATTGTAGGTGCATGATTTTATTTAATGTCCATTTCCCATTAATGATAGTAGCTGCTGGGAAAACGTGAACTTCAATATCTCTCGGGTCTCTGAAGCTGTAAAAGCTGCTGGTCCGTAGATGGTGGTTAGCAAGCGTTTTATCTGTAGATATTGCCATTGAGCATTCGTAGGTAATCTGTATTTGTCTCTTAAAAATCATCCTCTTTATCAGCTGGTCTAATGTTAATATAACCAAGTTCATCCACCTCTTCCATATGACCATTTCTTTCCCAATTTTTAAAGACTGGTTTCCGCACAAAGTCATTTTGCTGTGGGAGAAAAAGTCAGATTTATATCTATGGACATGTGTTGCCATATTGTTCGAACTGATGTTATTGTTTCAATAGCATCTTGAGTATTAATGTATTTAGACCCAAGTGCTCTGAGTGGCTAGGAGCCTGCCTGCCCATCCATGAACTCCCTCCCCAGTCAGCTGAGTGAGCAGAGTTACAAATGGGGCTCAGAGGCAAGAAAGATGGAAAGAGCAGGCAAGAGTCACAGGAAGAGGGAGGGAGGGAGTTGGCAGAAGAGAAAACAGTGAGTGGATGAAGGGAGGCAGAAAGATGGGCCAACAGAGCAGCAGAAGGAGAGGAGATGGGACAGAACAGATCTGATCCCAATGGCCATAGAGGAAGTCACTGGCAGACAATAGCAAAAAAATTGTTAAGTTTCTGATCCATGGTCTCGCCTGGTTTCAGAGACGCCAATACAGCTCCTTGCAAAGGGTTCAAAGGAGCCTAAATACACCTCTACCTCAGTTGCATTGAACCCTCCCCACAACCCACCACAATTTGTTCAGACTTGCATGCGGCCTTGAACAGACCAGAACAGTTTGCTAGCTGGCCCCTCTGCATCATTAAGCATTATTTGGAAACAGATTCAGCCTTGTCATTGAGCATTCAAGTACGCCTCAACCTGTGACATTGTCCAGCATTTCCAGAACAGTGAGCATTTTCCAGCTCCACGGCAGTGAGCCAAATCTATTCACCTTCAAATCCATAAAAATACAGGCCACTGCTATAACTAATAGCCAAACAATGTTCCTCTTAAGATAATGAGACTCTTTCTCATCAATAAGATTTATGATGTTATCAAACAGTGAGCTGTCATAGCTTGCACTCAGCTCTCAAAATACACAGCCTTCATGGGATGATTTACTGTCCAAGAGACTTCAGCTAATTAGATCATGCAGCTATATTTTAATTTTAAAATAAAATTAGAATGGCCCAGGCCATTCTTGGAATATGCCAGGGAGATTAAAAATCCTCTCAGTCTGATGGGCCAGTTCAAGCAGATTATGGAAAGAATCCTATATCATTTTTTAAAAAATTATTTTTTGGCCAGACTGGATAAATCAGATGGCAGTTGGTGTTCCCCAGAGTTCTGGTCTTGGGTCATTACTGGTCATGCTGAAAAGCAATGAGCTGGTAGTTTTCTGAAAAGGGCAGAGACCTGCATGTATGGGAATGACATCTGGTTTCAAAATGCAAATGATCTATCCCCTTGTGCTAAAAAAGAAAAGAAAAGCTAACTGCATCATTTTGAAACTCTCTAGGATGCTGAAAATTGTCCATGCTGTTCTTTGTATGGAAGAACTAACCCCCATATGTGTTCTACAGCTTCTCAAAAACACAAGACCAACAAGGCTGAAGTTTTATCTCTTTAAACCTCCATTGGCCTCAATGTGAAACTGTGCCAATGTGAAACTGCAACATGCCACAAAATGGATACCTAATCCACTGTGTTAGGTAAGTCATTGGAGATAGGTGGACTGTCCACATGCAGTTTAGGTCATCAAAATCACCAATTATCAGCTGGGGACTTCTGTGTAAAACTGATTGACTCTTGGAATAAATTAATGTACAACAAGCATTAAAAAGGCAAAGGACCCCGGAATGGTTAAGTCCAGTCAAAGGCCAAGCAATATGAGGTTGTGGCTCTCATCTTGCTTTCAGGCTGAGGGAGCCTTCCGGGTCATGTGGCCAGCATGACTAAACCCCATTCTGATACCATGATGAGCGCACAGGAATGCTGTTTACCTTCCTGCCACAGTAGTACCTATTTATCTAGTTGCACTGGTGTGCTTCTGAACTGCTAGGTTGGCAGAAGCTGGAATAGAGCAATGGGAGCTCATCCCGTCACACGGATTCGAACCACCAACCTTCCGATCAGCAAGCCCAAGAGGCTCAGTGGTTTAGACCACAGCATCAAGCACTTTTTACAGCAACCATAGACAGGTTTTGTTTATATGTGAACAAAGCGTTTGTGATATTAGATTGGTAGGTAGAATGTACATCATGGTCTTCTATGGGAGGACCATCAAATTGCTGCATGTTTAAATTCTTACAAATAATGCTAGATTGTTGTAGTGGATGGAACTTAATTTGATCCAACAAAGGACCTCTTGATTTCTTATATTTTTAAGCAACATTGAATATTTGAGATAGTGTAACACAGCCCAGGAAGGGCCATTGTGGTAGAACCCATGCTTTGCCTGCATAAGCTCCCCTGGTTCAATTCTCAGCATCTTCTACTAGGCCTGGGAAAGACCTCTTTGTGAAATTCTACATGAGTCACTGCCAGTCACTGTAGACAATCACGCTAGACAGACCAAAGGCACCTTCCTGTGCGGCCATGTTTCAGATTAGTTATAGCATAACTTGTAGTGGGGCATCCTTGGCCCTAGAAGTTTACCATTTTCTCTAGGAATGAGTAGAACTCTTTAGATGATCGGGATCAGAGTCAACAAATATAGCAGCTCCTTTGTTTCCCTCATAAGATTTGATGCAGAGAGTTTGCTAAATTTCCAACTCTGGAAGTAGTTCAAAAGTGGGATTAGGGTAGAAACATTTATTTGCTTTAAAAAAACTACAAATGGAGAAGAGCAAAGCTGTAGGAGAGATGGAATAGAGACATTTCAAGTGTGAGGCCACAATGTACAGCATTATGTCTGTGCCTGCAAAGCTGCAACTTGTTTTTTGTTGTTGTTTTAAAGGAGGCTAATGCCTCAAGGTGATAAATGCTTTCAGTGGGTGTCTTCTAAACATGACTAAGCCATCTGGAGCCAACGTTACAGTGTTATTAGACATTGCAAAAAAGAGAGAATCAAACAGTCTTAGTTACTCATTCAACTAGTTGTGCACTCTGGGAAATTACAGACTTTGCTCCAACTTTAGGCATGTAGTTGCTCTGTAACTGTTTGTAAGTGTTGGTGCTGACCTTTGAAGCCCTAAATGGCCTCGGTCCAGTATACCTGAAGGAGCGTCTCCACCTCCATTATTCTGCCCGGACACTGAGGTCCAGCACCGAGGGCCTTCTGGCGGTTCCCTCATTGTGAGATGCCAAGTTGCAGGGAACTAGGCAGAGGGCCTTCTCGGTGGTGACGCCTGCCCTGTGGAACACCCTCCCAACAGATGTCAAAGAGGAAAACAACTACCAGACTTTTAGAAGACATCTGAAGGCAGCCCTGTTCAGGGAGGCTTTTAATGTTTAATAGATTATTGTGTTTTATTTTTCTGTTGTAAGCCGCCCAGAGTGGCTGGGGAAACCCAGCCAGATGGGCGGGGTATAAATAATAAATTATTATTATTATTAAAAAGAAAGCGTGTTGTGACAACTGCCAGTATGACACTATTTTTTGTGGGTCTCTTGTTGCTTTGGTGCCTCAGACCTGCACTCCATCGCCCAGCCCTCTCAGGGGCACTGTTCAGTCTGCGATGGTCCATTCAGACATGCACGTCATTAGTGGACCCTTGGAATGCCAAAGGATGGTCCTTCATGCACAAACCATGTTACATTAGCAAGTTTTCAGAATAGGATTGTCATCTCACAAGGATCAACCTGACCTAAGCCTTAAGACAGGCATCTCCAAACTGCGGCCCTCAAGATGTTTTGGCCTACAACTCCCATGATCCCTAGCTAAGATGACCAGTGGTCAGGGATGATGGGAATTGTAGTCTAAAACATCTGGAGGGCCGAAGTTTTGGGATGCCTGCCTTAAGAGATGCTTAGTCTGCATAAAACAGTGTGTGAAGCCTTTCACAATATGGAGGAAAGCATTATTACTCACAAATATCTTCAGATCAAGACTTAATGGGGGAGCAGTGATAGAGCTGGGAACCCTATAGGATCATCAAGTTATGCACATGCCTGTATGAGCCAGCCCTAAGATGAAATGAGATAGAGAGCACCATCAAATTGGGAGCATTATAAACCATTTGTTATGCATAGATATATCTAGTACATCTAACGTATAATGAGGCAGGGGGGCTCGGGGATTTCTTACTTTTCTTCAAAGCAATGCAATAAGATCTGAAGTTAATGAATAATTACCAATTATTTGCCCAGCTCTAACCCTGTTTCTAAATTTGCAATGTGGCTGTCTCCCTGAAACCTGAAATAGAATCTCTGATTTTATATCTCTATTCAGCAGCAAAGTTATTTGTTCTGTAAGCAGAACAGCTAGGAATACGAAATTAAGCCTCACAGGGGAGAATTCTTGATAGGGATGTGGAAGCAGAAAATTATCCACAGATTTAAACTACCCAATAGTTATCCCTGGAAGGGATCTATCAGTAGTGCCTTCGACTCCAAATCCTATCGTTTGGATGATAAAGAGCCGAAATAAAGGGTGCTGGAGATAGATTTTGGTTATTACCTGGCAGTAAAGGGAAGGATTCGTGTGGGGTTAAAATGATATTTTTTCCTAGATATAGGGTGGGGGAGGAAGCAAACGGGGAAAGTAGCAATCACATCAAGCTGCTAAAATGCTTAGGCTAAGAAACAATATAAAGAATATGAGATTTCATTAGACTGTGGCAAAACACATTACACTGTAGTTCAGCTATCTAATGAGTTTTTAAGGTAGCATGCAAAATAGCATGAAAGTCATATTGCCACTACCCATATCACAGCAATGACAGCTAAGATGCATTTAATTTGCTGCAGGGTTTGATGGAGAAAGCCCGCGAGAGACAGCTTTTGTGCCTGTCCCCCACAACCTGGCAATCCTGAGGTGCTTCCGACCCAGATGAAATTAGATGGATGGGACAAAGCTTGTCCACCTTTGATTACTTGCAGGTGAATGTGTTGAATTTTGGCATCACTTAGGGTGCAGCTGACATTTTAAAACCCAAAGTCAGGGAAAACCAGATACCAGGAGGAAGAGATCAACCCTCACCTTCTCCCTGATTAGTTTGCATGTCAAGCAAGAGCAGCAACAGCAGTAAGCAGTGTTGGGCATGCACGGAGATCCATAGCCCACTTTTTCAAGCCCTCCTGAACATTTGAAGAGCAGAATTAAGCAGAATAATATTTTTTTCCCCCTATATAGAGGCCAGAAGAGATCTTTTATGTGCTTTCTTCTCCTTCCCCATATCAGGCTATTTAAGACATAGACTAAAAATGCAAAAGAGCTTTGAGTAGGAATGGTCAACGTTGTCCATTTCAGAGTTTTTTTCCTGTCAGTTGTTCATTTTCCCATTCTTAAGTTCAGTTCTCCACATCAGTGTTAGAATTCAATGAATAACGAAATTCGTGAGCATTTCAATGAAAATTTCTCCCAATGTACACATTTTTGCAAAACTGTTTCCCCTAATGTAATACATTTTTTTGCATGTTGTTTTCGGTAATGCATGCACATATTTGCCTAGTATATGTATTTTTCCACATATTACCGTAGTTGGCTGGATAACTGCATTACAAAATTCAGGTAAGTGTGAATTTCAAAGGATGGCTGTACTGTGTTTTGGTTCACACATTTATTTTTGAAAAGTGCAAATTAGGAAAGTTCACCTTCAAATTCAAACTGAACTGAATTTTTCATCCATCCCTAACTTTAAGAGATAAAACACCCACCCACACCCAAAGGTAGCTTATCACTGAGCATTGAAGTGCTCTGGGGTGATCTGGCAATGTCTTATAAGGCTTGTTCCATGACAAAGAAAGCTCTGGACTCCAGCTCCATTGTTAAGTTTTCCTTCCCAAAGCAACATACACAATTATTATTATTATTATTATTATTATTATTATTATTATTATTTAAAAACTTTGTGGACCATGGTTTTAGGTACTCTTAAAGACATTCCAGTGTTGCAAGATAACAAAAAGCAAATGGCAAGTCAGTCAAGTTATTATACTGGATAGAAACCGAGGGAGTCTGACTGCTTTGGAGCTGCCACAATGCAAAATAGGTATCCCACTTCACTGGCCATCATGATTATTTTCAGGCAATTTTGTGTGAGCTTTATTTCAAATCTCATAGCTTGCTCGCACTACTTTATATCACTACTTCACTGCTGCCAATCTAGCTACACACACACACACACACACACACACTATTATGTGAGGGGAGGTAAAACAGGGCATTGTGTGAAACTGTTTATATATAGATTCAAACAACTGTGGGCATTTAATTCTGCTTGCTACCAGTTTCACTTCAAAGTTGCTTTCTCCATCTTGTTATGTGCCTTTATTTCCTGCATACTCTGCTTATCAGTAACGATAAGGATCCTTAGGAATGCACATGTGTTTTCAAATGCTTTTTCTTCTCTCCTTCATAGCATGAGAGACTGCAGTCATCCAAAGCAGCACAAAAAACAGCTTTTACTTTTAAACAAACATGTCTCAAGGCCATGAGTTTTGCAAAACCTGGTGTCTGCTCTACTCCAAAACTAGATATTTTATAGATCTGATTCCTGTTAGCATAATACAGGCTCAACTAAGGCTCCTCTGCATCAAAGGCTTTTACTGATCAATGCTATTTACCAACAGACCACACATCGAAGACCTTTTTACAAGGGATATAGAAAGTAATAAAACATGAATAACCAGAGGCAGGGAGAGTTAGGCAGATAACCAGAGGCACGATTGGGGTTGACCATGTCAGATCATTAGCTCCTCGAACTCACAATCATCTCCCACATTATCCATACACCTGGGCTGCAATTACTTTGGTTTAAGACTGGTTAAAGTCAAACAGAATGGGTTTAGAGCAGGCATCCCCAAACGTCGGCCCTCCAGATGTTTTGGACTACAATTCCCATCATCCCTGACCACTGGTCCTCTTAGGTAGGGATCATGGGAGTTGTAGGCCAAAACATCTGGAGGGCCGCAGTTTGGGGATGCTCGGTTTAGAGTAAATATGAACAGATTTGGTCCACACATTTCCAGAGAAGGGAAAGGTTTTGAGGTGGGTGAGGGGGCAGATAGGAAAATGAAGTGGGTGCTGACTAAAGGAGAGAAGATAGATTTGCAACACCCTTAATCTGGGACCTGGAAGCCCCCCCCCCCATGCTGTTAAACTACTAGCCCCATAATCCTTGTCCACTTGCTATACTTCCTGGGGGTGATGGGACTTGGACTCCAACAGCATCTGAAGGATCAGAGGTTTCCAGTCCCCTGGCATACCCCTTTACTGTGCTAAGTTGCCATTTAAGTTTAAGACTTGTATATAAGGGAGAAACTTTGTGCTACCGGTATATTAGGTTTGTTTGCATAGCCTGTGGTCTTGAATTATCTGCTTATGGGAAGCTGCTACCAAAATACGCAGTATCCTGGGACCAAAATCGTTCTCAAACTTTCTCGAATATTTCTACTCCCTTTCCCTTCTCCAGTTTAAAAGTGTTTTTTTTTTAAAAAAAAAATGCTGGTCCCCATCATCATTCTTCTTGCTTCCTCAGTCAGGTGTCTAATTCTTGAAAAGAAATGAGCAATTGCAACATACAGGCTGTTAGCAGATTCTATGCAACACCATAAACAACAAAGAACATGTTTGTAGTTGCTGAACCATGTCATTAAATGTGGGTCTGCTTGATGAAAGCACAAAAGGAGCGGGCACACATGCTACAGGGTGCTGAATCATTCTCCTACTCAATGTTTTCTCCTCACCAACCTTTCATTTACCAGCAGGTATCCTTTTCAGTGCTGGTGGAATGACTGGGAGTGAGGGTTTGATAGACAGCAGGTGAAACCAGCACCCAACTCCCAGCACATACTTTCTGCACTCTAAATAGCTCTTCCCACATGATTTGGGCATGTTCCAGTTTTGGAAAGCAAAGATAACTTAGAATACTCTGTTGTTAGTTGTAGGTATTAGTGGGTCTTTAGTGAGGAAAGTGTGGCCATTCAATAAAAGGAGCAAGCACCACAAACTCAGGGAATACCGCAAAGTAGAGTATTCCGACGTATAAGACGACTGGGCGCATAAGACGGCCCCCAACTTTTCCAGTTAAAATATAGAGTTTGGGATATACTCGTCATATAAGAAATATGACCCGGGTTATAAAATGACCCCCGACTTTTGAGAAGATTTTCCTGGGTTAAAAAGTAGTCTTATACACAGGAATATACAGAAATTCAATTCATTATGTCTGGCTGCATAGCAATACAAATATTTACATCCTTTAACTGATTGGGATACAGAAATCTTCCAGCTTCCCCTTTATACTTTAAAAGATATCAACTCCACCATAAAAGTTGGGTGTATTTTTAGAAAACACAGTTGGATCTCTCCCCCTCCCCACGCACACATTTCATATGACGAGAGGAAACTTTTTCCCCTTTCATTCTGTAGATCTTCTTACTGTCTGTCTTCGCACCCGCAAGCACACACGCACACAATAAATATGTCAGTCTCTCAAACTGGGTAGGAAAAACATGAAAAGGGGGAACAAAAGCTTGTCTGCTTTGCAACACAAAAGCCAGGCAGCCTTAATTCAGATTGCCGCCTTCACTTTTCTGTGATGGAATGTGTACTAATGGGAACACTTCAAAATTCTTCCTCAAAGTAGCTCAGGCCAATTGCTTCCTTCTGCTCCCCACTCTTAATCCCTGTGATGCAGATTAGGCTAAAACAGCCTCCCCAACCTGCTGCACTCCAAGCCAATATATTTTTGACTACAGTTCCCATCATCCTCAACCACTGCTAAGCTAGAGGAAAGATATGTCAGCCTTCCTCTAACAAAATGAGCTTAAAATTCCATCGTTGAACCTGTCTCTTCTTGTTCTACTCACAGAGAAAATTAGAATCCAGTTGTTGAAATGAATCCATAGGTAGGCAGGGACTTGCCTTCTTTAAACATGATCACAGATGTTTGGATAAAGAAATGGGGGGGGAGTAATCACCTACAGTGGTACCTCAGTTTATGAACACAATTGGTTCCCGAAGTCTGTATTTAACCTGAAACGTACTTAACCTGAAGCGAACTTTCCCATTGAAAGTAATGGAAAGTGGATTAATCTGTTCCAGACGGGTCCATGGAGTACTCAACCTGAAGCGTACTTAACCTGAAGCCAACTTTCCCCATTGAAACTAATGGAAAGTGGATTAATCAGTTTCAGATGGGTTCGCGGAGTACTCATAGAATCATAGAATCATAGAGTTGGAAGAGACCACAAGGGCCATCCAGTCCAACCCCCTGCCAAGCAGGAAACACCATCAAAGCATTCCTGACAGATGGCTGTCAAGCCTCTGCTTAAAGACCTCCAAAGAAGGAGACTCCACCACACTCCTTGGCAGCAAATTCCACTGCCGAACAGCTCTTACTGTCAGGAAGTTCTTCCTAGTGTTTAGGTGGAATTTTCTTTCTTGTAGTTTGAATCCGTTGCTCCGTGTCCGCTTCTCTGGAGCAGCAGAAAACAACCTTTCTCCCTCCTTTATATGACATCCTTTTATATATTTGAACATGGTTATCATATCACCCCTTAACCTTCTCTTCTCCAGGCTAAACATACCCAGCTCCTTAAGCCGTTCCTCATAAGGCATCGTTTCCAGGCCTTTGACCATTTTGGTTGCCCTCTTCTGGACACGTTCCAGCTTATCAGTATCCTTCTTGAACTGTGGTGCCCAGAACTGGACACAATACTCCAGGTGAGGTCTGACCAGAGCAGAATACAGTGGTACTATTACTTCCCTTGATCTAGATGCTATACTCCTATTGATGCAGCCCAGAATTGCATTGGCTTTTTTAGCTGCTGCATCACACTGCTGACTCATGTCAAGTTTGTGGTCAACCAAAACTCCTAGATCCTTTTCCTAGATCCTTTTTTACTCAACCTGAAGCGTACTTAACCCGAAGCATGGGTGGAATTGGTTCCAGAAGTCTGTTCATAAACTGAAGCGTTCATAAACTGAAGCGAACTTTCCCATTGAAAGTAATAGAAAGTGAATTAATCTGTTCCAGATGGGTCCGCGGCGTTCGTAAACCGAAAATTCATAAACCGAGGTGCTCATCAACCGAGGTTCCACTGTACATGAAGTGCTACATTCCTATTTTGGCTACCCATGATTGCCACAACTTCTATTTATACCAACAGAGTAATCTCAGATCAGCCAAGTCCAAGGATAGATGTGGAAATGCTGGCTTCGTTTACACATCCATGCCTGTCCCTTAAAGGCTGATTCATCAACTGATGACTTGCATGTGCGAATGTAACATCACAGACAGAATTTTTATATTGCCTTTCCTCAGCTACCATGGTTTTAAATGAAACCAGTTCACATATTTGACACCTGGTGGGTGATTAACTGTCTAGCAACCAAGCAGAGTGTGAAGGAGCCTTTTATGACACAAAATTCATTACATGAACTTTATCGCTCACTTGCCACCCCATTGTCGGCGTTGCCCTAGGATTTCACATGTCAGGGAGCAGACCCAATCAGACCCCAGTTTCATAGCAAAGAAAGGTGTTTAGCATCTGACTCTTAGCAGTCACAGTCATTTTATGCAAGGATTGTTTTCAGTTGTAAAAATCTCTGACTTTGTTTTTGAGATCACAGAAATGCACCTTAGCAGCATGCCACTTTGGGTAACAAGTTCATTAAATGTACGTAGCAATGAAACTTTCTTCAGAAATCTATAGATCAAAGATGGTATGATGAAAAATAAATTTCCAACTAGACAGCAGTGAAGCAGTGTGTGTGATTCAATATGCTTTCATTCAAGTAAAGTTTAATTTGGTGTCTAGCTACCCATACATGCATACATTGTGCTTTCATTTTGTTCCCCAATTAAGCAAGCCGTGTTGCATATTATAAATGGGGCACCATACCATAACTAAGTACATGTTTGTTTTTAAAACCATAATCTACATTGAAATGAGTCCTGTGAAATGATAGTCTAGAAAGCCCATAAGCAGGGGTGAGACATTTATTTGTGTCTAGGCCTCATTCCATTGTGTGCTGTCTTTCAGGGCTATATACTAGAGCAGACCCTCGAAGTGTCCCTATTTTCCAGGGACGTCCAAGATTTACAGAAGACATGCCCATTTCTGATTTGATCCCAGAATGTCCCTCTGTTCCTTAGGACACTCCTATTTTCATCAGAGAAATCTTGGAGGGTGTGGTAGGATGTCCCTGTTTTCATCAGAGGAGGTAGGAGGGTATGGAGTTATCCGACCCCCAAGCCATCTGAAAGCAGCCCCATATAGGGAAGTTTTTTTAAAAATGTTTTATTATGTTTTTATATATGTTGGAAGCCACCCAGAGTGGCAACCAAGTCAGATGGGTGGGGTATAAATATTAACATTCTTACTGTTATGGAACAGGACGTCCCTATTTTCACCAGAGAAATGTTGGAGGGTATGCTAGAGTGGACTGGCAGTGGTCAAAGTAAACAATGCATAGAGGGAGAGATGGTGGTCTGCAGGACCACCGCATTTATCCTCTTTTTAAAATCCCCCTTTCTATTTTGCTCTCTTTCTGCTGCCTCATTCACTCTCCCCCACTCTCTCAGTCTTCTGTTATCTCTCTTCCCCCGCCATTCTCTATCTTCATCTTCTCCCTCTCTTTCTTCCCTTCATTTTCTCCCTCTTGTCTCTTTCTCCTTCCCTCTCAAAAACAAAACAAAACAAAACATTTCCACACGACACCCAGACATATAAAAAAGTATTCATGAGCTCTAACAGAATCCCGCTCCCTGAGCCGCTTTGCCATGTGGGGCAGGCCCAAGGAAGGGGCACTTCAGGATTGGATCCAAAGGCACTGAGGGCAGATCCAGCCTATGGCCCAGCAGCTCTAAAGAAAAGGATTTAAGTGTTCTACTCCAGGTTCTTAATCCCTTGTCCTAGGGGGAAATAATCATTTTCTGGTTTGATGGACTGCTGCAGCACAAAGCATATCATGGTACATTTACAATGCAGATTGGAAAGTCTGATCCAGTTGCCACACAAAAAAAGAATAATAATAATAAAAATTCTGAAGCAAAATTCAAAGTGGACTTGGAAGATCTTCCTCAGGCAAAACATGTGAAGAACTTCAAGCAAAGCGGCGGCGATCCCAGGGTTCCCCATTAAAGGGGTCTTGAGGGGAGGCATTGGCCATATGCCAAGAGGTTGTCATTGCTCTCCCCTCCAGCGGCAGCAAATGAGGGACCGGCTCTCTACTTGAACATATGTTCTCCAGAGCCAGCCCAATCCCCACACATTCTGGATAACCCTGATGTCCCCCAAATCCCTGCCTGGGGCATGCCTGCCAAGTTGCTGTCCGAGAAATAAGGGACCGGGCCGGAAGTAGCAGACCGGAAGTAGTGCTGCCGCCATTTTGGAACTGGACTGAGCATACTCAGAAGTGACTTTTGATGCTGCTTTGCCCAGTTCCAAAGTGGCCGCCGCGCCAGAAGTCGCACTGCAGCCATTTTGGAACTGGGCAGAGCAGCATCAAAAGTCACTTCTGAGCATGCTCCGCCCAGTTTCAAAATGACCGCTGCGCCAGAATAAACCGGGGGGAAACAAAAAAAAAACGTTTTTTCAGCTAGGAACAGCTGGAAAACGGGGATTTCCCAGGGAATACGGGAGACTTGGCAGCTATGGGCTGGGGACTGGGAAGGATAAATGCCCAATGCCTGAGCCAAGATCTCCCTACATCTGAAACTTAATAAAGTTGTGGCCAATTTTAATCCCATAGCATGTTGTCTTGAGTCATTATTCCACTCAGGAACCGTCTTGGGTTGGGGGGACTCGCCTGTCCACGCAAATGTTCTTGACGTAAGGTCCCAGCTGACATCTCAAGCTGGCAAAAGCTTGCTGAAAGCATGAAAGAGAAGCTCTCCAGGAACACAAGTGTTGTTGGCATCCATCTGTCTTGGGAGACAATGGAAGAGTGATCCTTTGAGGGTGAAGGCAAACTGTTGGAGGGTTACAGCACCTGCTGTGGGAATAGAGACCAATACAGGAAAGACATGTTCTGTTGCAGCTGGGGTACATGAAGGTGGCTGGCTGTGCTGCTGCAGATGCACCAGAGCATTTCTTCTCTCTGCATTCCTCCCGGCAGGAAAACACAGCAAGAATACAAGAAGGTAACAGCCACAGAAGTACAATTTTGTGAAAGTGATGCTTCCTCCCTCTCCAAAAAGAAAATTCAAAGCACATCTTGTTATTTTTCAAGAAAACTTATTTGTGGCCAACTAAATGCTTCTATAACTCTGAGTGGTTCTTACTATAAGAGGGCTTTTATAACAGGTAGGTCTACTTTACAAAAGAAGTGGACACTTTGTGCTGTTTTGATTACATTGTCACAGCTGTTTTGAGATCTAAAAGTATTTTCACAATTAAAAAGATTCTGGTTTTGACTAGATCTTTAATATCGCCAAGAATCTTGCCCCATCCCTAAAAACAAGGTGCCCTGAACTATGTTTATTTGAACATTGGCTTTATTTGTTGCTATGAGATTTGCGACCAATAAAATATGCTAAATTAGGAATGAAACATTAATTTCACTGCTGATATCTGTAGGTGATGCAATACTTTTTAGTCACAGCAGAAATTTCAGAAGGGGCAGGAGATTTGTGTGTGTGTGTGTGTGTGTGTGTGTGTGTGTGTGTGCTGCGTGCTGCGTGCTGCAGTACCAAATTTGGACAAGAGGTATAGGGATATAACCTTGCCTACTGAGTTAAATTTAGCTACTTGAAAAGACAATGAGAATTATATGTCAATATACACTTTAGGTGTTCCATCTTTGCTTTATAATCTCATTAAAGGTGAATACCAGCCCAGCTAAATAAAAAACCGTATGTTGTCTTCCTTTTACAACCACATTTCACTGCTTTTACTATGTATTTATTGAAAAACTATTAACCCTATTATTCAGATTAAATGCTATCACAAAATCTAAGAAGATCCAAATAAGAAATAATATGTTTTATTAGACTTAGTGTGAACTCTTTCAAAGCCCAATTCAGCAAATATAATTAAGAAAGGAATCAGTCTTCTTATTAATAGCAGTTTCATTAAGAACTATCTGACAGATCTTCTTTAGCAATAAGAGTTGTTTAAAACTTTTTTCATTGTAAGGACAATTTACAAATTAAAAATTAATGCTAAAAAAATGCTTCTAAATAAAATATGTACTTAAAACATCAATAAAATCCAAGCTGTTCCTTTAGCCCACAAAACATCTACAAATTGTAACATTATTTACATAATTATCTTGAATGTAATTACAAATGTTAAGGCACAGATTGTATTCAGAGTTAGCCCTAATCAGAGTAAATCCATTGAAATTAATGGACGTAACTATTGCAGGTTTATTAATTTTAATTAGTCTACTCTGAGCAGTGCTAGCACTGGTTACAACCCTGTGTTTGCTTTCCTATTTACACATTGCATTGAATGTGGGCATTGTACACACTGTATCTGCTCTAAACCATCACACATTCAGTTTAAACTAGTCTTCATACAGCTGCATACACACAATACCTTTAAAATGTGTTCCCCCACCCCCATGAATCCCGGGAACTGTAGTTTGCTAGGGTGCTGGACACATAGCTGCCAAGTTTTCCCTTTTCTCGCGAGGAAGCCTATTCAGCATAAGGGAATTTCCCTTAAAAAAGGGAGAACTTGGCAGCTATGGCTGGACAATATAGCTCTGTGAGGGGTAGTCTACAATTCCCAGGATTCTTAGTGTGTGTGCTTTAAAAGTATTGTACATATATCTTGTGCTTGCAGACTACACATGTACCTAAGCAGAGACAATAGGAAAACAGTGTTTTCTCTTCATGAGAAGAGAGGCCAATAGACTGTATGTGTGGAGGTACTCTACACCAACCACTGGACCCACTTGCACAGCAACTTTTGTGTTACAAATATGCCTGCAAATATCACATGAAAGATGTCAACATTGACTCCACCGTGTGGGAATCCCTTGCAGCGCTTGGAGACAGTCAGGTTGTGCGCCCACAGCAGTGAGCAGCAGAGGAATGACTGCTGGGAAGACCACAGAAAGAAGAAACTCCATTGTACACGCGCATCAGCACAACTGGACACCTTCATCTGCCCCAGCTGCAACAAAACATGTCTCTCCCATATTGGTCTCCACAGCCACAGCAGGCTCTGTGTCAGGGTGCTGTCAGCGGATCCTGGTTGGTTGCCCAGGAAGATATGGAGACAAGGAACAGTTTCTAGTAGTCCTTTTTTATTTCAAACTTTACAGGTAGAGGCTATAGAACCCAGCCTCTTGGATAACGGCATTGGCCTGAGTGAATCTCCACCCCACCCGCTTCTCTCCCACTTCCTCATTCGTTGTCATCATCATCTCCTCTACGGGTGCCGCTAAGAGCCATCAGCCTTTGAGCTCCTTGTTCCCCAACTTTTAAGGCTCTCTGGGTTCTGGGAGATGTTGGGTCTGGAATGCTTTCTAGTCACAATGTGTCAGTCAACTGCTGCTCTGGCTCTTTCTGCTCCTCCTCTCCCATTATTTCCCACACTCTGAGTTGTGACCTTCTGCAAACCACTGTTGTAAATCTATACGGTCTTCCTCTTCCTCTTCCCTAGAAGGGTCAGGATGTGGAGGCGGTCTCCACCACTCCTCCTCTGCCCAGCCCCGGACACTTTGTAATTATCTAATGATGAAAGCACACTCTTCTGTTGTTTCCTGAGACCAAGTATGGGAAATTGTGCATATTTTCAACCCACCCCTGATTCTATCATCTGCCTTTCTATATGATTCTATCATATACAGTCATACCTCGGTTTAAGTACGCCTCGGTTTGAGTATTTTCAGTTTAAGTACTCCGTGGACCTGTCTGGAACGGATTAATCCACTTTTCATTACTTTCAATGGGAAAGTTTGCTTCAGGTTAAGTACGCTTCAGTTTAAGTACTTCCACAGACCGTCTGGAATGGATTAATCCTTGAGCAACTTATTACTCCCACCAACTAAATGGACCATTTCAGAATTGTGGTTATAATAATCTTTAACAGATTTCTATGACCAAGGAGCTCAAAGTAGTAAATGTAGAGGTTATCCCATTTTTAACCTTACAACAAACTTACGAGGTATGTTAATCTGACAGAGAATGAGTGGTCTGAGGTAAGCCAGTGAGATTCATGGCTGAGCAAGAATTTGAATTTATACTTCGTTACTCTAAGTCAAAGGTGAGAGCCAGTATACAGCAGGGTGCTGGCACTGTAAAGTGTTGCTTAAGCTTCAGTCCTATACACCATTACTTGGGAAAACATTTGACTGAATGCAATGGAAGATACCCCTGAGTAAACATGTTTTGGATTGCACAGTTAAATGCACATAGTGGATCTGAAGAGCAACAAAAAGCCCAATAGTAGATTTTTAAGCATAATCATACAGGGCTGCAAACTCATTTTCTCTGGGTTTTGAAAGGGCAGCTCTAATCCATGCCTTTTCAAGCACGACAAAGATTACTGTCAGCAGACTGTAGGGATTCAGCTTTGGAACATAGCTATTTCTTTGTATAAATGATTAGGATGATGATATTTTACAGCTAAGTGTCCACAAACCTAGATAATACAGAAATAAAACAGAAGGCTGAAACCCAAGTATGGAGATTTAAGGGCGCATGGGAAATTAGTGTAAGGTGATTTTCAGTGTCAACCGTATGCTTCTCTTATCTGGGCATGAGAGAGGCTCTTCCGTAGCATAGGTCAAGTTAAAACACAGTCAATTTTAATTTCATTAGAGAGAGAGAGAGAGAGAGAGAGAGAGAGAGAGAGAGAGAGAGAGAGAGAGAGAGAGAGAGAGAGAGAGAGGACTTTCCACAATGATATTAACAATAGGACATGTATTCACTGTCCCCTGCAGAACATTCTATAAATTCTAAAATATTTAATTATATCCATGCATAACTTTCCTTGGATAATAACAACTTTGAGAGAAAACACTGCCAATTTGATTTGGTGTGTGCCTCCTTTTTCATGGCACAAATGGCCAGATTTATGAAGGCACCCACACTGCTAATTTGATGATATTTCATTGGATCAATGCAATCCTATTGAATTCAATAGTCCATGCCCAGATAAATTGAAGTTAGGACTGCAGTTTAGTTACACTTAGTTCCCACTGAAATCCATGGGACTTAAGTTGTATCTGACCTCTCCCACTGATTTCAGTAGGAAATTAGTGCAAATATCTTAGTCTACATGCAACTCATTGTCTCTCTTGATGGGTACCCAAACTTGGATTGAAGCCACTCCCATCCCTAAAGGTTCAGAGTAAGTAAAGGCAATACAGTAGAGTATTTTTATTTATTTATTTTATAAAAAAACCTGTTTAAAATGCAGTAATTGATTATCTGCTCTTTCAAATATCAATCCTATTTCAGCAAATTTGCATGGAAGCAAAGCCAGATCTGTAGGGTTGTTTTTTTTAATGCTTGTTGTTCTTTAGTCGTTTAGTCGTGTCTGACTCTTCGTGACCCCATGGACCATAGCACGCCAGGCACTCCTGTCTTGCACTGCCTCCCGCAGTTTGGTCAAACTCATGTTCGTAGCTTCGAGAACACTGTCCAGCCATCTTGTCCTCTGTTGTCCCCTTCTCCTAGTGCCCTCAATCTTTCCCAACATCAGGGTCTTTTCCAAGGATTCTTCTCTTCTCATGAGGTGGCCAAAGTATTGGAGCCTCAGCTTCAGGATCTGTCCTTCCAGTGAGCACTCAGGGCTGATTTCCTTAAGAATGGATAGGTTTGATCGTCTTGCAGTCCATGGGACTCTCAAGAGTCTCCTCCAGCACCATAATTCAAAAGCATCAATTCTTCGGCGATCAGCCTTCTTTATGGTCCAGCTCTCACTTCCATACATCACTACTGGGGAAACCATAGCTTTAACTATATGGACCTTTGTAGGCAAGGTGATGTCTCTGCTTTTTAAGATGCTGTCTAGGTTTGTCATTGCTTTTCTCCCAAGAAGCAGGCGTCTTTTAATTTCGTGACTGCTGTCACCATCTGCAGTGATCAAGGAGCCCAAGAAAGTAAAATCTCTCACTGCCTCCATTTCTTCCCCTTCTATTTGCCAGGAGGTGATGGGACCAGTGGCCATGATCTTGGTTTTTTTTTATGTTGAGCTTCAGACCATATTTTATCCTCTTTCACCCTCATTAAAAGGTTCTTTAATTCCTCCTCACTTTCTGCCATTAAGGTTGTGTCATCTGCATATCTGAGGTTGTTGATATTTCTTCCGGCAATCTTAATTCCGTCTTGGGATTCATCTATTCCAGCCTTTCGCATGATGAATTCTGCATATAAGTTAAATAAGCAGGGAGACAATATACAACCTTGTCGTACTCCTTTCCCAATTTTGAACCAATCAGTTGTTCCATATCCAGTTCTAACTTTAGCTTCTTGTCCCACATAGAGATTTCTCAGGAGACAGATGAGGTGATCAGGCACTCCCATTTATTTAAGAACTTGCCATAGTTTGCTGTGGTCGACACAGTCAAAGGCTTTTGCATAGTCAATGAAGCAGAAGTAGACATTTTTCTGGAACTCTCTAGCTTTCTCCATAATCCAGCGCATGTTTGCTATTTGGTCTCTGGTTCCTCTGCCCTTTCGAAATCCAGCTTGCACTTCTGGGAGTTCTTGGTCCACATACTGCCTAAGCCTGCCTTGTAGAATTTTAAGCATAACCTTGCTAGCGTGTGAAATGAGTGCAATTGTGCAGTAGTTGGAGCATTCTTTGGCACTGCCCTTCTTTGGGATTGGGATGTAGACTGATCTTCTCCAATCCTCTGGCCATTGCTGAGTTTTCCAAACTTGCTGGCATATTGGGTGTAGCACCTTAACAGCATCATCTTTTAAAATTTTAAATAGTTCATCTGGAATATCATCACTTCCACTGGCCTTGTTATTAGCAGTGCTTTCTAAGGCCCATTTGACTTCACTCTCCAAGATGTCTGGCTCAAGGTCAGCAACCACACTACCTGGGGTGTACGAGACCTAAACGGCCTCGGTCCGGTATACCTGAAGGAGCGTCTCCACCCCCATCGTTCTGCCCGGACACTGAGGTCCAGCTCCGAGGGCCTTCTGACGGTTCCCTCATTACGAGAAGCCAAGTTACAGGGAACCAGGCAGAGGGCCTTCTCGGTAGTGGCACCCACCCTGTGGAATGCCCTCCCACTAGAGGTCAAAGAGAACAATTACCAGACCTTTAGAAGGCATCTCAAGGCAGCCCTGTTTAGGGAAGCTTTTAATGTTTGATGGATTTCTGTATTTTAGAATTTCTGTTTTTTTGGAAGCCGCCCAGAGTGGCTGGGGGAACCCGGCCAGATGGGCGGGGTATAAATAATAAATTATTATTATTATTATTATTATTATTATTATTATTATTATTATTATTATTTCTTTCTGGTATAATTCCTCTGTGTATTCTTCCCACCTCTTCTTGATGTCTTCTGCTTCTGTTAGGTCCTTACCACTTTTGTCCTTTATTATGGTAATCTTTGTACGAAATGTTCCTTTCATATCTCCAATTTTCTTGAACAGATCTCTGGTTTTCCCCATTCTATTGTTTTCCTCTATTTCTTTGCATTGCTCATTTAAGAAGACCCTCTTGTCTCTCCTTGCTGTTTTTTGGAAATCTGCATTTAGTTTCCTGTATCTTTCCCTATCTCCCTTGCATTTTGCTTGCCTCCTCTCCTCCGCTATTTGTAAGGCCTCGTTGGACAGCCATTTTGCTTTCTTGCATTTCCTTTTCCTTGGGATGGTTTTCGTTGCTGCCTCCTGTATATTGTTACGAGCCTCCATCCATAGTTCTTCAGGCACTCTGTCCACCAAATCTAAATCCTTAAACCTGTTCCTCACTTCCACTGTGTATTCATAAGGGATTTGATTCAGATTGTATCTTACTGGCCCAGTGGTTTTTCCTACTTTCTTCAGTTTAAGCTGGAATTTTGCTATAAGAAGCTGATGATCTGAGTTACAGTCAGCTCCAGGTCTTGTTTTTGCTGACTGTATAGAGCTTCTCCATCTTTGGCTGCAGAGAATATAATCAATCTGATTTCGATGCTGTCCATTTTTTAATGCTAGTCCTTGCATTTTAATCAACAAACATGACCATAAATTGAGTCTTAAAAGGAATGGCTATTGGTGACATGTTCTTCACCATTTCCTATTATAATAATAAACCAGTTTAATTACAGGCAAGTCTAAGATAGGCCTTTACCCTATATCATTTCTGATCTACCAAGCTTCACATCCCACTATTGTCGCCTCCCAGGTGGCAGCTGCTTGTGGAAACTGTGATAGGTTGTAAAAGAGACTAGATAGGCTAATTGGGCTCCATTTGGTGTGGTGGGTCCAACCAATATCCAGTCCTGCCCTACTGTTTAAGTAGATCAGCAGGAGTAGACATTTTCTCATGATTTGGGAATAATTGAAAATTTGTGGGATAAATCCAAGAACTAGAACATCACACACTCAAACACACACATTTCCTGAGGTCCAAATTTTTAGACATTCTGTGACACATGGAAAATATATGTGTGTTTTTTTAACTCTCGAGAGTATTTCACTCAACAAAAACCTCTGAGGGAAAATTAACATTGAAGCCTGAACAATGAAGAACGCTCTAGTTTGAATAATTTTAAATAATCATGACAGTAATAAAAGTCTGATGAAACACTCTTGCTCCTGTCCAGCCAAGGGGAACCAAAGGTATAACAAGTTTCTATGTTGGTATGATCTGTTGGGTCAGGAAAACAGGTGTAAATTTGGTATGCATGCAAAATAGCGACCAAGTGCTTTCAGAAGCAACATGTTGCATGTAAAGATATATTATAGAACAATGACTAGATTTTGATTGGAGCAATAATTTTTAAAGGAGAGCTGTGTTTGAGAGCTTTTAAAATAGACTGTTCTGTGGTGTGTGAAATATTCTCATTTTTTATCTTTTGCCAATAAATTTACATGACGTAGATTCAAGGGGAAATATGGCATTGCATTGTCATGATCTTCAGATAAGAATGGCTGGTGGAGGGTTATAACATCCGGCATGTTTCTCATTTATCTGTTTTGAAATGAACTCTTAACTATACAGCATAACATGGAAGAGACTGTAAAATAAATTTGTCCTCATGCTACCTATTAGTTAGAAGTAGAAATTGTTCACATTTCCTTGCATGGAAATCTCGACAGCCAAGAGAGCTCTTCTCCAGTTTTGAATGCAAAATAAGTTTCTGTTCATGCATAGAGGGTGCTCAAAACATAAATTGATTTTATTTCAAGTCCTGGACGCCAATTAGTGCATGCACAGCTAATAAAATGATCCCAAAGGGGGGTTGTTAAGGTTCCAGGCATTTCCACTAAGGCATCTGGGGATAAAGTCTGTTTTTCTCACTATAAGCTAAAGACGTCGTGGAAATATAGGCTTGGGGAATAGGTAGCTGAGCTTGTAAAAAAAAAAAAGCCTTTTGGCTCTTAGCTCCTTAGGTTAGTGTAAGGGGGAGGGATTATAGAGACCCCCCCCATCAGAAGCAGCACGTCTCCAAGCAGTCATGAGAGCGAGGGGTCTGAAGGGGTGGGTCAGGAAATGGAGAGGGAGTGTCAGGGCTCTGGCAACACTAAAGAGCCCCTGCTCCATAGGCAGGAAGAGAGGGAGGTGGGAAGAGTGGACAGGAATAGGTCAGATAGAAGACCCATCCCTCCGACGCCGGAATTGAGAAAGAGGAGGAAAGGGAGGCGCTTCTCAGTTCTGAGGCTTTTATGCTGGTCGCGAACACGGAAGGATTTAGAGCAGGAATCTGACTCGAGCGGGTAGACATGAAATGAGCAATCCGTTACACTGTAAATAATGTGCACCAATAAAAATGTCTGAAAGACAAGCATGTGGATGGTCGTTACTCAAGAGTAGTCACAACAAACCCTGACAGTTAGGAAGCATCCCAGAGCTTGGCCAGTCCAATTCCAGGGCTATATATTCTCCAGGGTACATTCAGGGCCGGCTCTAGGGGTAGGCTGGGTGGCGCCAGGGCGCCAGACAGGCAGGGGGGTGCCGCGAGGCGAAGTTGTGCGGAAGCCGTGCTGCATGCTGCGTCCGCCCACCAGGGCGAGGGCACCGGAGCGATCTCCGCACCACGGTGCCAGGGCGCCCAACATGCTTGGGAC
This sequence comes from Zootoca vivipara, assembly GCF_963506605.1. NCBI lineage: Eukaryota > Metazoa > Chordata > Lepidosauria > Squamata > Lacertidae > Zootoca > Zootoca vivipara. The sequence goes on from NC_083279.1 coordinate 14,250,929, forward strand.
GGCCCTGGGTACATTCTCTTCCTCCACCACCCACCTGGCTTGGGAAGTGACACTGGGCTTGCCCATTGATGTCTGGAACTTCAAAAAATGCAGACTCATGAACCCCCCACTGCCTTCCTTCCTTCCATCCAGCAAGCAAGAGGCATTATCAGAATTCAAGGACGTACTCTCACCAGGCAAAAGCACACATGAAGGTATGAAACAGGAAAAACAAAGGGTGTGGCCTTTGGAGGGGGTGTGTAACTGAGAAGAGGTATGGCTGGTAAGAGAGAGTTGAGTCTCATGGGCTATATAGAGAAGGCTGGAGGGCCACATAAATTTTATTAAAATTTTTGTGGTGATGTGTAAATGGCTACCCTGCTCATCATTTAGCTATTTCCCCAGGCTTTCTGTTTACCTTGGATTCTGGTTACTCTGGTCTTCCAGGCTTGAACTTTCCTGCCCATAGTTTTTTCTTCTCTGAATTCAGCCGAAACTTACTTACCTTTTACTTGATTCAGATTCAGATTCCATCAGGATCCCAGCTTAACAGGATGCAGGGTATTTTTACTCATTTCCCCCCAAAAATCCACAAACAGGCAGTGTTGTCATGATATATTAACAAGTATAAGAACAAGGGGGGAAGTGGTGCCTTGTGCAGTTATATGAGGGCTGTTCATTCATTCTCTTTCCTCTCCCATTGCATGCATATGGAGGAGTCAGTATGCACCCATATTCCCTCAGCCTCTGATCCATTCATGCAGCATAATGATGAAAAGGAGAGCCTACCAAGCATAGTTCTTCACATGTAGGCTCTCCAACAAACTAGACACTCGGAACATGTAGAGTTTCCAAACTTACATGTGAACAGCTTAAACATATTGGTACTTATGTGCACCTTGAGAGACAGTGCTTGAAGCTGCACATATACTGAGAACAGGATCAATGTTCGGGACCAATAAGCATACTCCCCATCATCATATGTGCAGTATATATGTGACATGGGTGGCGCTGTGGTCTAAACCACTGAGCCTCTTGGGTTTTCTGATCAGAAGGCCAGCAGTTCGAATCCGTGTGACGGGGTGAGCTCCCGTTGCTCTGTCTCAGCTTCTGCCAATCTAGCAGTTCGAAAGCATACCAGTGCAAGTAGATAAATAGATACCGCTGCAATGAGAAGGTAAACGTTGTTTCTGTGCACTCAGGCACTCATCACGGTCCTTCATGCGCCAGTAGCAATTTAGTCCTGCTGGCCACATGACCCGGAAAGCTGTCTCCCTCAGCCTGACGATGAATGTCGCACCTCGTAGTCACCTTTGACTGGACTTAACCATCCAGGGATCCTTTACCTTTACCTATATACAATATATATTTGTACCTGGAGGGCAAGCACATGAGCTGTCCTACTGACCAAAGTGTGAATAAGAGTATGATTATTCCAGATCCATCCCCATTCTGTTCAATCAGTTGGGCAGCTCTTTTATTTGTCCTTGATGTGCATTAGAAACACAATAGCGGGAATTGGTTAGGTCTGTCATCTTTCAGAATAGTAAGCTGATAAATGTAAACATTTGAAGGATGCGTGCAACTCTTTATGTTTCTAATGAGGAAAATTGCACAGTAGTGCTAGGAAGAAAAGGAACACGTGGAATGATTATGAGAATGTAGCCAGGTGAAAACAGATCAGAGGACTAGACATGGGATGTCACTTTCCAATCATGCACAAATATCTGCAGAAATAAGGGAGGTTTTGTGCAATCTTGCCACCTAACTCAGCACACGTAGATTTCCAGGTTGCTCCTCCATTAACCACTTTCTGTTCTTCCCATATAAAGATGCAAATGGACTGGCAATGTTGACAGACAAAGCAGCATTTCCTAAGGATCAGCCAACAGCAGCACATGTCAATTTCTGTACCAAAGTTTTCCCCAATACTGCCCTGTTGTATTGCGGTATCAGCTGAGAAACGTACTGGATTTCCTTCAGGAAAAAGATTGAGTGCTTTAAAAAGAGTCATTGCAGACCACACAACAAAATAATGCTGACAAGACCCATCAAGGAAAGATGATGGAAGGCTTTCAAATGATCCCAGCAGTATCGACTCTCTACTTTTGAAATGACAGCTATTGATGCCGCCGAGAACATATGACTCGTGAGTCAGTCTGCTTGCAGGGAATCCTCAAGTTTTCATCACTCAGAATTAATCTGTTACCATTACTACACCAGTGGTAGATATTTTTCACCTGCCACTTTTTGATGACTATGCACAAAGAGAATGGCAGAATGCATTGCAAGCAAGCCAAAGCAATAGAGATAATAATAATTAATAATAGTAATAATAATAATAATAATAATTTATTATTTATACCCCACCCATCTGGCTGGGTCTCCCCAGCCACTCTGGGCTGCTTCCAACAGAAGAATAAAACACAATAATCTACTAAACATGTCTCCTAAAAGTCTGGTAGTTGTTTTCCTTTTTGACATCTGTTGGGAAGGTGTTCCACAGGGTAGGCGCCACCACCAAGAAGGCCACCGAGATACCACCTGCCTGAGAATGCCATAACACTGGTGTGAAAGTTGAGTTCTATGTGCTTTCAAAAAATTAATTTATTGAACATGGTGCCCTCAACAAAGCTTTCTCTTATTTATTCCACACGCTGATAAATTTATATGGGAGGAAAATGTTAAAACTCACAAATGCATGTTACTATCATTTACTTTATGTGCTGTAAGGTACGGTGTGCACATCATTTTACAGGCCAAAGAAACTGAGCTGTACACAATACATGTGATTGTGACAATTCCTCTTTTGCAAAATAACATGTGCCCAAGTCAAGATCTTCAAAATGGGGGGTTCCAGATCACAATCTTCTTCTCTTTCAGAAATGGCTGCTCACGCCTTTCCCCAGTAGGCAGTGGTTGCAGCCCCTTACTGATGGCCATCATACCTGGCAACTAGAACACCCGTGTTGGGCCAGCCATTTTTAATCCAGATTGTCTGCTTGAGTTTGTTTTATGACACCTTACTTTAGTCATTGCCTAGGGGAGGGTAGTGCTGTGAATGGGACGCCAACAAGAAGTTGTCTTCCATGACTGCAACATTTTATTCTTTTTGTATTTGCCTCTGAATATTCTGATCCATCCCCACCCTTCCAAGGGAAAACTTTGCTCATATTTGTTGGTTCAGAGGTCTTGGAAGATTATCCAGAACTGTGTGTGGCGGGAGGAGAGGGGGAATCATTCTGCCTGGCAAGCTGCAATGCTTGTGCAAATGGAACATTCATAGAAGGACAACATTGAACCCCAGCCGAAGATCTTGCACAACAGGATGATCTGTGCATCATCAAAACCCAACTCATCGTGTTAGGATCTGACGTTGACCTATAATACTACGCAGATACAGCAGTGCGGGTCAAAGTTGTTATGCTTACAGTCATTACAAGTGGAAAAGGGATGGCCACATTATCATGCAGAGCTGAACTGGATGGACAGAAGGTGCATGAAGAATGGAGGGAGGTCAAGATCAGATGCTGATAAACCGAGAAAGCTGCTAGATGTTTCAGCATTTGTGGTATTCTCTAATAAATGTCATGACATGTAGATATGAGTCCAAATCTTGAGGGCAGATTTAATAAAAGACAGAGTGGCAATCATTGTAATAATTGTAATAATATTGATGCTTTGAAAGCATGCTTAATGAAGCACACCTCACAAAGCGAACAATTGCAGATACCAGGGGAAATTGAGTGTTTGTTCCAGATTCTCTCTCTCTCTCTCTCTCTCTCTCTCTCTCTCTCTCTCTCTCTCTCTCTCTCTCTGTGTGTGTGTGTGTGTGTGTGTGTGTTTAGGGTTGAGGGAGAGAAAGGACTAAGTCCGAATTTATTATTAAGAAACTGACCATACCAGGAGCTGCTGAGCCATTACCGGTAGCAATATTATTCCACCTGGGCTTTCAGACAACACCCTGACTATTTAAACCAGTTAAAAAGGTAAAGGTGAAGGGACCCCTGACCATTAGGTCCAGTCGTGACCGACTCTGGGGTTGCGGCGCTCATCTCACGTTATTGGCCGAGGGAGCCGGCGTACAGCTTCCAGGTCATGTGGCCAGCATGACAAAGCTGCTTCTGGTGAACCAGAGCAGCACACGGAAACACCGTTTACCTTCCCGCTGTAGCGGTACCTATTTATCTACTTGCACTTTGATGTGCTTTCGAACTGCTAGGTTGGCAGTTAGAATATTACAAAACTTACCTTTACTCAAGTGTGACACAGCCAAATAAACAACTTTTATTCATTGGTGGGTGGAGGAGTAGGTTGAAATGTAGCTTTATTTTTATGGAGGCTACAAAAAAATACTTCTATGTTTCAGGAAAGTGTGCTTTTTTTTTTTTTAAATTGGGCATGCTACATGTGGATTCAGTAAACAGGGTTGAAATCCTTAGCATAGCTTCCTTGCTCATGTGACCTTGACCAAACTACTGTATTATCTGCTGATCCTTATCCTAAATTCAGACAGTAGACTTAAGTAGACCAAGTACATCTGTTTATGATGGAAAGATTAAAGGCATCTTAAATACTGATCAAAGTTTGTTTATGCTGGAAGTGAATTGTCACAACACATCTACAGATTTATATTTCACTTTAATGATCCAGCACATCTAAAAAGTTCTCAAGAGTTCTGACACTGTCTGATACCTACCACAATTGTTAGGATTGTTTCTCAGGCAGAAATTCTTCTTCTTCTTCTTCTTCTTCTTCTTCTTCTTCTTCTTCTTCTTCTTCTTCTTCTTCTTCTTCTTCTTCTTCTTCTTCTTCTTTTAAAAAGTGCATATAGATTTTTTTTTAAAAAAAATAGTAAGTCAGTACAAGTTAATTACATAAACTTTGTCTGCCAGAGATTTGTTTTGTTACCAGTCATCTTAAAGACTTTATCAAACAGATTCTACAATGCTGATAAATGTTGAATCAGAATAGATAAAACTCAAATGTTAAGGTTCAAACATTTTATTTAAAGGGAAAACTAGCTTCTTTAGTATTTCAGACACCACATTTTTTATTTTATGCATAATTTCCCATTGAAACTATGGGAGATGAGGCATGAAATCAAAAATGCATGAAATCAGAAATAAGTATAATTTAAGTGAACATTTGAAGGGGAGCTCCTCCTTTTATGCTAAAGGCAGGAATTCATATTTTATGAATGCAATCTTGATTCTGCAAAGGTCTCATTAGAAATCGCTCAACTCAGAAGATAGTAACCCCCCCCCAAAAAAAGTATGCTTGTTGAGATGTCTACATTCTGATTATGTTATTCAGATTGCCTCCAGACTGTCTTTTTTTTAAAAAAAATATTTTTATTAATTTTCCAATTAAAACCAATTATATCACATTCAATATTTCAAATTATACACATATATATATCAATCAGACCGAATGTTATGCCAAATCATCTAAAGAATTTTTTATTTGGGTTCCCATGCTTCAAGAAATTGGGAATTCCTCGCAACTGTCCACTGCCGTCTTTTTTCTAAAGTTCAAATCGTCCTTCAAGTTCATAATAATCCAGATCTTCCCCTTACAGTCACATAGATGTTTTCCACTTTCACGATTGTTTCCCAGCTGCTGATATAAATATCAAACAAAGTCTCACAGATGTTCTTTCTCCTGTGTGAGTTAATCAGTCCAGCCTCCCCATAAATCTTCTTAATGGAGCTCCTGTTGCGTTGAAGCAATTCGAAGTAGCGCCATCTTAAAAAGCTCAAATCACTTTCGCTTTCCTCTCATGGCCATGAAAATTTACGATCATTATAGAATTTACAGCTTTTCCAGGCAGGAGACCCAAACATCAAACCATAGACTCTTGGTAAATTAATGGATCTCCTTGCCCTATAGCTGAACTTAGCTTCAGGTCGCTGCTCCAATTTAAAGTGCGTCACAGCTCATAAATCCTCCGAACGCATTCAGAACTCCTTCCGTCCGACTAGGGGGGGGCTTTTCTCATCGGCAACTCCACATCTTTAAAAAAAATATGCTCAGTAACAACAGTTATAAGGTTCAACTCACACAGTCTTTTGCTTCTCTTTCACTCCAAACAAGCCAGGACATCGCGTCCGGGAAGGTACGAGGCAACAATATGAAGAAAAAAAATAAAATAAAAACTCACTCCCCTTATCGCTCCGTCCCCATCAATCCTTCTTCCAGATGCAGTACAATCTTTGACTCCTCTCACTCGGCAGCATAAATTTCTCAGCAGTAAACAGCGCTTCTTTCCCTCCTTCTGAAGTATGTCCATAGATTTAAGCCTAATTATCTTCTTTAACTATGGAAATCCCCGCCATGCAGATTAGCGTCCGGGAGTCCTGGCCCTTGTAAGTGCTCAGCCCAAGCTCCCCCCACTCCAAAAACAGTCGGAGTGGGTCTGGGGGCATCGCGGGCCAGCGGCCCCTCTCCGTAACCCCCGGAGAGGGTAGGGGGTTGCCATTTACTCCCCTAGCAACCGCCAAATTCCTCACAAAGGTCAGAGAGATGGAAAACAGGTCCGCCATTCCTGCAGGCGGAAACCGGAATAGATTGCCTCCAGACTGTCAGTATTTTGCAGGAGGGGTTCAAATATATACCAGAAATTTAAAGGTAAAGGTACCCCTGACCGTTAGGTCCAGTCGCAGACGACTCTGAGGTTGCGCGCTCATCTCGCTCTATAGCCCGAGGGAACCGGCATTTGTCGTAGACAGCTTATGGGTCATGTGGCCAGCATGGCTAAGCTGCTTCTGGCAAACCAGAGCAACGCATGGAAACGCCGTTTACTTCCCACTGGAGTGGTACCTATTTATCTGCTTGAACTTTGACGTGCTTTCGAACTGCTAGGTGGGCAGGAGCTGGGACCGAGCAATGGGAGATCTATGTAATTAACCTAAATTAAGCTCTATTGCTGAAGTGTAAGAGTGGGATACCTCTGCCTCACAGACAAAGGCGGATTTAGGGGAGCATGACTGGTTCAGTCACACAGGAAACAGACCCTCGGGGGTGCCACAACTATGATGAAGAATGGTAGGGGAGAGGCAGGGGTAGATGGTTTTGGGCATCGCAGGGTCCCACTGAAATTTGAGACACCAAGGTCCACCACTGCCACAGTCTAATGAGACCCAGCATGGGCCCTAATTTGGCTTGTGAGGGCATTTCTCCCAAACCACACACACCTGCTTCACATATGATGTCATATGCAATAGCAGGTAGAGATGTGGCTATCAATGCCCACCTTGATAACATGCAGTTGTGGAGCTATAAGATGCTTAGAGCAATGATTTCAGAACTATGGAACAAGTCAAGAATCCATTAATCAAATGAGGGAAAGCTCCTATGATGTGAGATGGAGGCTACCTGCTTCTACAAGAATTAGTCTTCTGGCATTGCTGCCTTTGAGTTTGGCCCTGCTGGGGGGTGTTCTGTTGCATCTCTGCCCTGAGCTTGATTGGCTCATTCAGTCATTTGAAGGACAACAACGTTATCCACCTTCTGTCAGGTGGCAGAGGAACCAACCCCCACGACAAGTTGCCAGGAACAGATAAGACAAAGAAAAATCCTTACCACCTGCTTTTTATTCAATATTCACAGAGAGAGGCTGGGGAATGCAGCCTCTTGGATTAATGGTGTTATCCCGAGTGACTCTCCACCCCCTCCATCTCTCCCACTGCTTCATGTGTCATTGCTACGGGTGCTGAGAAGTGCCTTTGAGCTGTTTGCTCTCCTACTTTCAATGCTCACCAGGTTCTGGGAGAGGTGGGGTCTGGAATGCTTTCTGTGTCTATCAGCTGTCTCTCCCCTGGTGCTTCTTCTTCTTCCTCCTCCTCTCCCATTATTTCCCAGCTTTCCCCCTCTGAGCTCCCTGGAACCCCTGTTGTAATTCTGAGCTGTCTTCATCTTCTCTGGAAGGGTCAGGCTGAGGAGGCGGTCTCCACCATTCCTCCTCTACCCATTCCCTGACAGCATCAGGGGAGGGTGTTTGTTGAGCACTGCATGAGTTCCTGCTCTGGGTCTTCTTCTTTTCAGGATAAAGCACTCTCAGATTGGGAATATCCAGGTGCTAAAACATTGGGTGGGTGGCATGCAATCCTTGACTTGAACAGGAGCCAGATTATTTGGATAGGATTATAGATTCATGACCCAACAGATTTCATAGGCTGGACACTGCAACCCAATCGAGGAGGTCAATAAGGTCAGATCTGGCCAGTGAGGGGCCATTCTGATCCACTGGGTCTCTCAGCCAGTGCCCAGTTTGGGAGCCTACTGGTGGTACCAGACCTGGAAATGGGCGAAACTGGGATTTTCCTGCTAGAAGCATTTGACTTTTTTTTTTTGTAGCACAGCAAAACCTAATCACACTTTGCATAATCAATAGATGAGGCCTCTCACCTGATTTAAAATGAGCACTCTGTGAGCCCATGATATTCAGAGAATGTGAGCCCCACTGTGAGTATTTGTTACAGTTATAATTTCAGTCTAAGAGTTGAAGACTGAGAGCAGGGACTTCTCTTGTGTATTTCATTGCTAATCATCTGTTTTATGTTTTCTCTAAGATATGTGATGAAATAGATGCAGATAAACATGTTGCACAAAGGACTGAAACCAGTGGCGATTTTCATAGCCAACCAACTATGGAAGTAAAATATTGCATACTGGAAAAATGGAAACTAGAATTGGTTCACATTTCACATAGTTCTCTTTATGTCAGGGATGGACAAACAGTCTGTATCTGATCTGTGTCACTTTTGCATGTATTCACTCATAATTTCCCATGAAAATTCAACATTTCAACTCCTTTTCCAAATGCACATTTTGATGTGTGTGGGTTTTTTTTTAACTGAGAACTTCACTGGAACATTTGGAAAGTATGAAAGCTGGTGGCTAGCTATGGCATGATCTGCACATTAGCCCAGTGGTTGCAGATCAGGAAAGTTTTCATCAGAATTTGCAAACGGCAAATTCTTCAGGTACCCCTAATATACACACATATGATATTTCCATTATTTATATACTTCCTGCAGGACACATCACTGTAGCATTGGCATTCATCACTACAAATATAACATTTAGCATTGCCCACAGATCTCTAGGAAGAAAAGTGAGATAAATAATAGACCATATCAAAAGGGGAGTAATGAATGGAGATGAATCGGAGATGGAGGAGGATGCTGGTGATTATAACAAATTCTGTAGCACTTCCTGAGAATATTTTTACATGTTTTTGCATATTTACCCAGAAGTAGGACTAGTGTATGAGCAGAATACGTACTGCCCAGTTTAAAGTATGAAGACAGCAAAAGTACCAAGCATAATTTCTGAAACAATATGTGGCTGGGAGTCTGACTCTCTGAGGACCATTTTATGAATTCTCCTTTTCCTGCAGAGAGCAGGAAAATAACCTGTCACGTATACATCATTAGATTTGTCAGTCACACACATTTGTAGGTTCATATGCTGGAAACAATTGCAAGCTAGGTATTCCAGATGTACTACAGTGAAACACAAGTGATTATTTCCCTTGCACGTGAATGCCTACAGAGGAGATGCATGTTATTTAATAAATAATAATAATAATAATAATTTATTATTATTATTATTATTATTATTATTATTATTATTATTATTATTATTATTTGTCCCCCGCCCATCTGGCTGGGTTTCCCCAACCACTCTGGGCAGCTTCCAACAAAGATTTAAAATATATAAAAATGTCACACATTAAAAACTTCCCTGATGCCTTCAGATGTCTTCTAAATGTCAGGTTTGACATTTATCTCTTTGACATCTGATGGGAGGGTGTTCCACAGGGCGGGTGCTCCTACCGAGAAGGCCCTCTGCCTGGTTCCATGTAGCTTTGCTTCTCACAGTGAGGGAACCGCCAGAAGGCCCTCGGCGCTGGACCTCAGTGTCCGGGAAGAACGATGGGGGTGGAGAAGTTCCTTCAGGTATACTGGGCCGAGGCCGTTTAGGGCTTTAAAGCTTTGAATTGTGCTCGGAAACATACTCGGAGCCAATGTAGGTCTTTCAGGACTAGTGTTATATGGTCTCGGCGGCCACCCCCAGTCACCAGTCTAGCTGCCACATTCTGGATTAGTTTCAGTTTTGGGGACTCCTTCAAAGGTAGCCCCACATAGAGCGTATTGCAGTAGTCCAAGCAGGAGATAACTAGAGCATGCACCACTCTGGCTAGACAGTCTGCAGGCAGGTAGGGTCTCAGCCTGCATACCAGATGGAGCTGGTAGACAGCTGCCCTGGATACAGAATTGACCTGTGCATCCATGGACAGTTGGGGGTCCAAAATGACTCCCAGGCTGCACACCTGGTCCTTCGGGGGCACAGTTATCCCATTCAGGACAAGGGACTCCTCCACACCAGCCCGCCCCCGTCCCCCAAGAACAGTACTTCTGTCTTGTCAGGATTCAACCTCAATCCATTAACCACCATCCATCCTCCAACCGCCTCCAGGCACTCACACAGGACCTTCAATTTAAAAGAGAGGTAGAGCTGGGTATCATCTGCATATTGATGGACACCCAGCCCAAACCCCCTGATGATCTCTCCCAGCGGCTTTATGTAGATGTTAAAAAGCATATATGTAGGATCATATGTCAAGGCCTTGTCCTGAATCAAATCCGTACTATGTGGGCTTACTAATATGGTTACCAGATGGTGAAAGACATTCTGCTCATGCACAAACGTTCTCTCTTTACTATGATTTAAAATATTTTCCTATTGGGACTGAAAACCAACCATCACCCATCCAAGAAAGCAAGAAGCAGGACCTGAGTCCAAGGACTAGCCAGGCAAAAGGTGAGTACAAAGTGTGTGTGTCGGGGTGTGTGTGCATACCCTCCAACATTTCTCCGATAAAAATAGGGACATCCTATTCCATACGCTCCAACATTTCTCTGATGAAAATAAAGTCATCTCCTTCAAAAGGACTGTGCCTGTAAATCCAGGACTGCCCCTGAGAAATATGGACACTTGGAGGGTCTGGGTAAGAGTTGCAGCCTGCAAAGAGTTTGGAGGGAGAGATAGAGCATCCTTTTGAATATATTGATTGTCTTTTTCTGTACCATCTCCTTCTCAATGATGTCTTAAAGAGATGAGATTATCAGGCCTGTACATAGTAAGGTAAAGGTAAAGGACCCCTGGACAGTTAAGTCCAGTCAAAGGCGACTTTGGGGTTGTGGCGCTCATCTCACTTTCAGGCCGAGGGAGCCAGTGTTTGTCCACAGACAGCTTTATGGGTCATGTGGCCAGCAGGACTAAGCCGCTTCTGGTGCAACGGGACACCGTGACAGAAACCAGAGCGCACGGAAATGCCGTTTACCTTCTTGCCACCTATTTATCTACTTCAGGCATCCCCAAACTGCGGCCCTCCAGATGTTTTGGCCTACAACTCCCATGATCCCTAGCTAACAGGACCAGTGGTCAGGGAAGATGGGAATTGTAGTCCAAAACATCTGGAGGGCTGAAGTTTGGGGATGCCTGATCTACTTGCACTGGTGTGCTTTTGAACTGCTAGGTTGGAAGGAGCTGGGACAGAGCAACAGGAGCTCATTCTGTTGCAGGAATTTCGAACTATTGACCTTCTGATTGGAAAGCCCAAGAGGCTCAGTGGTTTAGACCAGTGCTCCCCAACCTTTTTATCGCCGCGGACCAGTCAACGTTTGATCATTTTACTGCGGCCCGCTGAGGGGGGGGGTGTTTATTGTTTATATTTTATTTAGATTGTTTTGATTTAATAATTTTAATTTAATTATATTTAATGATCCTTAGGCGGCCCGGTACCAATTGATCCACGGACCGCTACTGGTCCATGGCCCGGGGGTTGAGGACCACTGGTTTAGACCACAGCGCCACCTGCATCCCATTCCTGTACATAGTATGAGTGTCATGGCTGCATCGTGGTTTTCAAAAGGCATTATTACGTTGAGCATTTCATGTTCAGCCCTTTACTGGCAACCTCCAGCTTGAAATATTGAGGAGCTCCCTCCTCCCGACTGTGCTAAAAAAGAATTTGTAGTAACTGATGCACTTTGTTCCTATGTTCTTTTCTCACTGAAGAGTTTTTCAGCTGTACAGTATGTGCAATGTTTGAATGGGGCTATGCTCATTTTAAGTACTGACTCTCAGAGTCTTTCACTTCCTCACAATTTCTGTTGACCGAGGTCAAGATTAGACACCTAGCTCTACAGTCCACTCCAGAAAGAGACAGAAAGCTATTAAATTGGTGATGATCGTTCACGCAAGTGACAATACGCCTATCATCTGGGAAAGAAAATTCATCTTGACTATTCATCTTGACATGACAGTACAAAAAAGGAATAAATGATAAAAAAGGAATTTCCATCTCTGTGCTATATTGCTATCAAGTGAGGCCATGCTGACCACCCCAGCAATATGGCTTCTATTACTGAGCTCTCGTTCTCTCCTTTTTCTTTTATAGGACTTATTTCCTCTTGGCACACTTGCAGAAAACACTTCAAGGGTGTTGTTGCCATGTCGGTTCAACAAAACGAAAGAGAGAGTAGCTTAACACAAGCTGATCTCATCTGTTCATTTTTTAAAAAAAAGACACCATGTTAACCGGGGAAGAACTTTCTAAAGTTCCCCGGTGCCATATGAAGACAGGAACAAGTGGAGAGAGCAGTATTATTTTTCTGCTGTGAAGATAAGGAACATCTTTATTTGGTACAGAGTAATGCTTGGTAGAAAGTGCCTGCTGTGGGGCCCATGAGCAATTGCTATCAAACCACACTCCTCCCCTCTCTTGGGCCCACCCATTTAAAGTAAAACTGATAAGGAACACACACACCCGAATCAAAGATATGCCATTCCCATGCCCCTGAAATTAACCATTGAATCTCTATTATAATCTCTTTTCAAACTTCCCTTCTCAGAGATAGGGATAATATTTTTTATGTACAGACAAAGTACATAAATAAGCAATATTTTATGTTATAGCAACAGCCATAAGAATATTAAAAGAGCCATAAGAATATTAAGAGACCAACATCTTGTTCTCACAGTGGCCAACCCAATGCCTTTGGGAAGCCTACAAGCAAGACCCAAGAATAACAACATTTCCAATCCCCAGAAACTCATAAACAGAAGCACAATGCCTTTCTTCCCGTCTCCCAAGCTCCATGGCTTTCTCTTAGGCAGAAAACCAGCTCTAAATCTGTTCACCCACGAGTAAGCCCCGTTGAAATCAACAGGAGTTATTTCTAAGCAGTGGCATAGCGTCTGTTGGCAGCGCCCGGGGCGAAGCAAGGATTCTGCCCCCTAACCTACTTGTGAGCATCGCACAGAGGGCAACAGTAGACTTTTCTGCACCCCTGCAGCATCTGCTTCTCAAGAAGGTTGCCTGCCAAGCATAGCTGTCAAGTTTTCCCTTTTCTTGCGAGGAAGCCTATTCAGCATAAAGGAATTCTACACTTATGTCATGGGGTGCATGCCTCACACTAGGACACATGCTGGGAGGAAAAAAAAAGGGAAGGACCAGTGCAGCCATGAAAAGTCATTAGGCTCTGGCTGGTGGGAATTCCTCCCAGGGGTGGGAATCCCTTCACCAACAGCAAGGAGAAGAAGGCACCCCAGCAGCCATGAAGACCACAGCTCACCTCCCTCCGGCTCTGGAAAGTGGCAACCATGCAAGCTCAGTGAAAGAGCCTGTTCTGGGGGTGCCAGGCTCCGTCGCTGTGCCCCTCACAATTCTGTGCCCGGAATTCTGCTGCCTTGCCTTGTCCCACTGTTTCTGAGTAGATATGGTTAGGATCACACTGCTAGGTCCTTTCAGCCACTTCCTTCAGTGTTGCCTCATTTCTCCTGCTGCTACCTACCAGACAGCTCCACCTCTCTTCTCGCCACTGTTTCCTTTCCTGGCCAGAGCTCTTCAGATGTGTTCAAGATCAGGTTGTGTACCTGTATGTCCCAGTGTGCTAGTGAACCACATGCCTCCCCTTCTTATCCTATCTGGAACCCAAGCCTTTTCAAAAAGGGTTTGCTTCTAGATTGAGTCGTGCACACCAGCCAGCCGGTGCTTCCTGCTCTGCCATGAAATGAATTCTAGGTGCAATGGGACCCAGCTGGCAACAGCTCCCAAAACACATGGCAAGGCTATGTGCTGTGCAATTGTTGCTCAGAGATTACTTCCTCCCAACTGTTGTTGATATCACTGCAGGGGTCTACCAAAGCATAGGACCCAGGCTGTCACTCTGATCCTTACATCTCCAAAGGGCAGTTGGCAGAGTTGGACCCTCAAAACTCCCAGGCTTTTGAGCAATGTCTTCTTTGGCCCACTGCTGGTGCTAACCCATTAGAAGCCATGATTTCTAAAGCTTTTGGTCCAATCATTAACATCACTCCATAAGATTTCCACTGCAAAAGTAAGGCTATCTGTGTTCTGCAATTCAAGGGCACAAGACATTCCATTTCTTTTCTTTTTGCAAAGGCAGTTATCAAGCTTACTTAAGAGTCTTTAGTGAATGACTTTAATTAAAGCTTTTTGAAAATCTAAGTACATAATATCTATTGGAGCATGGCTATCCACATGCTTGTTGAAATTCTCAAACAACTCTAAAAAATTAGTTAGACAGAACTTACTTTGTGGAAGCCATACTGGTTCTTCTTTAGCAAGACTTGCCCTTCTCCTTGTTAAAAATACATTTAATAAAACTTTCCACCAGTTTTCCTGTAACAGGTATCAAATGTCTTATGATTTCCAAGATCAAACTGGATCCCTTTTTAAAAATGGGAATGACATTGACGCCTTTCCAGTCCTCAGGTATGGAGAATGGTCATAGGAACAAATTACATATTTTTGTTAGAAGATCAGCAATTTCACATTTGAATTATGTTAAGAACTATTGAACTAATGCCATCTGGACCCAGTGATTTGTTCATTTGAAGTTTTTAAATAACACTCACAACTTACCTGGCCGATCCCCTGGCAACGCCTCCCCAGGTGGGATTGGGTGATTTGCTGAGGTAGGCAGAGACCTCCAGGTATCCCACCTGGGGAGGATGGAGCCAGCCCAAACTACAAGGAGCCACACTGGGATGTGTGCAGCCATGCAAAAGGTACCCCCCATTTGATGTGGGGGGGGGGGCGGGCGGTCATTCCTGTTTCTTCTGTATTTACTTAAAACAAACAAAGCATATGCCTTAATCTTTTTAGTGATCTTGTCCTTAAATTATTTTTCTGACATCACACATTTCTTTTGCTGCAGTTTATGTTCTTTTTTGTTCTCCTCATTTGGACAAGATTTCCATTTTCTAAAGAAGGCTTCTTGCCCACAAGAGTTTCCTTGCTTGTGCACATTAACCACACTGAAATCATCTTGGTCATGGTGTTACCTTTCTTGATCAGCTTACGCGTTAGAGCTGAGCTTCTATTATTGTGCCCCAGGCTCACATCCAACTGGCTAGTGCTGCTGTGCAATGAGAAGCAAAGTGGGGAGCAACAAGCTTCAGCTGCTGGCAGGCCCTGACACCCTGCACTTCTCATCCTTGCTCCTCAATTGCATGCACCCTGCCTGGTGATAGCTGGCTACCCAGTGACTCCTCCCAGAATTACCTTCAACAGGGAACTCACCTGTCTGAGCTGCTGTGAGCCTGAGGGCCCTGTTCCTGCCTCTCTCCATCTGGCCTAGGGCGGGGCTTGACAAGCTTCATTAGAACTGCTGCTGCTGCTGCCCAGCAAGGACTGGGGTATGTATTTTTTGGGGGGGGGGAAGCTTTGTCGGGAGTTTTTGCTGTTGTTGATATTATTATTTTGTATCTTTATTTTTATGTGGGAATTGTTCAGTTTGGCTATGTTGTTTTTGATGTATTTTGTTTACTTTTATGACTACATTGCTATGTTTGTAACAATGTAAATATTTTCATATTGTAAGCCGTCTTGAGCATTGTTTTAACTGTGGAAAGGTGGCATATAAGTAAAATGATGATGATGATCTCCTCCACCACCACTTCCCTTGGTCCTTACCAGTTGCCATTTCTTCTTTCCTTCCCTGCTTTGCTCCATCATAGAATCATAGAGTTGGAAGAGATCACAAGGGCCATCCATTCCAACCCCCTGCCAAGCAGGAAACACCATCAAAGCATTCCTGACAGATAGCTGTCAAGCCTCCACTTAAAGACCTCCAAAGAAGGAGACTCCACCACACTCCATCCTCCAGGGCCGTCTCAAGCAGGTCGGGTGCCCCGGCGCCCCGCGCCACCGGGACCTTACCTAGAGCCGGGCCTGCCATCCTCCACCAAACTTTCAAAACTTTGATGAACTCATCTGATTGAGTTTTCATAAAGCACTTGAGTGCTTTCTTTCTCACGTCTTCTCTTTGAAGACACATAACATTTCTCATCTATATACCCCTATCTCCATTTCTCTCTCTATATCTCTACACTGCTGAGTACCATGAGAAAAAAGGCATTCTTGCAGAGTTAAAAACAAGCTTAACACTCTCCCTTTGAAATCAGACAAGTGTTAAAAAGTTTCAGTTTAAGTAGATTGTTCCCCTAAATGACGGATAATCAAGATAACACTGCCTAGCTCTACCTTTCTTGCAATGACAAGGTGCTTCTGATCTTTTACCATCGTAACACATTAAGAGAAGAATAATGTGAAGTTCATTAGTGAAGCTGCTATACCTGGGCTTGAAAGCAAGCAATGATGTGGCAATTAAATCACTAGAACTTTTGCTACTGGATTTCACTCTGAAGTCCCTGGTCTGGGCATCAGTGGATTTCATCTTGTAAAACAGTGATTGAGAGCAACGGGAAGCATAGAAGCCATCACTGTTAGTAAACGGTGCTTGCTGTTTTCAGTATTGCTTTCATTCGCATTTTAAGGATTCGTCTTCCAAAAACAAAAAAATGAAGCATTTTGCCTAGGGGGTGGGAAAGGTTATGTTGAGGTCCATTCTGAATGGGACTATAGCAGGGGACTGAGGGTAGATTCATGATGGTTTCCCCCAGGCAATTTGTGAAAGAATACGCCTTTATAAAAGCACAGATAAAGAGGTGATATATAGTTTAGATTGGCCCTGGGCTTGGTCCCTTCCAAATCTACAATTCTATGATTCTCTTGCACTGTTTCTGTAATTGTCGCTAAAGCCAGGACTCAACATGGAACATAATAAATGTGACTGCACATTCCAACCAATATCAATTTAACAATGAAGCTACAGAAAGCAGCAGCCACAGAACAGGCTTTCATTTCTCATGTAGAAACATCCTACGAAATTGTGACGGACATATGATGGAAATGGCAGGGCTTTCCCCAACCCCATGGCCCTTGGTTTTTGTTCCCCATTCGTCCACGGCCTCTGGGAAAGCAAGAGCCAATTGAAACTCTGGCTGTTGTTGTTGTTTTTCCCCCCCTGTCCCACAGATAGCAATCGTGAAGCCTCACAAATTCCTTTGGGGAACCACAGATTGGGGGAAGGTGAAAGGATATATATTTGGAAAATTGGTTGCAGTAGGTTCAGTGTATGTCCCCAGTACTTAAAAAGCACCCATCCACATCTACTAAATATCAACCCACATGGTAGGAATGGGTGAATATGTCACATGTGATTTCTCTCAGTTTCTAATTTTTACAATCTTAAGTTTGTTCTCCACTTTTCCACAAAAGTTTGTGATTCTTCTTTTTTTAATCCTCATGAAAACTGGTCAGAGTTTTACTGTGATTTTTTTTTTACTATACACATTTTTTGTATGCAATTGTGCCTAACATACATATTACAAAGCAGCTTTCACCAGTAGAAAGCATTCTGGCGTTGTTTTCACCAATGGAAGAATTTCTATGCAAATTTTACACTAATTTATGCATTTCATAACACTGGTCCTGAGAGATCTACACTGGCTCCCAGTATGTTTCCAAGCAAAATTCAGGGTGTTGGTATTGACCTTTAAAGCCCTAAACGGCCTCGGTCCTGTATACCTGAAGGAGCGTCTCCACCCCCATCGTTCAGCCCGGACACTGAGATCCAGCACCGAGGGCCTTCTGGCAGTTCCCTCACTGCAAGAAGTGACGTTACAGGGAACCAGGCAGAGGGCCTTCTCGGTAGTGGCACCCACCCTGTGGAACGCCCTCCCAGCAGATGTCAAGGCAATAAGTAATTACTTTACTTTCAGAAGACAACTGTTTAGGGACGTTTTTAATGTTTGATGCTTTACTGTTTTTAATATTTGGTTGGAAGCCACCCAGAGTGGCTGGGGAAACCCAGCCAGATGGGTGGGGTATAAATAAATTATTATTATTATTATTATTATTATTATTAGGTTGGAGAACTGCATTGGAAAATTCAGACTGTATGTGAATTTGAAAGGATGTCTCTGTTTCAGTTTGCAACTTATGTAAATTCACATTTAAATGCAAACTGAATTTAATTTCTTCCTGATACTTGGGCAGCAACATTATGCATGAGCTGACTCAAATAGCAGGGGTGTAGCCTTCGTTTTGTAAAAGAGGGGGAAGAGAAGCTGAAAAGACATCAAGTTAACATGGCTCAAATCTTATGTGGTAAAATTAAGGTAAAAAATAAAATAAAATCTTTTTTACCTTAATGTAAAAAAGTGACCCCCTTGCAGCATGGGCTGTATTCTGATCATACGCTGTCAGTTGCAGGGCCGTCTTAAGCGCCCCTGGCGCCGTGGAGCAACGGATCCCTCCGGCGGCCCCCCCGCCCTGTTTCCTAGCGCGGTGGGCGGGCGGGCACAGCGCGGTTGTCGGACCGGCGGACCAGGCAGGTGCAGCTCGCGGCACCCTCCTGGCGGGCCGCCGCCGTGGTGCCCTGCGCCACCGGGGGTCTACCTAGAGCCAGCCCTGGTCAGTTGCAGACTTAAACTACAGAAAGACTATGGGCATTCCATAAGATAATGAGACTGCATTTTCTTGAATATTTCTTTTTAATACAAGGGTGAGTCATTCAATTTATCAAACGGGCATAACCTGGCATTTATATAAAACAGCCATTTGGGGGGGAGAATGAATGAAGACTTGGACAAACAGGGGAGGTTAAAATTAATCCTCTTCTTGGATAACTTACATTGGCAATTGCACGGTTTTTAAACTGCAAAGTACTGTCTGGGTAAAAGTTTTGTGCGAAGGATGAGAATTTGAACGCCATAGCTAAAAATGCTGGTGTAATAAAAGATATCACCTTTCTGAATCTCATTCTGTGGAACAAACACTGACTAGAATATTATGTTATGCAAACAATGGCAGTCAGAGATAGAACAGAGGCAGGGCAGAGATAAATATACACATGGTTCACATTCAAATATAAGTATTTGTTAAAGGAAATTAATCCAAGCCTGGGAAATGATGTGCATTTTAGCTGTAGTCATGACCCCCCATTACCTCAGTGTTTTAAAGTAATAGTTCCAGAAGTCTTTAATGTTAATTCTATTTTATGAGGTTGCAGGAATCCATTGAAGCTTGCAGGTGAATCTGGAGTTTGAAAAGAACGCCCTCTAATCTATATGTGGCATGTCATAGAGCAGGCATCCCCAAACTGCGGCCCTCCAGATGTTTTGGCCTACAACTCCCATGATCCCTAGCTAAGAGGACCAGTGGTCAGGGATGATGGGAATTGTAGTCCAAAACGTCTGGCGGGCCGAAGTTTGGGGATGTGTGTCATAGAGTCTTCTTAAATCTGGTTTAAATAGTCTGTACTTTATATATGCCACTTAATTTTATCCCGAACTGAAAACCGGAAAGCGTTTGAAAGTTCCTCAGACATCGAAGGAACTTTGGAGAAATCTGCCATAGATTAAATTAACAGTAGCAAAAGTCATACCAGGGTTAGACACATTGTACTGCTTGTTTATAAATGATATGGTGTGCTTGTTTGGATTCTACAGTTTCCATTAAAGCTGGCAGAGCAAGTATTTCTGCCTCTTGGAACCACATGTTTTGTTCCTACTCTATAGACTTGGTCAAGGTAACCACTACATGTGGTGGTCAAAAATCACCATTTAGTATTCATGGGGGAGTTTTTGCATGAGTAGGGCTGTGAGGACAGGTGGACCAACCCCAGCATATGCATTTGAAGCACGGCAGAAGGGATTGTCTGTGTACCAATGCAAGCATGGACAGCTCCTTCCGGCATGTTCAAAACAAGTAGACCCTGGCTGCTCGGCGCATCAGAAATGGACCTAGCCTGCACAGCCCTAGAGGGCCAACACGTTATCTCACTGTGATAAATGTCCCCTATTTCAATTGAATATCCGCTACTTCAATTGCGAATCCTCGGTGGACACTGTGTTATAACTCTCATTAATCCTCCCTCTCTGGCGAGGGGCTGCAAGGGTGATGAGCAAGCTCCACTGAATAATATAAGTCTGGATCATAAAGATGATATGATTACAGAATATAAGTGTATCGAGGATCATAATTTGTTGCCAATGTTTTGGAAGATTTAATATTTGCTACAATGTAATCATCTCAATTCAAAGTTAATTTTCTCGAAAGAAAAGTAGAGCCAAATTCCTTTCTCCATGCACATGAAAATACCACTTTGCTTGCAATGAACAAGAAATCTGATAGGGTTTTTCCTGGTGCACATTAGAGCCTCTGCAAAAGATCTCCAGATTGAGGAAATGTAATTTAAGCAGCAGAGAATAGCCATAGATTTATAAGCACTCCACAGTGGTACCTCGGTTTATGAACACAATTGTTTCCGGAAGTCTGTTCATAAACTGAAGCGAACTTTCCCATTGAAAGTAATGGAAAGTGGATTAATCTGTTCCAGACGGTCCGCGGAGTACTGAAACTGAAGCGTTCATAAACTGAAGTGAACTTTCCCATTGAAAGTAATGGAAAGTGGATTAATCTGTTCCAGACGGGTCCACGGAGTACTCAACCTGAAGCGTACTTAACCCGAAGCATGGGTGTAATTAGTTCCGGAAGTCTGTTCATAAACTGAAGCATTCATAAACTGAAGCAAACTTTCCCATTGAAAGTAATGGAAATTGAATTAATCCGTTCCAGATGGGTCCGCGGCGTTCATAAACCGAAAGTTCGTAAACCGAGGTGTTCATGAACCGAGGTTCCACTGTACTTGACTTCCATTGTAGGACAGTTGTCTGAGGCATTAACGGTGATCTTTTGAAGATCATCTATGCTAACTGAATAATTGCTTTATATGCCTTAGTTATCAAGTGTTTACTGCAATTGCCATGTGATTAAAATAACACCTACACCCTCCATGTTGCAAATAAGTTATAGACAAATGACTGCAGTGGACCCTCCGGATATGAATTAAATTCATTCCAGGGGTCCGTCCGCAACCTGAAAAGTCCACTGGCAGAGGTGCTGCTTCTGCACACATGTGCAGCGAAACCCGGAAGTATACACATCCGGGTTTGCTGCGTTCATAACCTGAAAGTTATGTATCAGAGCAGTACGTAACTAGAGGGTTGACTGTATAGAGAGTTATAGCCACTTCCCCATGGTGAAATCGCACACCAAAACAGTTAGCAACTTAATGTTTTAACCACATGGCTGGAGCCAATCAGATTGGTCCTTACCAATGAAACCAATGAAGGGGGGGAAGCAGTCTAAGGTATTCAGTAACCATTGACGCTATGAATGGGGAATCTGCTGCCTTCAGATTCTGTTAGATTCCAACTCCCATGAACCCCAGTATAGGTGCCAGCTCTTAGGGGCTCAGCTATTTGGACACCCCCCCCCTAATTCCCTCAATGTTCAGCTTGATCAGGGGGCAGAGGAGGCCAGGCATTGAGCTGAGCACAGAACGGCTTCAGGGGCTTCCTCCCTCATAAGGGAAAGATGGGGTGTGCAGCCCCCTCCCACCAGTAGAGGCAGCACGAGGAGGAAGAGAAGGCCAATTGTGGGGTTGATCATGGCACCCTGTGAGGTTTCAGTGGCATGTAAAGGAAACATGGGAGAAGCAGCCCTTGGCCAGTGGTGGTGGCAGGAGAAGGAGGAGGCTGACCACGAGAGAGAAGGAGCCATCAGCCATTGAAGCTGTGCTGCTCTCACCTTTGACCCTGCCCCCTGGCTCCTCCCGAAATCCTGATGGAAGAAGAAGAAGAAGAAGAAGAAGAAGAAGAAGAAGAAGAAGAAGAAGAAGAAGAAGAAGAAGAAGAAGAGGAAGAAGAGTAGTTTGGATTTGATATCCCGCTTTATCCCTAAGGAGTCTCAAAGCTGCTAACATTCTCCTTTCCTTTCCTCTCCCACAACAAACACTCTGTGAGGTGAGTGGGGCTGAGAGACTTCAGAGAAGTGTGACTAGCCCAAGGTCACCCAGCAGCTGCATGTGGAGGAGCGGAGATGCAAACCCGGTTCACCAGATTACGAGTCCACCGCTCTTAACCACTACACTGCACATGCACAACATCATGACATCACACATGCGCCATTCCCCCCCCCCCCATATCAAATGTACAAGTTGGTGCCTCTGAACTCCAGCTATCTGTCAATTTTGGTTCTCTGCATTTCTAATTTATCTGGTCCGACATTCCGTTCTCCACATTTCTGCAGTAACTTGCTGTTGAAACGAAAAGAACATCTCAGCATTTTAGTGCACATTTCTGATAAACAATCTTTTCTATGCGATTTTGACTAACACACCTATTTTTGCAAGCGTTTTTCTCTTACAAAAGGCCTCTCTGTATGCTATTTTCACAAAGAGATGCAGTTTTAATGCACACATTCCCCTAATATATACGTGTGTGTTTACACATTGTTTGGTTGGAAAACTGAATCACAACATTCGCAAAAGTGTGAAATTTGAACGATAGCTGTGATTTGGTTCAGTATTGGTTCAAGAAGTGCACATTAGTCAGTTTCTCATTAGAATACAAACAAAATTGTATTTCTCCTTAATCTTTAGCCACAGAGAGCAAGCCCTGTATGATGAGAACTGCAGCCCAGCAATGTCTGAAAGCTCAATGGTTTCCCCTCTCTCTTCTGAACTGAACTCAAAAGTAAGACTACAAAGTAAGCAAATATAACAGGTTTCTTTGCTTGGTTAACTGTAGGATTCTGGCAGGCAATTTCCTCCCTATGCTGTCACTATGCTGTGAACAATCCACCTCCTTAGTCTTTCAACCATAAATTTTAACTTTTCAGCTCTAAATCATTCTGGCTGCTTCATTTTTTTAGCTGAGCTATATCTTTTGATTGCGACAAATTATTATTTAATGATCTTCTTTCTCGAGTCTTTGACATTTTACATGGATTGCAAACTAGGCATGTGCAAAAGATCACTTCACTTCACTGACCCTTGAAATATAAAGACCTTTCAGACTGTAAGAGGCAGTGCACTGAGCAGGAAAATGGGGAGGATGTTCTTGATATTTTTTTCTTTTTTAAAGAATATACTGTCTTGAGTCAATGGAAAGAGGCACACACACATTCCAATTAGTTTTCAAGAAAAGTGACATCTGCAGGGCTACAATACTGGACAGAGAAGAATATATCAAAGGTTTCAGTTTCTTCTTTTTAACCATAAGGCACTGATTAAAAACAGAGCAGAGGAGGGATATTTTTGCCAGTTCTAACAAATTACAATTTCAGTACAAGAGCAATGAATGAACTTTCAAAAGCCAGTGTTTTATTTTCCAAGAGAAAAAAGCTGGAGGTCTTGAAGGTTCCTTTGTTGACCGATATGTAGCTCTGCCCACCACTCGATATCAGATGTGTAGGAATTGGTTGTGAATACTCACTGACAAGAAATATATACTCTGCACATGCTCAGGAGTTACACACTTTCCCATTCCTTCACAGGTTTCAGTACTAGGTCTTCACTTTGTGGGTGGGTACAGAAGCTGAACCAAGGTTTAGATAAAGTCCTTGGAATGTGCCACAATAAAATAAAAATAAAAACCATTAGGAAACATTGCATTGATGCTTTGCTAGCATCACACTGAAATGGGTGGTTCCTGATGTTTTGCAGTAAATGACAGATGTGATTACATCACACAGAAACTACGGCCTGCATTCAAAGCTCTGTACAGCAAGTCCCGTGAGTCTGAGAGACCTTTTATACTCATTTTCTGAAGTCACAACAGCTCAAGATGCATGGCAAAGTGCTTTTGAAATTGAGGGTAGTTTCAAAAACAGTTTGTGACATGTCATGGTGGCTGGAGGGAGGTTGATTAAAGGGAAGGAAGGTCAACAATTCCATTCTGCTGGGCATGTGTAAGCCTTCAAATGATCTTTCCATCATCACCCATATTCCCCCATTACCTTCTCTATGGCACTTCACAATCCTACTAAAAAATAAACCCCACTGAATTCAATGAGAAATACTTCAAGATAAAGGGACCCCTGTCCATTAGGTCCAGTCATGACCGACTCTGGGGTTGCAGCGCTCATCTCACTTTACTGGCTGATGGAGCCAGCGTACAGCTTCTGGGTCATGTGGCCTGCATGACAAAGCCGCTTCTGGTGAACCAGAGCAGCACATGGAAATGGTGTTTACCTTCCCGCCGGAGCGGTACCTATTTATCTACTTGCACTTTGGTGTGCTTTTGAACTGCTAGGCTGGCAGGAGCTGGGACTGAACAATGGGAGCTCACCCCATCGCAGGGATTCGAACCGCCAACCTTCTGACCGGCAAGCCATAGGCTCTGTGTTTTAACCCACAGTGCCACCCACGTCTTCAAGGTAACCAGGTGTAAATAAAATGCATTGGAATATTAAATGTGTTAGTTATGCATTTTATTTATAAAACTCCTTGCGCACCTGTAATTTTAAAGCTGTCTGGCTACCTTGAAGTAAGTCCCTTTGAATTCAGTGGGGTTTGGGATATTTACATCTGGATATTTACCAACCTACCATGACAATGTTGTACTTTTGGGATTTTAATCATTAGCCACATTTACCCTGGGAGTACACAGGTAAGTTTGCCATGTTACTTATCTTTTCACCTAGAAGATTTTGCTTTTTTTTTTTTAAGGAATACCGTCAAAAAATCAACACATCCAATATGGGCAGCCATATCCGGGAAAAGGTTTTTTAAAGCCACTTTAGGAAAATTCAACCCAGACACTATTTTTGACAGACAAAACCTGCCTATGTCCAGGAAATTCCACATGTATGGCAGCCCTAACACAGGAATCTGGGTTGGTTTATTTTTGGGGGGGAGATGTAACCTATATACTCTAAGCACATAGACAATCATGGTAGATCTCATGACTGAGCACTGACTAGGGTGAATGAATGAATGAATGAATGAATTTTTATTTATACCCCGCCCTTCCCGGTTTGAAAACTGGGCTCAGGGCAGCTAACAGCAAATATGAAACATTAATTAAAAGCGACTTGAAAAAAAGCATAAAAACAGCATAAAATACAACACAAATGTAGCATCCAAGTCAATAAAATTCAAAAAAATCAGGATCATTTTTTCTGGGGAAAACCCAGTTCAGTAAGCATCAAGTGATCGCCAGGGCTAACTGGCCAAGTTGGTCCTGCTAGGGACAGCAAGGAGACCAGGGTAGAGTTTAAATGTGGGGTCCCAGAAGGGTTTCTTCATAGAAAAAGGAAAGGAAAAAGGGAATGGAGGATCAGGCTAATTCAAACTGAAGACCTGGTGGAATAGCTCTGTCTTACAGGCCCTGTGGAAAGAGATCAAGTCCTGCAGGGCCCTAGTCTCATGGGTGGACCTTACCTCTGAGAAACTGCCATTGTTTCTCAGTGGGTAGACCTGTTGTCTATACACAGGTAGATCTGGCATCCAAACATTGTTTTTCCATGCATTGCTAAAAGTCTTCACTTCTTTCCCTGTATCCTTTCACTCATTCCAACCCTAATTGCACTGTAGCTACAATCAATTTTACAGTTCCATCTCCACTGCATTTCCTGAAACAGCCAACATGGCAGATGACAACACTGAAAGGTTGTCATACAGTATTCTAAATCCCTCCCCCTCCTCCCCAGAAAGCTAGGTATAACAACCTTGGGTTGCTTTGCTGGAGTAAAGTTGCGGCCGACTCTGGGGTTGCAGTGCTCATCTTGCTTTACTGGCAAACCAGAGCAGCACATGGCATTTATCTTCCCGCCGGAGCGGTACCTATTTATCTACTTGCACTTCGTGCTTTCGAACTGCTAGGTTGGCAGGAGTTTTCAGGATTAGCATAGTTCATATCCCCCCCCCCCACCAGAGGCCCATCTCATGCAGTAAAATAATGATAAGAGTTTATCTGCATCTGGACAATATTCAGCAATAGACTTGCTTATTCTGCTGTTGCTAGGCAACAGTTTCTGGTTTGCAAGTACAAAACTTTATTGTAGCTAGGCAAAATTCTCACAAATCAAGTGTCAGCCTTGAAGAGTTTATAGTTTAGGTAGGAAGATATTAGAAGTCAGGTGTCAAAGAGACATAGGGAGAAATCACGGGACATGAGCAAAAATAGAAAGAGATGTGCATACATGCCAACATTTCTCCAATGAAAATAGGAACATCGCATTAAATAATAATAATAATAATAATAATAATAATACCCCACCCATCTGACAGGGTTGCTATAGCCACTCTAGGTGGCTTCCAACATATATTGAAACATAATAAAACATTAAAGATTTTAAAACTACCCTATACAGGGCTGCCTTCAGATGTCTCAAGGCTATATCTCCGGGGGTCAAAAAGCTCCATACCCTCTGACATTTATCTGATGAAAATAGGGACGTCCTGAGGAAAAGCAGGACATTCCAAGATCACATTAGAAACTGGGACGGCTTCTGTAAATCTGGGACTGTCCCTGGAAAATAAGGGACACTTGGAGGGTCTGGATACATGGCAGATGGAGAAACATGAGGGATTTCTGATAGGCAGCTTTGAAGGCACATTATATCTAAACAACACATCTGTTAAAAGTGTTTACTCAGTGAGGTGGCAGCATGTATTTTAAGGGAAGGCAGCTCAGTGGAGCAGCTATGGGTTCCACCTCTCTGAGACAGGGCCTTGTAAAGGAACCAGGAATTGCCATGATTTGGTGACAGTTTAGCATTTGCTGATGGGTCTGATTTGTTGAATCCATCCCATGATGTAGATAGTTCATGGGAATGGGAGAACCAGCCAAGGTTAATGAGAAATGTCCAGCCTGCACATGAGCTTAACCTCTTAACCTTCTGTCATAGAAATTGATGGTTGCTGCCATTCACTTCTAGGGAGATGAAATGAAGCAGTGTAATTGAGGGCAGATCTATGTTGGGAATGTAACATGACCACAGACGATGATTTTAGCAAATCTAGTATCCGCTGTGATGGAGCTCATGGGGAGATGAAACATTGTGGCACAGAGTTCACAAGACAAATTCCACACATGAAGCCAGGATTTCTGCAATATAAAGAATATTTCTACACATGCACACATGTTTGTGTACATGCATGTACAAACACATTTCACAGGAGTGGAAATTTTTGCCAGTGAACAAGAAAAGTCACTTTCCCTGCGAAATAGGAATCAGGAGGCTAGTAGAACGACAGCTGAAGAAACAAATATCAGACTTAAGGAACAACTCTGCTAACTCGAATTCTTTACAAGTTAGATGCCATGAGAAAACTTCCACTAAAGATGAAATAAAGGCATCAAGCTTTCAGCATCACGGATATTTTCACAACAGGTTTTTGAACAGCAAATTCTGCTCAGCCTGCTATGTTGGACAGGGCAAAATGCCAGTGTGGTTAAACCTATTCTTATTTGTGGCGGATTAAACACCAGGAGAGGTTTTCTCCAAGTCCTGCCTAAGAGAACACTAGACATGTTCATATGATACAGTCATGCAAATTTACCCATGCAAATGTTGTTTATGCACCGCAACTGAAGTCTTTACTGTGCCAGGTTGTGTATATTGTGCCAGGTTGTGTATATAAGTGATTATACAATCACATTTGTGAGCATCAAAGTGAGAAGGGTAACTCGCCCTGCTGCTTTAGCTAATACACTGCTTTCCTTCTGGGACTAGCTGAGTCTACATTTTGTTTTGCCAAAGGTGACAAAAATTGGACCCCATGCACATTTTTTTATTCTTCTCATCTTTGATGAAAGCTGACCTAGTTACTCGAGCAGCTAAGGCAAGGCTGGATAATGTTTGTTTTGAAACGTCTTACTTAGCCACAATTCAATGATTAGTTGACCTGATTTAATGCTATCTGAGGTCATGGCTACTTCCCCTCGTCCATCCCTTGTACTGTCAGGCTGACTTCTGTTAAACTGAACAAACACTAGCCTGCAACAATGAAGGACAGGCTTGAGTCATGCACAAATAACAGAAAAGTAGGTCACCAAGAGACATTCGGTAGACAGATATGGTGATGAAAAGACAAACATTTGAAAAAGAAGTCACATTTATCTCTTGAAATCTTCTATTAATTAACAAGGAATGGGCTTGCTTGTTTTAAAATGGTATTGGACAAGACTACTTTCCTATGGAATGTATTGCTTGGCCCCAACCCCACTTCAAATGCAAATCTAGAGGGATCCATGACACAGTTGGGAATTTCACCAGTTATACAAGATTGGCTAACATGGATACCAAACTATGGTTTTATGCATTCCCTCCTTGCCATCTCATTCATTCATTCATTCAGTTACTACCTGTTTAGCAGAAACCTAAATTTGCAGTTGCCTCTCAACCTGTACATTGCAGTTTGTGCCGGCCCTCCACACCAGAACGAAAAACTATTGTTGGACATGCTTTATTAATTGTAGCATGAAGTTTGGATGACCTCCGTGTATGAACGAGATACAAGGGATTAGTCAACACAAATGCTAGATCACAAATTCTAATGCATTTTAAAATGGAATCTACTCACTATTTGGATGGAATAGTCGCAAATCCATTATGCAATGAGAAAGAAAAAATGTAACCCAAGAAACACTTACCTGGAAGTAAGCTCCAATGAACTAAGTCATTTCTGAACAGGCATGCCCAGGATTTCACTGCAAGGGCTGTCAATGGACAGAGTGAACTAGTTTTTTGCTGAAGTAGCCACAGTACATATATTAACTTACAGAAGGATACAGATTACCAAATGTGAGCCACACACACCTGCTACACACAAATATCAATGAGTTTTGTGCAGGACAATCATGGTAGATAAGTCATAAGACTCTCTGGGAGATAAGTCATATCCTAATGGCTTCCTTGGTGAAAAAAAGCTGCATACATAAATGTTATGGTCAATTAATTGTCTTGGGTGATGTGATCCCGGGGGTGGGGGGATAACAGGAGATACAGATTCAGTAGTCCTCACATTGCTATGCTAACATTTACATTTAGTCCCATTTTTTCCATATTGCCTTAAATCTTGTGAGTTGGATCCAGACAAAAATAGTTGAATTTAGATCCTGTTAAATCAATGGAACAAGTCTGCTTAAGTCCAACTGATTTCAAGAGGAACTAAGTTAGTTATATAGTGTCGCAGCATAATCCTAACCATGTCTACTCAGAAGTCAGTCCTAATTGAACTTACCCCCAGTTAAATTGGGGATACGATTGCAGCCTTAGTCTGGATCTGGATCCAGTCTCTCTCTCTCTCTCTCTCTCTCTCTCTCTCTCTCTCTCTCTCTCTCTCTCTCTCTCTCTGTGTGTGTGTGTGTGTTTCATAATATGTGAGCAAAATGGTTACCACTGTCCAAGATCTCCATCACACATAATCCTGATCACTAATGAAAATTGGTGTGTGTGTGTGTGTGTGTTCAATTACTAGAACATTTGTAAACGAATTTCCAGGGAAGAATGAGAACGCCAATCCTTCCAGCGTAACACAGTGTAAAAATAGGACTTGAATCACCAGCTGCTAAGATACTAAGCAGGTTTTTGATATAGTTTAAATTTTGTATAAAAAAGTAGTTTTCTCTGCTATAGTCAATATTTTACAAGGTTTTGCAATAGTACATCTTAATAAGCAGATTTTAAAATTTTGAAGTGTAAAAGAATCTATTTGTAATAATATGATATGACACACATAAATTTCTATTATGTGATCAAATGAATTGTGGCCATTAGTATATTCATCTGATGTGGATACACATT